>NC_134456.1:19598121-19915899 GCF_047948215.1 Lycorma delicatula | reverse complement strand
TTTAACCCTAGTCAGATATAGTATTTTCACATACTACAGAATTCATATCATCATAAAAAAAATTAGACAGAGGGTAGTTTTTTGGGTAGATATATCTAGAGCAAAGAAAAAATTTAATTGGAAAGTTAATAATAGCTCATAAAAATATGAAGATAAAAGTTTACAATTTAACATGAGCAAGTCTCCACACAACACAAATGTCAACTGGAATTGCTAATCACAGCTAGCCTTCCTAGTGGATTTCCTAAGACTATGCACAAAAGCTCAATTACACATTCAAAATTGTCTTCAGACACACTCTGTCATCCTCTACTTCCCATTAAAAATACAGACAGGGGTTTCAATTGTTTATACCATCTACGAATGTTATTGTACCTCAGAGGAACACAATGGAACTTCAAATGGAATGCACTTTTTTAACAGTAATTACAGGTTCCACTGCAAATGCAAAACACACAACACTTTCTGTTATGGGGGGGGGGGGGGTGTCGCCACCTTTGCTATTAGCACTTTCAAGCAGAAGGTACAGGAAACAGCCTTTGAGCTTACACACAGCTAAAACTGTTTGAGTTGCTCTTTCATTTCATGCATAATTAATCTATGTACGTGAAACTTATATGTTTCACTTTGAAACATGCAGTAATTCTGTCTAAACCTTTTGGTATTGTTGACAACTATCTACTACTCCAGTTTGTAATTACTTCATGTTGCTTCAGTTAAAAAGTTAAATAACCTCAAATTAAAATTAAGTCTCCATCTCCAAGTTAACATATCTTTATGAAGTTTTATTTTTTAGAAAAGTAATAAAACAAGAGAGATAAGAAGTAAATTATAACGTAACTGCAAACTCAAGTGTTATGGTCAAGTCACTCTTTATTCTACTCACTCACACTTAAGAGTTAACTAATAAAAATGAATAAATAAAAATATATTTAGTAATTTAAACAAAATTTAATTAAAAAAGTCCAAAAAAATAGATATCCATGATTCTAGATTAAAAGAAGTTAAATTTTAATGCAACATAACACTGTATCAGATAAGTAATTCTCCAGATATCTTATCCTCAATATTTGATCTACATACTTTTGAAACAGAGTACATTTTACCTAAAATTAAAACACACTTACCACTTCTGAATAGCAGATATCTTCTATAAGAACGTAAGTAATCAGACAAAAGTGTGATTACCTCATCACCTTATTCCAATCTTCACTATAAGATAATTTTGATCTCTAATAAATGCCACTGTAGATACTTTTAATCATGAGTATCATAATGTGAATACAAAAGTAAAAAATATACACATGTGCCAAACTGGTTTTATAGATCTTGTTTTATTCTGTAGTAGGAAAATACATATTTTTAAAATTTTAACTTTGTGATTCAATGTGGTTTCAGTCAAAACTGATTTTAGCAGTAAATCATAATGCCAGTTTCCTGTTTCTCTAAGGCTTCTTTTGTATGAAATTCATGAAATTTCCTTCAGGTAAAATGTAATAGTTAATTTAAGTTTATCAGGACCAATCTTTTTTTTATATTTAAGAAAAATGTAACCTTGGACAAGATACTACGCTTTACATGTAAAAATTATCATACTCTAAGTGAAAATCAAACAAAGAAATATTTTATCTAATAATACTGCCATTCACTAATCAATTTGATTCCAACAAGTAATAGATTAAAAAACTAAAAATTAAATGAAAATGTAAATGACAGTTACTTACCAAGCTCCTTCTGAATTTTATAGATTTTTTCAGCTAACAAGTGATAATATTCAGACTGAAAAAAAATGAAAATGTATTAGTACAGTTTAGTATAAAAATAAAGGGAAAAATTATAATATAAAAACACAACTATCTTAAATATGAATCAACATCATTACTATAAACAATAAATACTGCCCTCAATATAATAAACACATTACAGATAATTGTAAAACTGTTGTTATACTTAATTGATCCACAAAGGATAACCAATTAGAAATTTAACAATTTTTTCTCTTATCAAATGACATACTTTAATCCACTGAGCCAGGATGAATACAAAAAAAAATGTTGTGGCAGCATGCTAATAATAAAGAACATAAATAAAAAAGAAGGGTGTAAATGTACAGTAAAGAAAATTCAATAAATGTTTATTATTGGTACAAAGAACAAGATATATTTTATTATTTAAAAAGATGCACAATTTTCCGTGCTTATGGTAAATGGACTGAACACAAATTGAACAACACAAATTGCAATAGCTGCTGTTATAAAAAAACTGCTAAAACATTATTAATAAATTTTGAAAATAGAGTAGAAAACATTAACATTTAACGTAAAATAACAGTCAACATAAATTACTACTCAAGTTCGTTATTTTACAGTTTTAAATTATTAGCATGAAATTTTTAACCAATAAATATTGGTTAACATAACAATGTTTAAGGTGACTTTTGCAGCATTTTATGAAAGTGTATATGTACGAGGGTAGGGTGAAAAGTTCCAAGCCTCACACACAGAGATAGTGCTAGTATACTTAACTTCTTGACGGAATTGCACTATTCCATTCTTCATTAGTGTACTATAACAGTTTCACATTACTGCATCACTTAGTAGTTACAATCTGTCAAAGTGGAGAAAAAATGGTGTTTTTTTGAAAATGGAAAAGCTGGAAATTCATGCAGTGATTAAATACTTTTTTCTAAAATACTTAAGTGCAAAGGAAATTAAGAAAGAGCTTGATATAAAATTGGAAGACTCTTCTCTAACATATAAAACAGTTAAACACTGGATAGCAAAGTTTAAAATGGGTTGAACACGCACTGGCAATGAACCACGCAGTAGACGGACTTTTAAGTGACTACGCCATAAATGATAGAAAAAGTGCATAAAATCGTTTTGGCAGATTGATGAGTGAAAGTGAAATAATTAGCAGTCTGTAGGCATGTCAACAGAACATGTACACAATATTTTGCATGAACAAGCTGTGCACTACATGGGTTCAGCATTTGCTCATGCCCAACCAAAAATAGTGCCAAAAAACATTTCAAGCCTCATTCAGTGCAATCCAGAGGAATTTTTACCATGATTTGCAACTTGATTTGTTAATGAGGCTTGGGTTCCTCACTACACTCCCAAGACAAAACAATGGGTTAAAAAAAGGTTAACCTTTTTTAATCCATTGATTTTTTTAACCCATTAGCTTTTATTATATGAAAAAAAGCTAAAATGAATTTATTCTTCAACAAAGTATTGAAACTGTTTTTTTGGGATGCACGTGGAATAAATTTTCAATGATTATGTTAAAAAAGGTGAAATAATAAATGGCAAACATGCAACCTTACTGCAGCATCTCAGCAATGAAATTAAGAATAAATGACCACAGATGGAAAAAAGTACATAGTTCAAATTGCTCCAACACCCTCCACATTCACCTGATAAGGCTCCCGGCAACTATCACTTGTTTCCTAACCTAAAAAAGTAGCTTGGAAGGAAGGAAAATATTTGACCAATAACGCAGTTATTGCTGCTGCAGACTGTTATTTTAAGGAGTTAAATAAATCAAAATACAGAAATGGTAGAAACGCTCTTTTGGATTGCTGGCCTAAGTGTATGGACCTTAATGGTAACTATATTGAAAAATAAATCAAAATCAGAAAAATGTTTTCACCCTGACCTTAACTTTTCATCCCTGAAAACCAGAACTTTTCACCCTGTCCTTATAGATCCATACATAAATGCCTGCAAGCATTTCAAGATTTGAGGAATTTATTCATTCCTCAATAGTATTGAGACAGTATCCTTATAGACAGCATTCTTATACTGTCTATAAGAAATCATTTCGTCACTATTGAAGTGTGGTTCATTTGATCCGAATACAAAACCTTCACTATTAGATATACAATGATATAATACAGCCAGCTGCTGTTAAAAAGATTTTTATGTCAACATTTTGGATGTTTGTAATTGTTAAGAACAGTCTGTAAGAATCTTGCAATATGTTAATCAATCTGGAATAGGTTCTTTAATTCTGGATCTCATGAAATTTAGAAACTGATGACTCAAACAAATTAAAATTGAATTACCGCGTCTTAATCTGATTTCTGGCACAGATTTGACATTTTTTCATCTATTATTTTATCCTTCCATTATGTTTTGTTAAAAAAAATAAGGCGTCCTGTACATAATACGTCATTTATAAGACTTAATAAGTATTATTTTACTTTAATAGTTCATTATTTGTTTGTATTAAATCTTTCTGAAATTAGACTGAAAACATGACTACTACTTTTTGAAAAGAAAACAGGTTTTTTATTTATTTAAAAAAAAAATTAAACAAGCCAAATTTAAAAATGAAAAAAAAATAAAAATCATAAGACTAAATTAAGACAAACAAAATTCTTATAGTCACTGAAAATAATCATGACTTAAAAACCAGAAGAATAAATGTAGCTTAAGTTTAAATAAAATATTTTAATTGCATTACTCTACAGTAAAGAACCGTTTATTGGTGGTCTATTTATTTCATGCACATTCACTCAATATCATTTTAATTTTACTCTTGAATTCTCCACTTTCTTCATTTAAGACAAAAAAAAATAATAATTGACATTGTCTTTTCACAAAATATATTCCATCTTAATTTTGTTTTAATGGTAATACAAAACATTACACAAAATATAAATGTGTGGAATGGTTCCACACATTGAAATAAAGAAAACCCTTTATATCAATATAACCTTTATATCCACCATTTTATATTTTTTAAATAAAATAAAATATTATAATATGGTATTGCCAAGTGTGAGACCACACAATAAATGCACATCAACCTTTTCTAAGTAGTATAAATATGATTCACATTACCTGCCATGGTGAATAAGATAACAGTAAAAAAAAAATAATAATAACCTGAGCACAGATCAATGTATTCACTTGGTCACTAGCAAAAGACAAACTGGGTATTAATATTTATATTATTTACTGCAATATTTTTATGATTTCAAAAATATTTATTTTATTGCAATATTTTCAATATTGTTAAATTATTATAATTTATTATATGAAAATATTAATAAAACTATTCTAACTGAGATCATGTCGGGTGATTTAATTTTATTCAAGAGGAAATGAAAACTGGTTTTTAAATCTATTGTCTCGCTTCAAGAAATTTTGCAATAACACTTAAGAGTGCTGTTCCCGTCATTTGACGGAATGACGTAACTACCGAGAAATGTGGATCACGTCATTTGACGGAGTTTACGTGTTATTAAGTGTAATATCCCGTCAAAAGACGGGATTTATTCAACTCCACTACTTTTCGTATACATTTTAGTACCTAAATAAGGCACAGAGTGCGCTTTTGGTAATATAGATTATTATAAAATCGATTTGGTATTGTGCAGTTACAATAGTTGAAATTACATGTTTGTTTACGTTCTGCGTGTTTACAGTTATAATGGCATCTAACAATTCGTATAATGATGCAGTCGATGTTTTTGTTGATTTACAAAGTGATGATAAAAATATTCCTTTTGAAGATACAGATAATGATGAAGATTACGTGAATGAAAATGGGAAAGTGACAAGAAAGGATACATCATTTCAATGTTGTGAATGCAAAATCGCTTTATGTAAAGATCCTTGTTTTAAAACTTTTCATTCAAAAAAAAATTACCTGTAAATTAATTTTTTTGTTTTTAAATTTTTTAAAAAGTAAAACTATTTTGATGTAGGCTACTGTAATTTGAATAAATACTAGTGTTTGTGTGAGTGTTTTAAGTGTGAACCGAATGAAAATTTATATTTATTTAAAAACATGCTTTCAAAAATCTGTTATATCTTTATTCATAAATGATAGAGGTATATATTATATATCATTTGAAACTAGAAGATCTGAGGTTTTCAATCATGTAAGTACCAATTTTATATTATTTTTAGTTCTAAATTTACGAAGTTACAAATATAAGCAAAAATGGCTAGCATTCTACAAACAGTCACATTTTGATATCCCCAGCACTCTAAGTGATAACTTTGTTACTTATGAATGGATTTAAATAAATAAGGTGTCATTTTCTTTGTCAAAAAATGCAAACAATTTATATATTTTTCTTTTTTTTTAGAAGGGTGAAAAAACTTTTGAATTATCATCGTCGAGAACAAACTAACACATTACTACAGAAAAAAAAAATTATTAAATTGTCGAATACAGATGCACAGCCTTAAGAAACAACAAGATATTCAATAGCATCATCATATTGTTTCCTTGAATATCTCAGATATTAGCTTCTAATTTAAATTTACAATGCAATGTCACATAACACACAATCTACAAGGATGTGTCTACAATAGATGAAGAAAAACATGCGGCTGAAGTTGAATGCAAAAACACTTGCAAAATGCAGAAATTGCCCGTAATAGTATGGTTAATGATCGATTAACAGCTTCAGATGAAATGGACATGTTTAGTTTTTATTTAGAAAAAGCATTACCATTTCCAAAACTCTCCACATCAGTGGCTTATTACAAGAGAACTTACATGTACATAATCTTGGTTGTCGTGATCAAGATTAACAAGGGCTACATGTATGTTTGGCCTGTAACAACCCAAGGATCGCAGGGTTCATAAGAAGTATCATCATGTTTAACTACTAAACACACTAAATTATATACAACGGATTTCCTAAAAATTATAATGTATTCAGATTCGTGTACAGGACACAATCGAAATGCAAAGCTGTATTAAGTTTACTGAAACTGATTCAGAGTGAAGGCATAAAAGCTGAATCAATTGAGCTTAAATTTTTATTAAATGGGCACAGTTACTTCCCCGGACGCTGATTTTGCAGTTATAAAAGCTCATGAAAATAAAAAATCAATATATTTATAATCCTAGTAACTGGTATAACATAATTCAAAATAGTAAAAGAAAAAACCCTT
Organism: Lycorma delicatula; assembly: GCF_047948215.1. Classification (NCBI taxonomy): domain Eukaryota; kingdom Metazoa; phylum Arthropoda; class Insecta; order Hemiptera; family Fulgoridae; genus Lycorma; species Lycorma delicatula. Next base: position 19,908,976 of record NC_134456.1, on the reverse strand, counting down.
TCAGCATTGTCAAAATGAATCACCAAGATTTCCTTTCCACAAAACCATTGGAGGATGCTATTACCAGCAGAATGCTATTACAAGTGGACTAAAGTCAATTGGCTTAATATTCAGTGGATAAAACTAGAAAGGTCAAACCCAAGCAAGCATTATGTTCAAATATAATTTTGACGAGGATGAATTACCTTTCATGTAATTGACATAAAAAACCAAAAACAGGTAGGCCAGCAATCTTGAAAAAAATATAGATCAACCATTATTGTATCCTAATTGTTAAACAATTCCAAAAGAAACAAAAAAAGACATGATGAATTTATTAAAGTATATATCTCCAATAAAACATGACTTTTACAGGACATTACGTACAAGTGTAGATCAAAATTTAGATTTAGATAATTCGGAAGAAAATGATGTTTGTTACGATGACATAAAACTTATGACAACATGTTATTGTATTATTTTTACATAAATTTCTTATCTTTTTCAGCTGCCAAAAAGTATGTCCTAAACATGCTGCCATTGTCCCAAAACTTACATTTCATTTACATATCTTGTTTTGTTACAGAGCCTACTACCATAACAAAAAATAATTTATATACTTTTCTGATCAAATTAATAAACCAAAAATTTTTTAAATGAATGAATTAAAAACAATTTTCTCAATTTTTGTTTTCTGGACTTAACAACCACATTGGTTTCTGAGCGACATATATATATATATATATATATATATATATATATATATATATATATATATATATGCACAAATATTCATTATTTTAAATTTACTTCTACCTATGTCTCTTTTGTTACTGAAAGTGATCAATTACATTACTTAATTTTTTAATTAAGTAATAGAAATGCAAGCTATGTAAATGCAGCTTATCTTCTTACTTTTATCAGGTGTTTTTACACAGTAGTAGATGCATTGATTGTTATAGAATACACAGAGTTCTTGTTCAGCACAGTAATCAATATCAGCAATATTTAAGATCAATACTAACCAAAAATAAATAAAAATTCAATGCATCAATAGCACTCACCCTAGAATTGGCCATTTCATACATATCACCTTCAACTTTTCTAGCATAAGCAACTAGATTATGCATACGTTTATCCAGCATCGCTGATGGATCTGGGGTGGGAAATATAGCCTGCACTCTGTAAAGAACAAAAATAATTACTAAAAAAATAACTTTATTTAATAACATACAATATTAATTAAAACAACAAAATATTACTTCAAAGTTCTATAAATATGTCTTTTAACATGAAATAGTAATAAGTTACGGTTTGAGAATATTTTCAAAATAAAAAAAAATGAACAAATATTTCAGAATAATGGAACCGAGAAATAGTGCTCTACATAATAACACTACTTAAAGAAAAGTAACTTAACATAGCTATTACCTTTTTTAGTTCTTTACACAGCTTTAGATAATAACACTAGATTATAAAGAACATTTTTTTGTGTACTTGAAATGATAGTAGGACAACTATTTGCTCTTGATCTCATTTGAAAAGGACTGTTTGTGCTTGTTGACAAAAATATATTTTCAACAAGCATTCTTATTCAGAAGCATATTTGTTACATTATTATTTACATTACCTTACGATAGAAAATTTTACTACTACTACTACTACTATTATTTTATTTTGGTTCATGTTAACCCTCTGTACACTTATTATGTATACTTACAACAATAGTGTTTTTGATAGTATAAATTTTCTATTCAAAAAATTGTTGGTTGACTTCTGCTTTTGTTGTTGGCTTTTGCTTTTATCTTTTGCACATGGTAAAATTTTTATACTCAAAGCATTAAGGTAAATAATATTTTGTTTTGTTCCCAATGCAGATATCGTTATCCTGTTGACAACCTTAGTGGATTTATTTACGTTCTTTCATATGAGTTATTTTTTTTTCAAGGTCCGATCAGTCGCAAAATAAAAACCCGTGCAAAAATCGGATGAACCTTTGCGCATATGTGTTGTGCAGTGTCTCTAATATGGTCTTCAATCACGCTGCATCACTTCATTTAGTTCTGAACACACAGCTAGCACGTAAACATGTCTACAACAATAGCCTCTCCTGCCAAGTGTGAAGTGCATGCGGTAATTCGATTTCTTCATGCTGACGGGTGTAATGCAGCTGAAATTCATCGATGAAGAAGTAATGTGTGTGGCGAAACTTCGATGAGTGACAGCAAAGTGCAACAAGCAGGAATTTTAAAGCAGGACGTAGAGATGTTCATGATGCAGGCGGTCAGGGAAGGAAGCGAGTATCAACCGATGATCTTATTGAGCCAGTGGATGAGGCAATTCGAGAAAATCATCGGTTCACAATTTCTGTATTGAGTGATTTGTTTCCTGAAATTTTAATGTCAGCTCTCTATACCATTGTGAGTGAAAGACTTCAGTACCACGAATTGTGTGCGAGATGGGTTCCCAAGATCCTGTCTGACCATCACAAAACAATGAGAATGAACGCCTCCCTAACGTTTCTCCAGCGCTACCCCAATGAAGAAGATTTTTTGAACAAATTGTCACAGGGGACGAGATATGGGTCCATTTCGAAACTGAAGAAACAAAAGAACAATCCAAACAGTGGATGCATTCTCATTCTCCTAGTATACCAAAAAAGTTCAAGAGAACCTTCTCCAACAGAAAGTACTGTGTTCTGAGACCAGAATGGAGTTCTCTTGGTGGAATTCATGGAACCTGGCACGACCATCACTGCAGCCTCATACTGCGTGACTCTTCAACGTCTACAAAGAGCAATTCAGAATAAGCAAAGAGGAATGTTGTCATCAGGCATTGTCTTTCTCCATGACAATGCTCGGCCACACACTGCAGCTGTAACAAAGAAGCTCCTGCAGCGTTTTCATTCGGAACTGTTTGATCACCCACCATACAGCCTGCACTTGGCTCCATCCGATTTTCACCTCTTTGCTCACATGAAACGCTAGCTAGGAGGACAACATTTTGGCACAGACATCAAGCTGCACACCAACGTAGAAACATGGCTGAAAACACAGGCGACTCCGTTCTATGATGAGGGTATTGGAAAGTTGGTCCCACATTACGACAAATGTCTAAATCAGAGTGGCGACTATGTAGAGAAATAGCGTTAACTATGTAAGTACTTGTTACAAATAAAAAATTTTTTACTTTCACTGTGGTTTTAATTCCGTGACCGATCGGACCTTGAAAAAAATAACCCTCGTACTTATCATTTAATGATTTTTAGTAAATCATTAAATAAAAATTAAAATTATTTCAATTAACCATATAAACTCATAGTATGTATCACTACATATATAAAAACTTTTTGCAATTACTGAAGTAGTCAACATCCTGGCACCAAATCCATATAGTACCTTTCTTATAAGCTATAAGACATTCTTATAAATTTTGCTAAAAATTATTTAATTCTCTCTTCCTATAAACTTTTTTTTAAATTATTTTAACAATGCCAGAGTTGGTTTTAAATAATTTAAAACCAATGCAGGGTATCCCAGAAAGAAACTAAGATACTTTCTGGACATGTTCTACTGGTGAAAATAATGAAGAAAAAAAAATCATATAAACATAGGTTTGGAAACATAGGACTTTGTTTTTCCGAGTAATGGCTAGTGAAATATTTTGCCTGGATTTCAGCTCTTCTAATAAAAAGAAGCCCTACTGTAATTTTTGGGACCTAAATTAAGGAGTAAAGTTGGTGGTTTCTTACATAATTTGAGCTGGAAAATGAATAAAACAGATCCCAAACCTGTAACCAGTAGTTTTTAAGTTAGCTGACATAAAACATAAAATTGAGTATCAAAAGACAAGTTTTTTTAGGTTTTTAGTACAATAGCTTTGTTAAATGACTAATAAATATAGAAGATGTGATAACAAAACTGGTGGAGAATTAAATTATAAAAAATTGAGTAAACACAGCCAATAAAAAGTAAATTAAGACTTTTAAAATCAGGTTTTTATTGAAGCAAAATAGACAAAAGATAGGCAGAAAATCGTATTATTCGTTCTATTCCTAATAAACATTCATTTAAAAAGAAAAACACTAATTACTGAAAATAATTTTTTTTTAAATAAAAAAATTAAAACAATTTTCTTAGCTGTTCATTCAATAATTTACACGGGTAAAACAAAATAATTAAGTAAAAAAACTAAACTAAAATGTATGCTTCAGAAATAAATGTTAAATGTAATAAATATTACTTCAGAAATATTTAAAAATATTTTATTGTATAGATTGGCAATACTAACAGCTGATCAACAATGAAAATTGTGTACTTCACTTGAATCTGTGTCATAAATTATCATACGGATAAAGGAAGAGTAGTATTATCATATTGTAGTGTAAAAATGCTGTTTCAATTTTCTAGCGAGGAATATGACGATACAAGTTTTGTTAATGGATTTTGTAATGGTAATTCTGAAGCTGCTCAATGGGAATATCAAGAGAGATTTCCTGGAAGATGGATTCAAAGTATGAATCAAACTAGATTGCAAATGATTTTCCAGCACAGTGATGCAACACCAAAATTTTTCTTAGTAGCTGGAAATCACTTGAATTCTAATTTCTTAAACTGGACTGGACGTGGTGAACCAGTCGATTGACCACCACAATCACCTGACATAACCCCACAAGATTACTTCATTTGGGGCCATTTGAAAACAACAGTATACCAACAAAGTTAATATTTAAGAAGAGTTACTTGTTAAAATACAAAATACTATTGAATTTATATGAAACAACACAAGATGATATGGAAAGCCACCGGAAATATTTTGTCAGGCAAAGTCTTTTTTACATTGAGAAGAAGGGAATTTCAAACAATACCGTAACTGAAGTTTGTTATTCTGTTGCCATTTATAATTTCCTGTACTTTATTTTTTCCTTTGTTTTGCTACATAAAGAATGTTAATTATGCATAGAAAGAATTTGATTTTGTCTAATTCATCTTTTTTACTTTAATAAAAACCTGATTTTTATGGAAGCAAAATTGATTTTTAATTTTCTTAGAATTACAAATTCTACTACAAGTTTTGTTACTAATACTAAATCTTCTGCATTCATTAGTTATTTAACAAAGATACTGTACTACAAACCTAAAAAAAACTGTTTTTTGACACCGAATCTGTGTTTTATGTTGGATATCTTAAAAACTGCTGGAGTTGCAGTTCTGGGACCTGTTTTATCCTACTTCCCAGCTCAAATTACATAAGAAACCACCAACTTTACTCCTTAGTTTGGGTCCTAAAAATTACAGTAGGGCTTTTTTTATTAGAAGAGCTGAAATCCAGGCAAAATCTTTCACGAGCCGTAACTCAAAAAACTAAGTGTTTCCAGCCCTATGTTTATATGAACTTTTTTCATTATCTTCACCAGTAGAACATGTCCTGAAATTTCTCTGTTTTTTTCATGGGACAGCCTGTACATCCGTACTAACCTCTTTTATTAAGATTTGAATCAATCTCAAGTAGCACACTTAATTTGCGACTATAATCCTCCATTCACTTTCACTGACTTAAATTCTTTAATTATCTTTATGCTAGATTTTTGAAAATTGAGTTCAAACTCACTAAGACTATTAATCTTTTATCAGATCAGTCAATATTACTTAAAATAATTTTTTTTTAAATCTACTATCTGCTTAACTCACAGTTTTTGGACGAGGTAGCTTCTGAGATCAGATGTTACAGATTGATGCCATTCCTTGGTACCCTGTACAGGAGTAGCTGTCACTTGGCCAGGTTGGAGACCAGCTGGCAATTGCAGGCTTGCTAAACGGTTGTCAGCTGTGCTTAACTACACACAAATGATAATTGTTATTTTATAATAAATTTTTTAGTATAATAAATTAATAGCTTTCATTCATTGTTATATTATCTATTAAATAAATACATGACTCAAAACAAAACTTCATCAAGATCAATTTATACAGTCAAAAGTTAAGTTTCCAACAGCCCAATCAATACACTTACATGTGTACAAATGTATGAACATTACATCACCTATTTTGGGTTTTTGTAACCCCCTGGGTCATGTAATTTCAAGAAATAAAGAACCCCACACCCCATTTTTGACTGATTACCATACTTTCCTTTTTGCAGCATAGCTCTAGAGTTATGATGCCAGGAAAGTAAAATTAAGAAAAGATAGCCAAGTTGGAGTTCAATAACAGAATGTTTAATGACAATAACTAGTTTTTAATGATTTCACCTTTTAGGATTTGAAGAGTCTACCGGAAAGCAGCCAATTTATCATTTAATTCCATTCTTCTTATCAAGAATTGTTCTCTTAACAATCAATAAAATCTGTCAATTAATATTTCTATTACTGATAATGTTAAAAGGAAATAAGATAAAAGTAAAACTAATTTTTATTTTAGTATGATAAAAAAAGCTTGAAATGAACTGTATATAACTTTCCCAGCTAGTCCAATTAAGTTATAAAATTGATTTTTGAAAAATTTGCTGATTAAGCTAAAAAGTACTTTCAATACATTCATTTTAAGCTACTTGGGGGGGGGGGGGGCTTTTGATAATGATTAACCCTTGACAGGCAGAAGCCCACATATGGACTACCTGTACTTACACTGGAAACCCATATATGGGTCTGAATATGACTGGCTACTTGTCTTCATGTAGTTTAATTCCACGAGATGGCAGGAGATGTTCTTTCTATCATTTTGAGATGAGAATTCCTTATATAATGCGATTGGAAACCATTTTACTTCAGTTATCAGAGAGTTCAATGACCGTGCATATGTAACAAGATGTGTGTATTTTTTTGTGTTTTTGCTCATTTTTAAGTAACTTGTTTACAAACTGTTCCTTCCAAAACTTCATTTTTTGCTTGCTTTATTTGAATTCAAACAACATTTTTGAGACAAAGATTGAGAAGGAAATGAATAAAAATATTTATATTATTATTATTATTATTATTATAATAAAACCATACTATACTATTCCCTGCCTATGTATACAACTTCTTCAAAATTGCTGTTTTTATATTACCATCAACATTACTACTACTGTTACTATTATTATTCAGTGTTTTTTACATGAAAAGGTAAAATATAACCAAAATCATCACCTATAGTTTACAAATTATAGTGCGCTCAGTGAGACTTGTGCCGTTTTCACATAAGCTTTTTCTCACAAGATAATTAAACATTGTTCCTTAACCGGATTGGTATCAGAATTCAGCAAAAACACAATGTATAATGCTGTTTTTATACATCAATCCGTGTTAAGTTACTTTGAATAGTTTTTGCATCAACTGTTTTTCTGAAAATGTCTTCTGGCTACAGCCATAAAACATCACCACCCGCAAACAGTTAAAACATTCACTAAAATTAATTTTAAATAAATAAAAATCAAAATTTACTAAGTTTTTCAATTTTTTTTAAATTTGGAGCTCCCCCTTTACAGACGGGGTATAAGTTATTTTAATGACTTTATTGTTTAACAATGTATGCTTTGAGCATTAAAAATCTGAAATTATGAAAACAATTTTCATTTTGAGGTTCCCATACTCAAGAGGAAGCATTTGGGTAAAACTAATTTTTAAGAAAAAACCTTCAGTGCTAATGATAAAAAATAAAAAGTTTTTTGTTACTTTAAGAAAAAATACATTAGCGTAATTCTAAATAAACAAAATTGTAATTTTCTACGAAGGGGTGAAATTTTTTGGTTTATTATTTTTTTTCAAGAAATACTAAAGAGGACCATAAAAACCTAGGACTTTTACATTTTAAATGCAATGGATAACTTGTGAGATGTATTTAGATTTAAAACTATTTTTTTTAAATTAAAATAATATTTTTTGTTACCACAGACCATTAGGGTGGGATGGAAAAAGAATTGTTATAGTGGTTTGAAGGCCTATTTAAGTGGAAAACATAAATGCAAAAAACTCCCACTAACTTCTTTTCTAAAGCAAGATATGACTTTTTTGGCAAGGGAGAATAATTAAATAATTTTTTTGGAAATTTGTGATCTTGATAAAAAAAAAATTCAACTTTTGTAAAAAAACAGTTTTTGCTAGAATTCTCCAGTAATTTGTAATTTTATTTCGGTCAAAACACCTCCCCACCCTTTTTTCCAGTTTTTGCAAAAAGTTAATAATTCTTTCGTTCCCCTAAGGTAGTACCTGTCTACAAAGTTTGAAGAAAATACACCAATGAAGTCAGAGTAACGCAAGCCAACATACACATGTACATATATACATACATAAACATCCACCTGAAGAAAATAAGATTTTTTTGGACTTGGGAGCATTAGAATAAAAACATTTTTTGCAGATAATTTATAATTTTTTTAAATATCTCTCTTAAGGCATCAAACTTGAAAAAAATTTTTTTTTAATTTATTTTACAGATTTTAACTTTCCTGTTATAGCTAAGCTGCTACAGCAACATATGTTACTACAGCCAGGAAAGTAAAAGTAAAGGATTTTTTTTTATTACCAATGGATGTATTTGAAAATCACAGAAAGAGTATGTGGACTTAATGTATTCTTTAAGTTAAAGCTTAAAATGACTTGATATTTTATAAGTTAAAGCTTAAAATATGACTTGATATTTTATAACAGTAATGGAATTTTAAACGAAATTTGACTTTTAGAGATGTAGTTGTTGGCACTGGCTGATAATAATATCAGTGAAAATTTAAAGTTTTAAAGCAGCTGACTACCAGAGTATTGTACTTAGGACAAAAAAATTAAGTTTCAGTGAACAAAAATTTGTTTAAGCATCTTTTAGATGCATTTAAATATCAAAATTAACAAATTAAATGGATATTTGCTGAAAGTGTTCTAAAACATTGGCTATGTTAATTTTTCCAAAACAAAGTATAACGCTTGTTTCTGGTTATACAGGGCATGATTTGTATATTATTTTTTTAATTGACTTAGAAACCAAAAAATGAAATGAAATTATAAAATTTGCCTAGGGTGTGAATATCAGTTCAGTCAGAAACTTGATTCATATAAATGTTCAATAACGAAAGTAATTAATTTTAATTAATTACTCAATTTTAATTAATTTTATCAATGTTTGAAATAATGTTCAATGTTAAATTAATAAAAAATTAGAAACTAAAACATTTTTAAATGATAGAATAAATGAAAAGTGAGAGATCAGAAATGGTTGTCATTACATTTTACAGAGCACTAGTAAAGGAGTAATAAAGCTGCAAATTTTTTTTTAGCAATTATCAAAAAGGCCGCATGCAAATCAGAAAAGTCCAGAAAGGATACAGTACTTTTATTGAAGATACTCTTCTTCATATTCTGTATTACAAGAAAAATGAATAATTGAACAGAATTCTATGTAGAAAAGTATTCTAAAATGCTGCCACAGAAATTAATTATTATACGATGAAGAATTTTATTTATATTAGATCATCACAATCAGATGTTAATGTTTTATTATTTAATAGAGTCAAAAAATTGTTCTAATATTTAGGTAAACTGAATAAGATTGTACTTCATGCTAATCAGCCCTGTATAATAAATGAAGAGAAAGCCCAGTAATTATTACTGGACACTTCTTCTTTGTAAAAATGAATTCTCATTCACTTATTTTTCCCCTCTGTTTTTTTGTTGTTTAATGCTTTCAGAGATCTCTACTTTGTAGAAGGTATGAACATAAAAAATTTGAATTAAAAACATAGCAAATTAAAAGTTAAAGAGGTATATTTACAATCTCAGTCATAATATAAACATTTTACATCAGTTACTGATGTAAAGATTTTTATCAGTAACAAGTATAAACATACTTTTCTGCAATGTAATTTTTTAACTCTGTATTTAATTTAAAATTTATATATTTGTGTACAGACAAAGTAAGATATCTCACCAAAAGCAATCAAAAAAGTATATAACATAGTAAAATATGGTTATGTAATTGCTTACAGAATTTATTTTAAAAAGATTGTTTCCTGTGTCTGTTAATCAACGTGTCCAGACTGACTAATGTTTCCCATTATAGTTGGGGGTACATGGATATAAGCAACATTATTTCATCCTCATCTTAACTGGCAAAAAAAGCGATAATCTCTTTTTATCCAAACACATGAAAATGTTGCCAGGAAATATTAGCCGATTATTGTCAGTGATTATTATTCAGTTTTACATATAAACAACCAAGGACACAAACTTAAAAAACAAAAGTGACTCAAAATATCCAAACGAAAGAATAACATTATCTAATTAAACAAACAATTTAAATCATGAGCATGCGTGAGGAACAAACAGCAAAAGCTAACTCACATAGAGGTAAATTTTTGGATAACTTTCTCAGTTCAAAGAATGTGACAATTTTTAAAATACAGCAACATCGTAGATAACAAAATACAAACTTTTAAAGATTTATTATAAACAATTAATTACCCATTTTTTTAATTGCTAACGAAATCTGACAGTTTATTTCTGATAAAAAATTTATTTTATTATTTTTTTTTTAGAATTAATTAGTTTTACTTTCTAAGGAATTAAAAAAATTAGATATTAAAAATCTACCAAATACTTTTCAGAGTTAGAAATATTTTCCTTTGTCTAGAGTTTGAATTTTGTAACTCTCTCTTTTTCCTGTTTAGCCTCCGGTAACTACCGTTTAGATAATACTTCAGAGGATGAATGAGGATGATATGTATGAGTGTGAATGAAGTGTAGTCTTGTACATTCTCAGTTCGACCATACCTGAGATGTGTGGTTAATTGAAACCCAACCACCAAAGAACAGAATTTTGTAACTCAGGACAAGGGAAAATATTTCTAACTCTGAAAAGTATTTGGTAGATTTTTAATATCTAATTTTGTTTAATTCCTTTATTCCTAAATAATAATAAAATAATTTTTTTATCAGAAAATAAACTGTCAAGAATTCAAATTTTGAAGTTTGCTAAACAAATTTTTTTTTAAACAAGTAGTTTTTGATTATAGTACAAAGGATATAGTACAAACTGGCATCAAAACAACACTGTTTACCTCTTTATTAATTGTGTATAAGGAATATGAAGAGTTGAATAGCAAGTTATACCATCAAACATGAACCAAATAAGGAATATTTATTTTTTTTTATTAATAAAGGTAATTCTGGAAATAGTAATGAGATAATGGCTCAAAAAATGCCCACAAAAATAAAAATAGGCAAAAATGTCAACACAAACTGCTTTGGTTTTGCCAACGACTTGCAACTGCTAGCAAACGACTTCAACGAAGCTAAACCACAGATATGAGAACTTCAAAATATTGCAAATAAAACTGGAACCCAATATCACACAAAAAAACCAATATGATTAAAAAAGTAAACAAACTGTAATAAAGTCATAACAGTAATCCAATTTAAAAACCTCAGAAAAATAATAGCAAAATACCTCAATCCAAACAAGAACAAACTAGCTATGGCACAAAAATTAACCTGGTACACCAACAGTAAAAAAATACCTATCCATAAACACAAAAATAAAACACTACAACACTATTATAAAACTGGAAGCCTTGTATGCAGGAAAAACACTCTTCCACCTGAATGAACAATCAAAGACCGGCAGACTCCAGAAAATCAAGAGATGTATTGAAAGAACCAATATCAACAATAAGTACCAGAAAGATGAGCAGTGGTGGATGGATCATGCCCAACAAAGTCATATAGAAAGAGTTAGAACCCATCACTGATACAATGTATAAGAGGCGACTAGGATTCCTTGGACACATCATGGGGCTGCAAGATTTGAGACTCTGAAACAGCTGGTTCAGTACAATCTCAACTCAAAAATCACAAAGACCGGATGCAGACGGATCAGAGAATTAAGAGAGGGTCTGGCCTTACACCAGAAGACACCACAGACAAGATTAATTAAACAAAAATATAAAGGACAAAAACATTCATTTCACACTCACAACACAACACAATCATTTTTAACACCAGAAAGTATACAGAGATCTGAATGTATGAAAAAGTACTGGTAGGACCACAACACCCAAACACTCCCTTCAAAGAGACTTGGAGGAGGAATTCATTATCCTTTTATTGTTATATAACAAAATTTCTTAATATAAAAATACTGCCTTATTTGTAGTTACTAATAAATTAATTATTTGTGGTTGACCATAAACCACAAATAATTTCAGTAGCTTTTCGTAAGATTATTTTCTCTATGATTTATTGGGTTATTAAGTTACTGTTAGTATTCAAAATCTTTATCTATAAGAGAACAATAATAAGAAAAATCACTATGTAAAATTCCATATTCCAATAATGAATATAGATTCACTCATTCTTTTATGGTCATAAATAAATTATTTCCAAAATTGACAATTCATTTGACACATGTTTCTAAAGAAATATTTTAAGAAATATAATTGAAGATTTTTAATATGTTTTTAACACTGCTTTCTAAAATGTTTCCTTTTTTACCACTAAATACGAATTTGTTTTAAAAAATCATTCAATTAACTTTATCACATTTGTAGACTTGTTATATGTGTTCTTGAAAGTTGTTAATTTTTTTACAACTTACAGATTGCAACATACACATAGGAAAATAAAATATGCAATTTTATATTTGTTTAGCCCTCATTTTAGCTATATTAAAAGTAATTAACATGTTATGTTAATGGTTGATTGTTTGGTAATGCTGTTAATGTTAAATTGTTTACATATCTATTTCTACTAATTTTACTTTATGTTACTGCGTAATTATATTCTGTCAATTATAAAGTTCTAAGCTCTGTTTTTTATATAAAAGAAGTATTGTGAGTAACTGCAATTGGATAATTTGTTTTCTGTAACTTCCAACTTCAATTATTTTTTTCAACTTCATGATATATCTCTAACTAAAAAGTATTCAGTCACAAAATTCTAATTTCAATACATATAATGTTATTTCATTAAAATACTGAATTTTTCATACATTATTTCAAGTTCTGAATTAAATTGTGTATTTTAAATTACAAGACTGTCATCTACATATCTCAATCTCAAGCCTTATGGATATTTATGACATTAAAAACTACAACAGTTTTAAGATGTAATAATAATTCTGAAATTATACTACTTCCATTTTTAAAATATAATTCCGATTAATGTAGATTAGATTTAAATAATTTCCATGTATTTAATAATTATTTGATAGGAAGAATTTGTTCCTGTGTTTACATTTAATTTAATTTTTATTTACTTTTATTTGTTTATACATTTTTTATTTTAGTGTATGCATTACTACATTTTAAAACTAACAGAAATCTTTAAAGTTTGAAGACAAAGCCTAAAAAAAAATATGAAAATATAATTTATTTTATATGAAAGGGGGTAAAAGTTTATGTCATGGTCAGCATCTATTTTACGTTACATATGAAGAACACTTTAACCCATGGTCGTGTGACACGATTATGTGGTGAAGGAGCTGATTCGCCTCTTAGAAGAAAACACAGATAGGAGGAGAAATATTTTTAACTAAGATTTTCTTTTAATATAAATGATCTTGCACTAAGTACAGCAGTATTAATTTACTTTTTAGTTACTTTTAGCTAAATTAATTTTTTAAGGTATAAAATCTACTTTAAAAATATAATTGAAATTTATGAAATAATAGCTTTTTAACTTACATTTGCATTAGGTGAATCAGAATTTGAAAGGCCAAATAATGTGTTCTGCATGTTGGCTACAGACTGTTGAATACTAGCAGCTGTCTGTGCAGCAGCTGATGGCCCATGTTGTGCAGATGGTGCTCCAGCAGCGACACCTTCCATTGGTAGACTGACATTTGGTGCAACTACTTGTTGCCCAGCACCAGTCCCTGTTACTAAAAAATAATTCATTTTAACTAATTAAACTATTTTTTGATGTTACACTCATTAAAAAATTCATAAAAATCATTAAATTTATTTAAAGAAATAAATTAATACAAAAACCCACTCAGGTTTTTTTTAGTAAATAAATTACATTAACTGATAAAAATGAAAATAATAAAAATATGCTGCTCCAGCTGAAAACAGAAAATCAGATAATAACAAATCAGAAATCAATAAGCATAATCAGAATCAATTAACATAAAACATTTTTTTTATTTTATAATTTTTATCTCATGCTAATGATAACTTATCTGTAAAAAGGAAAAAAATGTATTCAAAAACAATGTTGACAAGCTGCATCGTCAGTTAATTTTAAAGCATAATAATTATGGTAAACATTATAACATTATGGCAATAAAAACCTTACAAAGATTTATAAGTTGGTGTATGTTCTTACTCCAATATTTTTCTACAGAGAAATAAATGCCTAACTACTAATCAAATAAGAAATCACTTGGTGGTTGACTTCCAACATAAGAAAAGAAAATGGATTGTTTCTAGAAAACTAAGCACATATAGATGCCACAAAAATAGTTTACGATCACTGAATCTGGAGAGAGTTCCGTTTCTAAGCTAGTAAGAAGGCCTGATCTGATTCCTGTTATTTTTTTAAAAGTAGATTAAAAAAATAAAATTATATGTTGAAAAATGTATAATCTACAGCACTTCAGAGAATCAATTGCTGCTGTAGCAATTACAATACATGACATGACCAACTACAGCTGAACTGAGGTAAAATGTCTTAGATGTTCGCTCGTCAGCAAGGTGTGATCACACTGAAACGTACTGTGGTATACTAAAAACCTAGTTTTTCTCTACATTTTAATATAAATAAATGTTTAATTAGTCAATAAAAAATTTTGACACTTTTTTTAATGATGCTATTATGTCTAATATTTTGTAGAGCAAATTCTGGTTATGATACTGTAAGAAATATATATATATATATATATATTAATTTAAAAAAGTTAATTCTTTTTTTTATTGTATTTGTCCATATCTTCCTCTGTACTAATTATATCAAAGACAAAAGTAAAACTTAGCTTTCCACCAGCAGTACAGAATCTAATAATGTTTCTTACCTTATCTTATTGTTTCTCCAACTTTTACATTAAAAGCATTTTCAAGGGTTTCCCTCATCGTCAGTTAATCAAAATGTTTTTTTTTTTTTAAATTACATATTAAAATTAAAACATTAAAAATTGTCGTATATTGTACAATATATAGTCAAAAATTAAAATTAAAATAAAAAAAAAAATTGTCTGTATAATTACTTTAATCATATATATATATATATATATATATTACATGTATGTCACAGTTTTGGTTTTTTTTGCTCGCTTCAAATAAAAATCAAATACGTAA
This sequence comes from Lycorma delicatula, assembly GCF_047948215.1. Taxonomy (NCBI): domain Eukaryota; kingdom Metazoa; phylum Arthropoda; class Insecta; order Hemiptera; family Fulgoridae; genus Lycorma; species Lycorma delicatula. Next base: position 19,893,742 of record NC_134456.1, on the reverse strand, counting down.
CAATCAACTTCCATCTGAATCACTAATTTATCTTCAACAGTTTCAAACTAAACTTTCTAGACTATTTTTTTTAAAAAAGTGGCTTCTGATTGGTTTCCCCTGATGTCAGACATGTAAAAATTGCATTCCTTCAAGTAATGTTTAACTTCACTTAATTAGAGATTATTTTTTGAAAGATTAAGACTATCACAAACAAAACATTTATTAAAATATTACATTCTCATTCCATTATTACAAAATATCACTGCTCACAATCATTATATTTAACAATTACATGGGTAAGCTGATCAAACAAAACATTTGCACTTATCTCACAATGATTTTAAATAATTTTTCGGAAGCCATAGTCAAATTCTTTTGGAATAAGAAATGCAGATTTATTCAACATTTATTCAATTCTTTTATTATTATTTTCTCCTACTCTTAATGAATAAAAAATATTTCTACTTCAGGTACTTAGTACATAACAGTAATAATTCATACACAATAGCAATAATAATGTTTACAATAACCTTTAATAACAAGTTAGCTTTAAAATTACCTTGAGGCTGGGTCGGGGCTAGAACCCGGACAGGAGGAGGCTGTGTGGGTCCAGGTGGACCAGCCATTCGAGTCGGACGAGGGGTAACACCACCAGGAGCCAGTAACTGGCCTCCTGATGTTGGACATTGGATACCTAGTGCATCATATGCTCTTCGCATATCAGAAGCAGAGAGATTTATTTGACTATTAGGAGCTTGATGAGGTACAGCTGAAAAAATAAAATTATTCATTAAAAAACACAAAAACAGAAAGATTAACTAATTATGACATTCACAATTAACAACTCTAAAATAAAATATATGTAAATACATATAATTTCAAAATTCATGAAAACTTCCTGAACAGTCACCTAAATCTGTGAATATATTTTTAAATCATGAGAAGAACAATAGATATTTATATGATAGAAAGCAATAAAGTGTAAGTGCAGTGAGATAAAGAAATTAAAAGCAAGAGCTTTTAAAGGTTTCAATATGATAGATCCATTTACTGTTACATGGTTTTCTTTGCATTTTACTATGCAAGGTAGAGTAAAATATAAATGTCTTAATTTTCATAACTAATTATATTCTTTGAATTTTCTTAACTTAACTGTGTACCCACAAAAAACAAATTAAAAATTAAAAGAGTGAAATCCTACACAATGTAAATGTGTAATTATCAAAATTATCAGATCTTTAGAACAAAATTATACTAAATAATTTCCTGTGAAAATAAAAAGAAAGTAAATGAAAATACAAATGTACTACGAACCATGACTACTTCATACAATTACAATGCCTTTACAGAAAGTATAAATCTTACTGTAACTAGATTATTGTATTATCACTTTTTTTGACTTATTCAAATTTATAAAAGTAAAAATTACAAATAACAATATTCTTTTATAACTATAAAAGCTACACTTCTGCACTAACTTCTGACAAATTATCATTTATTTACGAAATAGATAAATTTTTCCTTAAGAATAAATGATGATGTTATTTTACAGTAAAACATGACTAATAAGAAACATCGATAATTTACCCACACTTAAAATATTAGAATACAAAACTTATATTAATATATTAAATGAATACCATTTTGATTGTTCCTGTTTTTATCAGCCTGTTTTAATGGTAAGCATACAGGGCAATCTGAGCGAGTACAATGTTTCCAGTGAGATATTATTTGCCTGGATGATGAACAATGAGGGACGGAGCAGGCTTTGCCCGCCTGGCACGTTGTCATATGATTTAAAACATTTTTCATTGTCATGCAGTGGGGCAGCGTACACTAAAATACAGAAATGTTAATTAATTTAAAAAATGTTAATAAAAAAATATAGCATGTAAGTATGTATATATATTTAATTTATTTTACATATATTTATAAATAAAAATAATCACATATTTTAAAATATGCATGATAAATAATTATTATTATTATCATACATCTAACTAAGCTTTTACTTCTTACAAAGAAATTAAAAAAAAAATTATATTTAAAAAAGTTATTTTTACTAAATGTCACCCCTATATCATTAACAATCTACACAGAATAACCAATATCCTTTTGAAGTAGATTACTTAAACTTTTTTAAGTTTTAACAAACTTAAGTGTTTCTTCGTTTACTACATGGCAAAGCCAACTAGTAAATCAACTATACTGTATTCAGTTAAATAAACAAAGTTGTGTTTGTACGAGTGAGTTAGTCATGATTCTGCCGAGTCATGTCTAGTGTCTCAATGCAGATTCATGACGTGGCCATTTCTATATACATCACTATACTGATAATAACTACATTGACACTAACACTATTGACTATAGTGACAATATTAGTTCCATAATTATTACTCATATATCAGTCACTGTACAATTTCTCCTACAGTAGTCATGTAATCAAACATTTATGAAATGTTGTCGTTTCAGTTACAACCCTTGATCTTTTCATATAACCACTCTTTTGTTCAATTTTTGTGTTTCCGTTACTAATTTATTTATCTACTCTAATGTTATTTAAAGTTAATATAATGCAATTCTTTTAAATATATTGAATTGTGAGTGTAATATATTCCTAGATTTGTCAGTATTACTTGAGTTACATCATTATTTTGACACCATGTCTGACACAGATTCAGCTGTAACAGTGCACAATTATTGTTGACATCCCCTCTGAAAAAATCCCTTACATCGTGCAGAAAAAGACATCTTTTAAATGCTTACAAAAGTGAATTACAGAGTAATCCCAACAGCATTGATTTCAGATGTAAATAAAACTGCTAACCGAAGTTGAAGTTGTTCTGCTTCAGTGTACAATGTGATTTGCAAGTATAAATCTTGAACCAAATTATTCAGAATTTGATAATATAACAGAAAACAAAATTGAGCCTCTCTCTGTATCTCTTAATTCTGACAGCACTGCACATATCTCGCAATCAAATGATGAAAACTGAATTGAATTTATTATCATAGAAATTTAATCTAGAATATTAGTGAACTTTGACTGTTAGTGAACAATTGACAAATTCATAATTCTTAAAAAACCTCAAGGAACCTATATAGCAATAAAAAATCTTAATGACTTAAGTACTCATGGGTTATCAGATGTGGCAAACATGGTAAGAAATATTTATTAGTTACTTAACATGCTTCTTAATCTATTTAAATTTAAAATATATGTGTAATTTTTGTAAAATATAATAGTGCATGGTTACTGAATATTAGCATCGCATACTTTCTTTTATACGCATCAGGATTTACAGGAGATGTTTGTGAGTCAGCCACCTGAACATTTATACATGAATGTTTACTTTAATTCTGTAAGCTAACTGAATTAGTTATACTATAAAAATATTTTATACATAGTAGAAATTCTAATATTAAAATTAGAATGGTACTGTCAGTTACATGGCTTAACTGTTGACAATTAACAGCTAATTCTCAAACTTGCTGAAAACCAATAATTTTTAAATCTGTAATGTGTCTATAATAACAAATTCTGTTGTAAAGATATGTTGTTACAGTAAGAGCAAGGGATGTGTTGTCATAGAATTAATTGACTAACAGATATGCAATTTATTTCTTAATATTTTTATTAAAACAGCAATAATATATTAATGAATTGCTAAAATTATTTACCAAAAATAAAGTTTGATTAAACATAAATACGATTTCAAAATATGCAGTAACAGACCCAGTTCCACAGCAATACTTTTTCAATACTATTGTAATATAATTCTATTAACTTTAACCTGCCTACATAATATTTTTTTAGTTGTTTCCAATTCATTATTTATTCCAAAATTATAACTGTTTAAAAGCACATACATATATAACTATATTATTTAAAAATTGTTATTATTATTATTATAAAGTAAATTTTAATTTATTAATCATCAACTTAACTAAATAAAAGCCATAATGTATATTAATCCAAATTATATGATAAAGATTTTATTTTGCGATATCCTTGTGCCATTCTATGCTATGAAATAATAATTAGGACATAAATTAATTATACGCTTTCAGTAAAATTACTGTACTAATATTTATATTAATATGCTTCTACATCACAACATAAAACAGATCAAGTATTACTGCCTTGTCTAGTCTCGTCACATTACAGGTTAATACATTTCCAGGATTTAAAACGCTTTGTAAAAGGAAAAAGTGTACATGACAAAAAATTAATGACTTTTTATAATTGAAATTTCTTTTCATGAATTTGATAAATTAATTTTTATGCAATTCTACTATATAAAACAAACCTTGCATAGAAATTAATAGTTTATGTTAGAAGTTAATACTATCATTCCAGATCATCAAAAACTAATAATAAAAAAATATATAGTAAAGAAATATAATTTCAGTGAATAACAATAACACATAGTTCATTTTTAAACTGAATAAATGATAAAAAATAAATCACATCTTAGATAAAATCAAGTTTGAAAACACAACTTATTACACGCGCTTTGATATTTTTATTATACTTACAAATTAAAATAACATAAGAAATAATTTTCAATTCAATTCTTTAAATGTACTTTTATTACTTCTTAGCTTGATATATTACAAATATTGTGTATCACACACAATAGCACATCAGCTGAACATTTTGCTACCACATGGAGGGTAGACAATTCAAGACCCGCACACATTTTATTTAGTAACACACCCTGGTCTGGCAACCACAAAAAATAATAAGTTGCGAGTACATTCATTACACAAAAGAGACTCTTAGCAGGCTACAATAAAAGGTTTATTTTTAGATTAGTAAAAATATTAAATAATGATTACAAAGGAAAACATTATTTATGAAACATCAAAATTCTTTCACAAAAAAGAAGCATGTTAAAAGCTTTAAAAACTAAAAACACCCACTAACAAGTGAATAATACTTTATAATTACCTGAGATTCACCATTTGCTTGGCTTTCTCGTCGCTGGCACTTGTGGGCATGCAGTAATAGTACTAGCTGTTGTTGAATCAACTTTCTCTTTTCTGGATCGGCAGTGGAAGTAGATGCTGGGGTACCACCAGGCCCTGCCGGTCCAGCAGCAGCCAGTGGTTGTGTCTGTTGTGTTGCAGCTTGTGTTGGACCAGGTTGACCACCAGAAGGAGCACCAGACTGGGGCTGAGCAGGTGATGGAGCTGGAGGTTGAGCTTGAGGAGCCATACCTCCTTCCCCTCCAGCAGTAGCTATTCAAAATTTGAATATAAATATTTAACTATTTAGACTTCTAATAAACAACAAAAATACAATAACAATTATTCAAATTTAAATGATGAAACAATCTATATTTACAACTGATGTTCATTAGATAAAAAGTATTATTAAAACAACCAAAAGCTTAGGAAATCAATCTTTTCTAAAAGTAATACAAATTCAACATTTCTACTGTTTATAAATAAATATAACTAAATTTTTATAACAAAGAATTTCAAAAAAATCATAACTGGAAAACAATTTTCCAGTTACAAAAAAAAAATTTAGTACACTAGTACTGCACTAGCCTTATATTACATGCCTATTTAAAATTAAGTAATTAAAGTACACTACTCAAGGAACATACCTATAGCACCACCTCCAGCACCACTAAACCTGGAAGTCTGCAAACTTGCAAGGTTAGATGCAACACCACGTTGCTGAGGAGTAACAACACCTTGTGGAGCACCTCCTCCTGGGGACCCGTAGCCATATGTATTAGCTGTTCCCATGCCACCACCAATCTGAGCCAGTCCAGTCATGTTTGGAGTCTGTAAGATATTAGAAACATTATATTTACAACATTGCACATACTTACATATGTTGCTGGATAAATTAGATAAATAAGATTATAAAGAGAATTACATTTTACAAATCAATTTATTACATAAAATTTTAGTTCTGATCTACTTAACTTCTGAATTTCCTTTAATGAAATCAATATTTCACAAATGTCTTATACTTATATCAAATGAAATTTAGGACAATAAAATAATATATTTTCTTATACTTCATTCTCTACATTTAAAAAAAAATACTAAAAGGTTTGAGTAAATCATTTAAGCATGCCAAATCGTGTCATTTTCTCTTTATATGTACGCAAATGATTATTTGCTGTTAGCCACTCACATCCTCTAATTTAAGAATACCAGCAAACATAATTTATCAAGATCAATTTCAATTAGTTATCCAAATAAGTGAATAAAATCAAAATATGTTCTATTTTAAATGCATGACTATAGAAAAAAATCAATTGAATTTTTTAAATATGTCCTGTAACTGATTCTTAGTTCAAAAAATAGTAAATAAAAAGCAGTAATGATTTTATATATAGATGCGAAAATTTGTTTTTATGCAACAGCATCACACGAGAACCAACTAAACGATTGCATTCAAATTTTCAGGATACATTCATATTATCCAAGGAAAGATTTTAAGCCATAGATCAAGGCCCTAGCCCCCTTGGGGTTTAAAATATTAAATATATTTATTAAAGAAACAAAGATTAATCCTTTTACTCCTTTATATTTCTGTCACCATGGCAACAGAGAGAAGCAAATCCTGACCGGGTAGTTAAGTTTTTCTACCAAGACAATCAACAGTTTAACTTTTAGTACTTAATAACAAAACTGACTTAAAACTGTTGTAAACATTAGTTCAAACCTGATAACTATTAGCAATATATCAAAGAGAAAACCTCACATTTAAAGTAATCAGTGAAGAGTATTATGTTTTTTTAATCCGGATACTTAGTTTTTGAACTTTTTTTTGGTAAATAAACTTCCTACTTTATAACAGTTTTAGTAGATTTAAGTTAGAATTTTCAAAACATATGTAAAAATAATTTGAATTTATTCAGATAAAAAATATTACGTTTAGATTTCTAACTATAAAAACGATAACATAAAAAACTGTTTTGCAAATATAAATTGTAATGGATAACTTCTAACAAATTTATACATAACTGTTTTGATAATAAGGTACAGAACCTTTCCTGAAACACAGAAATACACATTTAGTTCAAATACAAATAAGGTTATTTGTTACTTTATGGATTATTTGAATTGAATGATTTTCAATTTTAGACAAATCTATGTGAAAAGTTTTAATTTTATTTGTAATATTTACGTTTGGTACATTTACATCAGAAAAACTTACAAAAACAAACACTGTTGTATTCAAAGAAAATGATCTCAAGACATGTACCATAAAAAACTACAAGAATAATTACAGTAAATTTTATATTACATAGAAAAGCCATCTATGTATTTATAGTTCAGCAGATTACATTAATTTATGTCAAACCACAAAAGACTAGTTTTTTTACACAGTAAAACAGCAAATCAACAGAAGTTAAATAATTTTTTATTAATATTTTTAACACAATTTCTAAATTACACAATTTTTATCCATAACAGTATTTAAAAAATAGATTTTTGAGATTTGAGAACAATAGGTAGGTAGAGAAATGCACCTAATATCAATAGAAATATTTACTTCTGAATAAAAACAGCTAAGGTAGAATTACAAATTTCACATGGTAATTACTATTAAACATAGTTATTTTTATATTTAAATGGCAGACAATTAAGTAGAATATTATCGCCCAACAATCCTCCCAAAAAACACAGAACACAACTAATCTCCATTCACAACAAAATTCCATCTTTCGTCACAAAACAAAAAATGGTGATATAAATGTTCATGTGACATTGTGCGAGCTCGCGTCATGGAATAGAAAAACACGATAGCCTCCTGACAAAGCAGGAGGCTATCAACAGCTGTTCATGATGAAAACATTGTGAAAGTGCGCATGCTCCTGCTCAAACAACCTCATCTTACCCTTTGGGCCGTAGTAGAAGAGCTAAACATCGGTAAAGATGCGGTATGTACAATTCTAACAGAATAGGTGTACTCTTATTTTGTTCCACACTTCTTGACTGAAGAACAAAAACAGATGCCTCTTTCTTGTGCTCAAGACTTCGTTGAAACTGCCGATAGCGAACAAATTTTTTGCAAACAATTGTAACTGGGGTTGAAAGCTGGTGCTTCATGTATAATCCACAAACGAAGCATCAATCCACTGCTTGGTTGAGTCCTGGAGCAGAAAGACCGGCAAGTCAGGCAGCAAAAATCAAGAGTGAAAACAATGTTGATTGCATTCTTCAGCTCAAAGGGCCCGATTCATCATGAATTTGTCCCAAATGGTCAACCGTGAATTCTAAATTCTATTTGGAATGAAATGCCTGATGTGATGCATTCGTCAAATCCAGTCCAAGTACCAGAATCCGGGCAGTTGGACTCTCTTGTATGACAATGCCTAGGCACACATGGCAACAGTTTTAGCACATTATTATGCTGCAAATCAAATCACCGTCTTATCCCATCCATACTATTCACCCATCTTGGCTCCAGCAGACTATTTTCTATTCCTGAACTCAAGTTGAAGATGAAAGGCCACTTTTTCGACAACATTCCAGCCATCCAAAGGGCTTGCATCAAGCAGTTGAAGGCGATCCCACAAAGTGATTTATCCAGTGTTTGATGGGCTCTACAAGCACTGCAACGAGTATATATCTAGAGAAGGATTCTGTGTAGAGGGATCATGTGGGTAAATTTGTTTAACTTTAAATCTGTTAATTTTTATTTAATTAAGTTTGGGAACTTTTCAGACACACTGTGTATGTTATCATAATTTAACTTACGTCTGATGTTTTGAAGATGCATCTACCACCCTTTTTAGTGTGTATTGTACTATACTGTGCAAGAAAAAATATGACAATAGAAATAATGGATACCACCAAAATAACAAGAACCAAATAATGGATACCACCAAAATAACAAGAACCAAATAAGGGTGTAAAAGCCACCATTCATAATCTACACTTAAAACAATCCAGAAAGAGAACAACAAAATTTACCAAGCACTGTCATTATTAGAACAAACCAGTATTTGAGGGAATACACAAATGCATAGAGTAGCAATTGGAAAAATACACAAAAATAACTATTTAAACTAAGTTAATGGCAGTGTATACAGCGCCAACCTAAACATAAAATCAATCTTCCAGGTTAAATAATTCAATTGCTAGCCTAACCAACTTTTAAACATTAAGTAATCGGTTTATTTCAGCTAAATCAAATATTGGCAATTCTTGGTATCAAGTTTAAATTTATACTGCAATACTATAAAACATAAACAATCGATTAGGAAGCAATGAACTGCAACACAACAGTTAATGTATTGAAGCATTACCCCACAAGACATAGGTAAATCATATACTAACCTAGTTGGCTCTAAATGCAAACAACAGACTTTATGGTGATTAGCTTATACTGACAACCAACTATTCTAACGATATTTGCCTTTAAATGATACTTTACTAAAACATAAGTTACTGAACCAGATCAAACAATTTGTGAAAGTTTCTAAAGTAAAAGTTTATAAACATAATTTTTGTAAAGTTTGGCAGTTATCAGCTCACATATGACTGAAATTTTCACTTGATGAGGGAACCATCTAATAAGATCCTTTTATTCAGTGAGAACTACATAAGTTTCCATAATCTAACAAACTTGTTAAAAACTAAGGAATTATTGATATTTTTATGTCAAATAAAAATAAATGCCATTTGAATTATTTATCTGATGTGTTTTTAATCATATATAGGTATTAATTAATTTACATATTTTGAATGTAATAGCAGAACATGAATAATAATTACTTAGTCACAGTACACAAGATACAGCACTTATACATGTAACATGTGTGAGGGGGCTATTAGTATTTTAAGTTCAGCAATTTTTTAAGATTTTAAGGTAAATCCACAAACACATAAGCATTCATAAGCACACAAAAAGAATTAGTTCTTTAACTGACTTCTGATACTCATTCTTTGTGCATTATCTGATTCAAAAGTCAGTTTTTCTTTAAGGGTAATCTCTATTCAGGCAGCTGCCTTAAAAAACATCAGATAAATAGTAACCAAAAACAATTTAAATGATATCTTACAAAAATTTTTAATAATTCCTTGGTTTTCAGTAAACATGTTAAATGACAGGAACTCATGTTAATGTCTCATTATATTGGAATAATATGAATAACAAATGCCTGGTTAAAATAGCTGATTTTATGTAATAGTTTTCACACTAAATTAAGAAATTGTTCCATTATTAAAATTATGTTAAATCAGCAAACAAAATTATATTACAAATGCTTTACCTGTAATCTAGGTCCCTGAATGGCATGAACCTGGTGTGGAGATTGTCCTCTATTGACCAGATGACTTTGTTGCTGTTGTTGCTGCATAGCTGCAACAGCTCTAGCATTTATTAAAGGACCATTTTGTAGGCCCTGAGCATGATGTAACATACCTGAAATAAAATATCATTTAATTACAAATTTAAAAAAAGAATAAAAAGACTACAGTAAACAACTGAATGGAAATAATTTTTGACATAAATTTATGAAGTTTTGTAATGAAAATAAATTAATTTAAAAATCATAAAAGGATTCTATATATGGAATTACTAAGAAATAAAAACAGATATGAGGGTGACAGAATAATTGCAAATGAAAAATTCAGAAATATGATTAAAAGGCACACAATTTGCTAAGAGCAAACATAAACAGCAATTATACTCTTCTAGCAACAGAAATAAAAATACAACTGAAGAGAGTTAAAAGATGGAAAAAAGGAAATAAATGAATTCTGAAATATATTAATAGGACTTAGCTTAACTAATAAACAGAATAAATAGTAGGACAAAAGTGAAAATGAATCTTGGATAAGAGAAACGCCCAAAAACAGCAGCAAAAAATTACCAATTGGCTTTAGTAAGGAAAGAAGAATTAAGAAGCTATGAGCTGCCAGAGGTGATTACAAAAATGGGAGACTAACAAAAATACTAAAGCAGGAAAATGTGAAGAAGATAAAAAGGCCCTACAGAAGATTGAATGATGATTTAAGAATAATCACATAAAGAAAATGAGAAATTGGTTTGCAGACATGCTCAGACATAGAAAACAGAATTAAAAGGATAGTATGATGTAATATATATAGAGATAGAAACATTAACAATATAATAGAATAACTGCTGGAAGAATTGTACAACCACTAAAACAACCATCAGTAGAGGTAGCGGAGGAAAAATCCCTTTTGCCTTAGAAGATGGAAGGAACAGAGAAGAACTATACCAGTCAAACAGAAAGCCAAATTATCTCACAATAGGCCAGAATAAAATGGAATATGATATAGGAACAATCCTAAAATCAAAAGTTTTATTATCAGTAAAAGAAATGAAGAGTGGAAAAAGTGGGAAAGATGAGTTGCCAATAGGTGTGATTGAAGTGTCTAAGAAGGTGGTAAAATTGTGTAATGTGATCTACAACAGTGAAATGGACTAGATTATCCTAAAATAATCATGAAATCTAATCCTAAAAAAGCATGGATTGGTAATTCAAAACACAAATTATTTAACTTCTAATACTGAACAGTTACAAATCAACAGTACGGATAGGAAGGATAACAGCAGAAGGGATATAATTAAGCTAATAAGAACTGCTGATGAAAGGTGTATATTACGAAATAAAGGAATAAATGTATGTTATACAGTAATAGAAAAAGTATTATATCATGTCAACTCAGATAAAATAATGCAGATACTAAAAATTAAACAAGTAGATCAGGAAAAAGATACATTATAAAGAATTATACCTGAATCAGAAAATGGTTTAGAAAACAGGAGATCCAGACAGATCAAGTGATTTGACTTGAAGAGAAATAAGGCAAGGTGTTTCTTATCCTAACCTTTGTTTAATATGTATGTTTACAATAATATGATAAAAAAATGTCTAGACAAAGGATAAAGAAAAGAAATAACCATAAGAAAAAAGAAAATAAACTTTATAAGTGCACCAGGTGACATATACATAATATCACAAGATATTACGACAGAATACAGCATGAAAATGAATGTTGCAAAAACAAAAGTAATGAGGGCTGAAGAAAATAAGTTTATGAATACTTACATAAAATAAAAGTTAAACAAACAAGTAACTAATAACAATAAGTATAATATTACCAATCAACTATAAAATGAAATAAAAACCAGAAACAGCAATGACTGAAAAAGCACTTAATCGAAAGAAGATTAATATGTAGTGTGATTGTATCCGGCTTGAGGAAGCATTTTGTGAAGTTTGGAAAGAAAGTGAAACAAGGACAGTAAGGAAGAAGGAAAAGAGGCTGAAACATTTGAAATGCAAGGATGAAAATGATTAGAGAAAGGACATGGTAAAAGAGAACTGACTCAGGGCAGATAACCAATAACTTATAATATGATAATAAGCTCAAAACTACATATCTGAACAAAACTATTTTTAAGTTACTACTTTACACCTTACAATCTTCATAAACAAACCTAATTATTTCACGTTATCATGAACTTACTTTTCTTCAAGTTAAATTTAATTCCAAATTTTTCTATGAATAAACAGTCAGTGAAGTGATTCAATAGCACACATATCAAGAGGTCAACCTTGTAAACGACTATAGGAAAAAGGGAAAACATAAAAGAAACATTTCACAGAAAAAACTACTGCCAAGTAGTACGAATTGATGTGACAGGTAAGTAACCTCAAGCGAGATGCTACATCATAATCATATTACTTTAAACGTCTGAAACAATTATTGTAAGAAAGAAAAGAGAGGTTAATCAAATATGCAATAAAAAATAAAAATGCTGATCTTAGAATAAAGATTAATTAGAAAAATATTAACTTAACAAAAAAAAATATAGTACAGACTGCTGAAAAGGGATGTCTGAGCATAAAACCTCATGACAATAGAATTAAATATTAGTGCTAACAATTTTTATTCCATAAAATATCCTTACATTAATCATGAATATTAATAAAAAAGATTATCAGAAACAATGATAATTTTCTAATTATTAATTAGCAGATATTAATATTATTATTATTATTATTATACACCTCCTCTATGAATCATGAGACCTTGCCATCGGTGAGGGGGCTTGAGTACTCAGTGATACAGAGTAGCTGGATCGAAGGTGCAACCATATCGGAGAGGTATCTGTTGAGAGCCAGACTAAGGAATGATTCCTGAAAGAGGGCAGCAGCTCTTTCAGTAGTTGTTAGGGGCGTGAGTCAGGACGACTTAAACGGCCATATCAACATCACTAAGCTGAGTACTGCGCAGCTGAAAGCAATGGAAAACTACAGCTGCTTTTTTCCAAGAAAATGTGGCTCTCTGCATTTTCACATATACAATAATGGAGGCGCCTTCCTTGATAAAATAGTCCCCCGTTCGGATCTCCGGGTGGGGACTACTAAGGAAGGGGTCACCAGAAAACTAAAAAATAACATTCTACGAGTCGGAGCGTGGAATGTTAGAAGTTTAAAAAAGGTTGGTAGGCTGGAAAATTTAAAAAGAGAAATGGATAGGACAAATGTGGATGTAGTAGGAATTAGTGAGGTTCGGTGGAAAGAGGAAGGCGACTTTTGGTCAGGTGATTTTAGAATAATAAACTCAGCTTCAAATAATGGGCAGGCAGGAGTAGGTTTCATAATGAACAAGAAGATAGGAAAGAGAGTAAAATATTTCATAACGCATAGCAATAGAATCATTGTAATAAGGATAAAATCAAAACCTAAACCAACAACGATTGTTAACGTCTATATCCCTACAAGCGCCCATGATGATGTAGAGTGTGTATACGAAGAGATTGATGAAGCAATTACACACGTAAAAGGAGATGAAAATTTAATAATAGTTGGAGATTGGAATGCAAGCATTGGAAAGGGCAAGGAAGGAAATATAGTAGGTGAATACGGGCTGGGCAAAAGGAATGAGAGGGGACAGACTTATAGTTTTGCACAAAGTATAATTTAGTAATTGCCAACACCCAATTTAAAAATCATAATAGAAGAATTACACTCGGAAAAAGCCAGGCGATACTGCAAGGTATCAGATAGATTATATCATGGTTAAGCAAAGATTTAGGAATCAACTCGTTGACTGCAAAACTTACCCTGGAGCAGACATTGATAGCGACCATAATTTGGTAATAATGAAATGTAAATTGGGATTTAAAAACCTGAAGAAAAGGAGTCAGATGAACTGGTGGAATTTAGAGAAGCTTGAGGAAGAGGAGGTAAAGAAGATTTTTCAGGAGGACATCGCAAGAGGTCTGAGTAAAAAAGATAAGGTAGAAAATGTAGAAGAAGAATGGGAGAATGTTAAAAAGGAAATTATTAAATCAGCAGAAGCGAACTTAGGCGGAACAAGGAGAGCTGGTAGAAAACCTTGGGTTTCAGACGATATATTGCAGCTGATGGATGAACGTAGAAAATATAAGAATGCTAGTGATGAAGAAAGTAAAAGGAACTATCGGCAATTAAGAAATGCTATAAACAGGAAGTGCAAACTGGCGAAAGAAGAGTGGATTAAAGAAAAGTGTTCAGAAGTGGAAAGAGAAATAAACATTGGTAAAATAGATGGAGCATACAGTAAAGTTAAGGAAAATTTTGGGGTACATAAATTAAAATCTAATAATGTGTTAAACAAAGATGGTACACCGATATATAATACGAAAGGTAAAGTCGATAGATGGGTGGAATATATTGAAGAGTTATACGGAGGAAATGAATTAGAAAATGGTGTTATAGAGGAAGAAGAGGAAGTTGAGGAGGATGAAATGGGAGAAACAATACTGAGATCTGAATTTAAGAGAGCATTAAAAGATTTAAATGGCAGAAAGGCTCCTGGAATAGACGGAATACCTGTAGAATTACTGCGCAGTGCAGGTGAGGAAGCGATTGATAGATTATACAAACTGGTGTGTAATATTTATGAAAATGGGGAATTTCCATCAGACTTCAAAAAAAGTGTTATAGTTATGATACCAAAGAAAGCAGGGGCAGATAAATGTGAAGAATACAGAACAATTAGTTTAACTAGTCATGCATCAAAAATCTTAACTAGAATTTTATACAGAAGAATTGAGAGGAGAGTGGAAGAAGTGTTAGGAGAAGACCAATTTGGTTTCAGGAAAAGTATAGGGACAAGGGAAGCAATTTTAGGCCTCAGATTAATAGTAGAAGGAAGATTAAAGAAAAACAACCGACATACTTGGCGTTTATAGACCTAGAAAAGGCTTTCGATAACGTAGACTGGAATAAAATGTTCAGCATTTTAAAAAAAATTAGGTTTCAAATACAGAGATAGAAGAACAATTGCTAACATGTACAGGAACCAAACAGCAACAATAACAATTGAAGAACATAAGAAAGAAGCCCTAATAAGAAAGGGAGTCCGACAAGGATGTTCCCTATCGCCGTTACTTTTTAATCTTTACATGGAACTAGCAGTTAATGATGTTAAAGAACAATTTAGATTCGGAGTAACAGTACAAGGTGAAAAGATAAAGATGCTACGATTTGCTGATGATATAGTAATTCTAGCCGAGAGTAAAAAGGATTTAGAAGAAACAATGAACGGCATAGATGAAGTCCTACGCAAAAACTATCGCATGAAAATAAACAAGAACAAAACAAAAGTAATGAAATGTAGTAGAAATAACAAAGATGGACCACTGAATGTGAAAATAGGAGGAGAAAAGATTATGGAGGTAGAAGAATTTTGTTATTTGGGAAGTAAAATTACTAAAGATGGACGAAGCAGGAGCGATATAAAATGCCGAATAGCACAAGCTAAACGAGCCTTCAGTAAGAAATATAATTTGTTTACATCAAAAATGAATTTAAATGTCAGGAAAAGATTTTTGAAAGTGTATGTTTGGAGTGTCGCTTTATATGGAAGTGAAACTTGGACAATCGGAGTATCTGAGAAGAAAAGATTAGAAGCTTTTGAAATGTGGTGCTATAGGAGAATGTTAAAAATCAGATGGGTGGATAAAGTGACAAATGAAGAGGTATTGCGGCAAATAGATGAAGAAAGTAGCATTTGGAAAAATATAGTTAAAAGAAGAAACAGACTTATAGGCCACATACTAAGGCATCCTGGAATAGTCGCTTTAATATTGGAAGGACAGGTAGAAGGGAAAAATTGTGTAGGCAGGCCACGTTTGGAGTATGTAAAACAAATTGTTGGGGATGTAGGATGTAGAGGGTATACTGAAATGAAACGTCTAGCACTAGATAGGGAATCTTGGAGAGCTGCATCAAACCAGTCAAATGACTGAAGACAAAAAAAAAAAAAAAAATAAATTAACCACAAAACTTTCTTATTGTGGGTAAATAAAAAAAACCTTTACAATTAAAAATTTTAGGGATTAAAAACAGTAAAAATACAAGACAAACTTGCAGTACAAAAATAATTTACAGTAACAAATTTCATTATTTATACCACAATCCAACAGATTATGGATAAGCAGTTTTATTCGTACAAAATCCAAGGTAACACTTTGTATCTGTACAAAGATTTGCAAGTATATGTAAGCATTAACTACAATTAACATACCCTGTGGGCCAGATGGTGTTGAATTAGGAGGACCAGCAGTTCCCATCATAGAGGCAACTGCAGAGAGAGGCTGCTTGTTAAGACTATTAGTCACAACTAATGCACCTCCAGCCATGCCACCCATTGTATTAACTCCGCTACTTGTCATTATCATGCCTGAAAATAAAAATCTGTTAGTTTTAAGTGATTAATATTCTTATAAAATTACAGCCAAAAAATAGATAGACTTCAGCTAGAGGCTGTATAAAGTGATACATCAATGACAAATTTTAAGATGGTGAGCACCATTCCTCCAAGACCGATAATGTAGCTCATCATAACTCCTACTTTTGTTATAAATAAGTAGGAGTTATTTCTATTCCAATATAGAAATATTGGAATATCTTATTAAAGAGCTAATTGACTACCATTCTACTTTCATTTACTTTAGATTCTACTGTGCCACTGTTTCACTTTCATGAGTGTCTATTTCAAGGATATTTTAATATTGTTTCAGCATTCTTTATAAGCATACGAGTTAAATGAACTGAAATGAATTTTATAATTGTATTCTATGGTTACAGAAATTTCAAATTACAGCCCATGAAAAATGCATTACAGGGTTAAAAAAAAGGTATTTTACTGCTTTAATAACTCAGAAATATTGTTTATCTGATGAAATTAATGAAACACTTCCTCAAAACTCCACAAAAAATTACTTACTAACATTCCACATATTATACTAATTTTTCAATCAAATTAACAAATTATTAGTGGAAAACTGACTAAATGAGTCATAATTTGACACACGCTTTGAAAAATGTTTCAACTGTTTCAAATTGTATTCAATAGGCCAATATTCAATAGGAGATTTTCCACACAACCTCTCTCTTAAGCAACGAGAAGCAACAGGGATAACGGAACATCACTCAAGATGACATTAACGGTAATGATACATGAAAATAAGTTGTTTGGCTACAACAGCCAAGAGCAAAAAACTCAACTCATATCCATCCAAAACTACTGCCCTACAACACAAACACAAAACTTGACCACTGTTAGACTGTCACAACTACTCACTTTTCTATAGTGTATATAAGCTACGCAATTCTACACTTTTACCTTAATCATATTTGGCCTAGAATTTATACAGTAATTTACATGATAAAAAATAATAAATATGATCTAAAATAAAATAAGTAAAACTTACCTCCTCCTGGAACGCTGTTATTTAAAGGAACAGAGGGAACAAGAGTTTGCGAATTTGGTGGAGCTACACCCAAACTCACAACCATGGAGTCAGCAACAACTCCAGATTTACTAACAGACACATTAGGAGGTGACTGTATAGTATTTTTATTAATTCCAGCTCCACTAAGTCCAATTGAGTTACTAACCAACTGTCCTTTGTTACCCTAAATGACATAAATACAAAAAAACAATTAAATATACAAAAAGAGCAGACTGCAATAATTAATGTAAGGAAAATAAATAGAAATTACATAATCTGCATTAAGTAAAACAAAGTACCAAAAATTATGATAGCACATTGGAACTGCATGATCATGTACTAGGTACTTGGTTTATTCTAAATTAATTTTTTGCCAAAAAATTAATTGTTAGATCAATCTTTTTTTTTAATTTAACCCTCAATCACTATAATATTATTTTTTAAATATTCCTTCTCAGTTAATCTTGTATTAAGTACACAATTTCAGTACCCTTATTTTTAATATTTCTCATCTATAAAGGCTAAAAACTGAACTCAAATGAAAGATACCAACTTAAAAAAATAATAAAAAACCTTTTTAATTAATAGGTTGGGAAAAGCAGTTAGAAAAACATTAAAAAAATGTAATAATTATTTGGGTGGGGGATTTTAATTAATTTTTTTTTAAATATTATATTAATATTTTAATATTAAAGTAATATTTTTGCAATGTAATATATTGCTTTTTTATAAATTACTGAACTGTCTCTTTTATAATAAAATGTTACTTTCATATTTTGGAAAATTTTAATTTTTGTTAAATTTCTGGAAATTTTTAAGAAAGCATTCAAAACCTAATCACAAGTCTGATAAACTTTGCTTATAACTTGTTTGTTTATTTTCAAGATATAAAACTTTATTGATGAACAATTTTTTTAGAGTGGATGAAATGGTTCAATCAAAAAATTTAACATATTTTACAAAAAAGATGCACATAAAATTAGATTGAAATTAATAATTTTCCCATGCAATTCTCTAAAATGATGACAAAATAATATACTTTCAAATAATCACATTCTAATTATAATTAATAAATAAATAGATTAAATAAAAAAATAATAAGTTTATAGAGACCCGTAATATAAGTTGCTGTTTTTTTTTTTTGTTTTTTTTAATCTAGTTAATATGTATTATTTACTTAAATAATGTAATGGTACTGTTATCATTAATAAATCTCCAATGAATACATATAAATTTCTTAAGAAAAAAATTACAGGGAAAAAATTGGAAGGGTAAAATATATCAGTAATTTTTTTCTTAAAGTAAAATCACTACAATTTAAGTAAAATTTATAATCAAATTTCAACCCGGCTGAAATTAAATTAGACAGAGAAATTTAAATTTCAATGACCGCACAGTTCACTAATAAAAAACTAATATCTTTTCATTTTTTTTATAATAAATATATCTCAGATTTAAGATTTTAAAAAAAATTACATCTACTTCAATTAAATCATCATTCATTATTATAAATATATCTATGTTGAATGTTTGAATGCCATTGTCATGAATCTATAAATTATTTTAAGTGATTCAGAGTAAAATGAGCTCCTTAATTATATTGATAACTATGTTTTATTTGAATTTCCTTCATTGTTAACAATCATTATTATTAAAACTACTAAAACAAAACAATAATATTATAAACTGATTTAGTATTCAATGCAAAAATATAATCACAAAAAGGGATTTAAAAATTAAAAATAGAAAACAAGCAAATTCTTAAGAAAAAAGTAGTAAACAATACTTTGATACTAATAAAAAATATACTCATACACCACCATGTGAATGTATATTTAAACAACACATGAAGAAGAAGAAGTAGAAATATACTTTTCTTTTTAAGAAGTTACTTCAGTATGCATTTCCTGTAGTATCACTCATTCATTTTTAGGTTATGTCAAACATTAAATAATTACCACAAAGAATATTATTATACAGAAAATATTTTCTCATCATTTTAAAGGTAAGTTATTTTAAATACTGAAGTTCTGTGCATTTTTTTTACAAAAAATTACTTTTGAAACATAATTATAATTATTACTAATTTTTTTATTTTAAGTCATTCAAGCATTGACTGCCTTAAATGATAAAATTTTATAAGGTCAATTACAATAAATTCTACTGTGACAAAAGAAAAACTCTAAGCAAGAAATATAATCAAACTAACTGTAATGGAAGTTTATGAATTTTATGAAATTAATGATTGTTAATAGCTAAAAAAAAAGTTCTTAATGACAATGCTTCATTGTTGTCACTTAAAACAAAAGATATCAAAAAAAAAACTA
Organism: Lycorma delicatula; assembly: GCF_047948215.1. NCBI lineage: Eukaryota > Metazoa > Arthropoda > Insecta > Hemiptera > Fulgoridae > Lycorma > Lycorma delicatula. Next base: position 19,873,687 of record NC_134456.1, on the reverse strand, counting down.
TGTGATTATTTAAGTAAAATTTTATCATGTTGACAACTTGAGGTAAAAATAAATACAAGAAACCACTGCTTAAAATTACCTACTTTCAATATGATTAAGATATGACTTAATGGTGTATATTCTTCTTAAATGAATGGCAGGAATAAAATATTTTAACTTTTAAAATAGGATATTGAAAAAACAATTTTCAAATAAGTTTAAGTTTAACATTCAATTTTTACCTGTTGCATTAGATGATGTGTGAGTTGCTGCTGAGTGACAACATGTTGCCGCTGAACAAGACCTTGAGTACTGCTGGTACCATCTGGTGTATCTAACGCACCATTTTGCAATGATCCAGGTCCAGGTCCTGTTGCTGGTGGCTTGCTAGTAGGGGCTTCAGCAGAGGTAGTGCCCCAGGAACTTGGAGTCATCAACTCATCTGGGAGATCATTTTCAAGATCAAACATGTCGTTGTTTGTGAAAAGGTCTGCTAGTAATCAAAATATCACATTTTTAGATGTTCAGATTTAACATTAACTTAGTTTTGAATCTTAATGTAATTATTTTACATCATAATATGCAGACATTTAATTTAAAAAAACGTTAATTTTATGTTAAAAACATTAATCCAGTAACTTACAAGTGTCCAGACTGCTGGTTTAAAAGATTTAACAACTGTGATTTTAACCCTAAACTACAAGATATTTTTATCTCAGCTACTGGACATTGGAAGTAAATTTGTTTTGTATACATCCATTAATTACCATGATTTCATGAACAATCTGTAATTCACTACATGAGACATCAACTTGTCACAGCATTATCAACTTCCCCCCAAACACAGGGAACTGGAAATAAACTAAAACGTGGAAACAATGAATGTTGAAAATTTTCATTTTAATAAAGAAGAAAAAAAGCAAAATACCCTTTCACAGAAAAGGATTTCTGTACTGTTGCTTCACACAAAATTAAATACTTTACAACTGCTCAAAACAAAAACAGATGGGGACTATCACCCAAAACACATGCAACTCTTACCTATCAAAACATTTATCGCCCATGGACTGAAATGACGAAAATGAAATAAAATGAAAATGAAACAAACACATCAAAGAAAGTAACTTTTAGAACTTTACCCCTGAAATACTATACTTCAATTCAATATTGCAAAATAACAACTACCTTTAACTGAATATTTCTTTAACTTTATTAAACTTTTACTGAACAAGGGCAAAATGATTTAATACTTCTTATTAAAAAAAAAAAAACAATCCTTTACAAACATTTTTAACAAGAAAAAATAAACATATATATAAACTATGTAAAGATTAACTCACTTCTGCAAAACAAAAAGAAAATGAAAATCATTTTCTATTTCAAAACAGCAAGGTAAATAAAAAAAAAAAAGCTTCTTTTAAGACCAGAGATATGAAATAAAATACAAAATTAATAAAAACAAACATTGTTACAGCGCAGTTAGAGCCAGTAACCACGATCAGCAATCCATACAACATGTATGTCCCATAGAAAAGATGTATGTGATGTATTATATTAAACTAAATCAATATATCTGACATAAAAACAGCATTTTTAAATGTTACTGTCCATAAACAAAGAACGTGTTTTTTGAAAGGCTGAATGCCACCTGCATTTTAATGGGCTTACCTTGCTAACATGCAAAGATACATTTTAACACATGTATACATATCACACAAATAATAGTCAATGAGTATGTACATGTTTCAAGAAGACCTAAAAAGACCTATGGGAGAACCTAAGAAGGAAAAAAGATAAATTTTGATAGTTGTTACAAATACAGAGGGAATTCCTGCATCACATAAATAAAGTGACTGCAAAATTAAAAATGCAGATGTCTTAGTAGAAAAAGATACAAAATCCAAATGATAAATGCTTGGGTATTCGTACATTATTTTTCACTGTAAACAGAAGTTTTAAATGTGCAAAAGAAATGACAGAAATGACAAAAATACATTAAAGATACCGTAATTAAAGAAATCTGAAAATTCTGTTTTGAGATATATTGATTAATATCCAATTGTTTAACTTTTGCAACACAGTGAATTATTATAAATGTAGTTAAATTATATAATACACAATTCAGTTTGATTTTTATTGTAACTGTTACATTATATATTCAACAAAAAAAAACATTTTACTTTGTGCCATAAGTATAAATACTATTCTGGTAATCATTAACTGATCAAAGTAATAAAGAAAAGAAATATACTGTTTCAGAGATTAAAAAATGACTGAAAAGCACTCTAAAATGGACCCATTCATTATGTGTTGAAGGGGAATCCACACATTTGGAAGATTATGGCTTCAAATCCACACGCCAGAATTGACTTTTTCACAACAAACTTCATTAATTACTAAATTTTTTATAAAGAATGATAAGGTAAACAAAATAAGGGTGATATGAAGGCAATGAGAACTACCCCAGCTTCAGTTTCTATAAATGAGAACTACCCCAGCTTCAGTTTCTATAACAAAGCCCCTGAGGTGTCCTATTTCTGCAAGTGATGTCTTATGCTAAGCTGTCTACAATCACTTTGTTAATGGTCCCTTTTGCACATTCAATAAAAAATCTATTACTGCAATACTAGAGTGATGAGTGTAATATAACATCTAAGTAGTTTTTAAGTAGTTCTGAGGGCATCAGGCATATCAGATTTACAATAATAAATATGTAAGTATTTTAATATTTATGAATATTTATGAAAACATAAATAAAAATTTTCAAAAAGCTGTATGTTGTTATATCTTCCACTTGCATACTAAAATGTAATGAAAAACAAATTCATAAAAGCAAAGCAATTTACTAGAATTCATCTGATTAAAGCTTGTGCTATTTCTATATACTGTATCCTAATAATTCCTTTCATGTATAACTTGTATACCTAAGGTTTGTATATGATTTATTCTCATATAATTCCCATTCCAATATCTCATAGGAACAGGACAACAAACTGAGCATGAACAGCATGCATATACTCTTTAATTTTTTTAATTTAATTTTTTTTTATTTTTTTTTTATTTACAATATCCATGAACTTAACAGCTAAAACTTGTCCTGTAAACTCATGGATAAGTTATTCCATCTCCATAACACCTTGGGCCAAACCCCTTAATTAAATTTCTATCTATATGCATCACTCGCAAGGTAAAAATATATGCACATTCTCACAGCCTACAGCTTGATCCACATCCACAGTTTACTACTATAATGGTACTTATGTTTTTTTATTTCATGGTGGAATGGAAGATAACATTCATGGTTATTTCATGGAATGGAAGATAACATGATCAAGAACAATTCAAGAACAATTATTTTGGTGGGTTCCTTCTTTTACAACCTCAAAAGAAGAATTAGAAAAAGAATTAGAAACAATAAATGTGGCTCAGGAAAATAAAATAAAATTTTATAAAAATTTTTATCATTCATTGCCTGCAGGAAAAAATTAACACTGGGGTCCCATAAGTCCCATGTACACATCTAATACTTTATTAAATAAAAAATATTTTTATGTACATATATTTACAAATTTTATAATACACCTACTTGCACCACCTAAGAAGATTAACATCAGGCAAACAATCAAAACAATATTTACAATGTTACAATGTTTGAAAAATGATCACGATAATACAACATTATTAATATACAAAAAAAGATTATACTGAACAAGAACATTTACTAAGTAAATTTCAAAACAACACCTACAGAAAAAATCACAGTGTATGTACAAGCACAATATCAGCCAAATTAAAAATATTTTAAAAGATATGAATGAAAAACACAAATTACAATAAAAATAATAAAAAATGTATCAAAAGGAGAGAAACAGCCTGTGCTCTGGCACACATAAAAAAAAGAAAAAGAAGCTGTGCCTCATGAAACACATGCTTTTAACACTGCAGAACACTAACAACGATTTAAAAAAAAAACACATATATATATATATATATATCGATTTTAAAGCTAAAGTAATTCATAATTCAAAACCCATCAGGATTTTACTACACCTTACCTTTTTTACATGTACTTTAATGTATAAATTAAAATATAAGTAAATAAAAAATGATAATATAATTAATTGTTAACTGAAATGTGGGAATTAATTTATTAAAAAGTAATTTATTATAATGACCTATAGTAAAGAAGAATCTACCACAATTTAAAAAACAAAAAAACCAGCAGCCAAAACATAAACATAACTTCTGGAAAACATCATAAACTAATGTTCATCATAGATACCTGGGCTACACATACCCTAAAAATTCTTGTTTCTTTAAATTTAATTTACAAACAATTATACAGCCCTTTACATAGTTCTAAGGAATTTGAATTGTAGAAGTATTAGGAAATTTCTTGTATGAGGAAATATTCAGATCTCAAAATGTGTTTTAACAAATTTCTAACATCACTGTGTCCAGATCAGAGATGAGGTGAAAATTAACAAAGGAAAAGAAATGGAAGTACTAGTGACAGATTAATTATTAGACTTTCACATTTAAGTATAGTTTCAATCTTTTTCTAATACTTATATATCAAATTATATATATATATATATATATATATCTTATCAGGGCTTGTCACCTTTAATTCTAATACTTGTCTGCTAGTGGTTTCTTTAATTAGTGGTTAGTAGTGTTGAAACAGGGAAGGATTACTATAATTATATTATTTATATTATTATTATTATTATTATTACTTCTCTTTTGTGAGTTCCACTGCTGTTGGAGCTGCTGCAGTGTGCCTGAGTTGCTGCCACCACCAGCGCTCCCGTGCGGGGATGAGGATATACCCCCGTAGTTGAAAGCATGGCGCATCACATTAGGTGTCATCAGCACTACATAGCCAACCAGCCCGCCAGGACAGGCGGCAAACAAAACAGTCCATCAAAACACAGCCACAGCCCTCATCTACTACTATTACAACTACTATGCCCAAACACCATATTTATATTCTACCTAACCTTACCATACATAAATAAAATCATAGGTATTTATAAAGTATAAACAAAACTTTACATATAATTCAACCATTTCCATTTCAAAAATCTTTGCTGTATCTTACATTTTTAAAGAAGAGATATATTTGAAAGGCAACTCAATTAACTCAATTAATTTAGGGATGAAGATAGTTGCAAACACTTATTCTTTACTAACGTATCAGATCATTACTGGATTATACTAACAATACCACAAGGAGTACATGTGATTTGAAAATTCATTACATAACTTACATTAAATATCTTCTCCCACATGATGTTATAAAACATCATAAAAGATGAGATTCCCTTTAACTGGGCTACTCATCAATTAGTTTGCAAATCAATTTATTAACAAAACTTATTTAGGATGACAACAATCAAAAACATAATTGGTTTAAAGTAAGGTGTACATAAGGTACTTATTACATAAAGTACATATTTAAAGGCAAAAACGTGAAAAAATTCTTTGCCATTAAAGTTTAAAGAATGTGTTCGCATGTGTTCCAAGAAATTATCAAACTTTACTAATTTATTAAATCGTTGCATACTCTTATGTTAATTTGAGTTTAAAGCTACGTCATTGGAAATGGAAATCCTTGTTTATATAAACTAAAATAAATCAAATAAATTTTACAGAATATTTTCAAAATAAACCATATTACTATGAATAACAAAAATAGTAAAAGAATTACAGACTTAAGCAACTTTAAAATAAATACTACATAAAACATTTAAATTGATAAATTCAACATAGATAGAGAAAAACACTAATAAAGATACACATATAATAATATAAAAGGGCGGGCAACACAGAAAGATGAAGTCTGATTAGATAAAAATATTCTCTGTCTACATCATCAATATACAGAAATAAAGCATAAAATTAATCTTAATGGTTTATCAATAATTAACAATTATTAAAAATGTTTAAACTACTTAAGTGAACACTGAATAAGTTAGAAGCACAGCGACCTGAAAAAAATATCCATGCTACCCATGCAAGCCATTTAGAATGATCTATAAGGTTAGGCATGCTAAATTGTTATTGTTAATAAGAAGATACTCTGCTATGAGAACAGTCCTTGGCTTAATTTGTATTTATTAAATGAGCATGATACTAATGTACATACCGGTAATCTAAACCTAGAATATGCTATTTTTTTTTTTTTTATTTTTTTTTTACAAACTTATCAATTCCAACTTGAGACCCCCAAATATAACAATTTTTTACAAACCAATAAGTTCTCCAATCAAATACTATCAAACATGTAATTTTAAAGATTAAAAATTATTCAGCTCCAAAATATAAACAAAAACAATCTGCATACCTTAACCAGCAGATACATTCAATCAAATAACTTTTTATCGCATAGCCTGCTTATTTCATTTTCTCAAAAAATAAATTATTAGATTGAGAATTATTTCATTATAAACTACCTAAAAACAAAATGCTCACACAAAATTATACCTGCAACACTATCTTTTTTTCTAAATTTACAAGAATTTCATATCTTGTAATCCACAAAGAACCAAAACCATGGGTAAAAATTACACAATAACTTGAAATTACAGTCCTTACTTTTTCTACTTGTAACTCCAGAAAAAAAAATAAAACTTGATAGAAACTGCAAAATTATAGTGATACTTATTGCATTGTTTAGCAATTATTAATTATAAATCATTAAGATAAATGTGATGTAGAATCAAACACTTCAATCACAAAGTACTCACGAAGTAGTAAAAATATGTATTTTGAATAATGATAAAAAATAAATCATAATGATAATGTTATCATCATGATAATGATAACAGAAATCTGTAATCTTCCTTGAGGAGACTTCTAGATGTAACAAACATCATAATAGAAATTCAAAAGCTGGCTAAAATGAAAACACTATTTGAATTTTGTTTGTAGAGAAGTGATTTTGAATATTTTTTGATATGAGGAATAAACGTTGCAACCTAGAAATCAAGAATACTTTGGTTTAGCAAGAACCTTAAAAAATGATAAAGTGGATTAAATATAAAAATAATACCAATCTGATGTAGACAAATAAATAAATTAAAAAAATTTCTTGATTACTACACCCTCCCTGACAACAAAATAAAAAATAAAAAAAAATAAAAAAATTATCAACAACAGTATTCTGTCATTCCTTGAAAATGTATAAGATCAAGCCCCAATTCAGATTAAACAGCAGAACTAAAACTTTAATTTGTTATACTCAATTCTTATATAATAAGAGTATAATAAACATTTTTAATCAAAATAATCACTTTATTCCTTGAGAATAGGGAATAAAATAAAAACCGAATAAAATTGTAACTTAAAAATTACCATTCTAAATATACTAAAACAACAAAATGCCTACTTTTTACACAGACAATCAAAAATTATTTTCAAGAACTGCAGTATAAACAAAATCCCTTAAATTTGAACTACAAAGATTGTTATTCTACAATTTATCCTGTCTACCGTTAAAAAAACTCAAAATATGAAAATTGTAAACGCAACTCAATTCTTAAATTACAGAACCTGTTATTCTGATATTCTTCAACATTTTAAACAAATATATACTCTGTGAAAAAAAATTAAAGCTTTAGTAAATTTATGGCAAAATTTTTTTATATTAATACTGGTGATTTTGGCAAGTTTCCTTACAAGCAAAATTGAGTATAACCTATTACATTAAACAGCCTAAATTACAAATTTAATTCAGCCTAAATAGGCAGTTATAGACAGAAAGGCAAATGTAATTTTAGTTACAAGTATTCTAAAACATTGCTAAACAATTAAAATGGTCAAAAATACACATGGATATACAGAAATCACTTCCTACATAAACACATTAAGTACGGTTAAGTAGTAAACGACTGACAAAGACTTCCATATGACAAAACAAAACAATAACTTGGTAACCATAGTAACAAAAAAAATAACCCTAATGTATACAAACATATTTTTTAAAATAATTAATATTTTACGTTAATTTCGTAAAAGAATCTAGTTTTAAACAAAATTACCAATTTTAAAAATACTTGTAACAGAATTTTAACCCAACCTAACACAATCTAGATTCGGTGGGCTGGGCATGACAAATAGATGTACGACATTTAATCATTTTTTCATTAGGTGTTTATATCGCCATGCAATGCAAAAATATGTGATAAAATCACAAAATTCTCAATTAAAATACTTACCCGAAGAATCTGAAGGACCCTGAAATGGATCCGTCAATTTCTGCCGCTTGTTTGGCGGTCCGTCGACGAGATGATCAGCCATATCTCGCTGTTTACAAAGCCGTGCCTACTTGCCTACACTGGAGTACCGTATTTATAACGATATGAAAAATCTACACACATGGTTTTAACGGGACCCAATAACTAAAATAACTATTAAACTGTATTGTGCCACCAGTCCGATGTTTAAAACATCTATCAAGGCACATATTAACGATTCAAATTCAACCATTGGGCATAATGAAGCCCCAAGCTGGTTGATGAGCTTACACTGTTCCTCTCTCCATCTTCCGACGGAACTCACACAATGATCCCGATGTAAATCATCCACAGTTCAGCACATTTTGACACAAATGCACAAACATTGACCATTTAGAACCGCACTACGAACACAAAGTCATTGAAATAACTTAATAGATACGAATTCATAGGGCAAAATTAACAGTAATTTCAAGAATAATATCCAAATTTCCACTCACTCTCGGTTGTCAAAATGGCGGCTGTTGATGAAAAGTTTTTCTACGCTTGTCACAAAATACCCGACTACAAATGAGTCTTCTGCTCTTACACCCAATCATAAACCAGAATAGTAGTCATGTGATCAAAAGAAGCCTTTCCATTGGCGTCTCGTGGCCCCGAAGCAAAATCATGACGTCACATACACTGCCGAAGATTTCCGATGTATAATAGCTCCAGCGGTAGGGCAGTGGGAATTGGTTGGTAATCCAGAAAGTGTTAGATTCACAAAGCATTTTGATTTAAAGTAAAAAAGATAAATGAAGTACCTCGTCTTAATACTTAACCCTTCATTGATTGGAACAAATATTATAACATTAAAAATCTCGTACCCTTTAATAAAATTGAATCTGCAAATAATATTGTTTTTTTTTTCACAAAATTAAATTATTCATGAAATATGAAATCGCTAATATTAAAAAGAGTCGGCCACCATTAATTATTTTAAAAATATCACGTATTTTGAAACATTAATCATAAAACATTAATCTCATTTAACAAAATGTACATATTAACATTTGATACAAAAATATAAATACGGGCTATGTCTATCCTAAGAAAATACTTTCTGCTAAACTAAGCTTTGAAAGAAATTTCGCTTTGTAACATAATGCTTAATAAACAATTTTTGTTAACAAACTTAAAAACCCTCTACAGGCACCTGTTAAGTTTCCGTCGCCTTTTAATACAATTTGGATAAGATAAATTAATGAAATTGTGATAAAATTATTTAATGAATAAACACTATCATTATTAGAAATCAATCTATGGGTCCCCCAAAAAATCCTATGAACCTCTTAATGACGCGCAACACTTTAGGATTGAAAAAAGCTGAAACGTATCTGCCGTGGTGCATCGGCCGACTTCTGTCAACAGTATTTGCACATACTTAGAGATTTGTGACGTCACTAGGGGGTTTAACAAGGTCGGATTTCAAAAACTACTGGTACGCAAGCCTGATTACGGATTCCTCGCTTAGATGCCCAAATATTAAAACAACATTTTTTTAAAAGCAACCTTTAATAATGAATCCGACATTTGCTAAATTTAAAAAGCTAATGTAAGAATTTGACAATGATCGATCCACCGAAAGGCTGTTCGCGTGCCGCTCTATTACGTAATCAGAAAAAGAAGGGAGAAGGGGAGATATCTGACAGCCATAAGATGACCTTGTATGATATTTTGCTAAATGCAGTTAATGACTGATAAGGTTTTCATTATTTGATTATTATTGAGTTATTATTTTTTTTTAAATAATTATTTTTAAATGCAATGATTTTAAATTTACTAACAGAAAACATTAATTTTCAAAATATTTTTGAAGTGCAAGCCCACAAAAATTCATGAGATTTCACTTATATACTTAACTATTATAATATGAAAAGGGGGTGTACTTTAACATAATGAAAGAAAATATTTCTCACAAAAATTTATACTCGCATACATATGCAAAAATGTATGTTGAATATAAATGACTGATTTTATGTTATAACTCAAAATATTACAAAGTTAAAATACTACACTTAATATGAAATCTATCTCACAGATCCTCAGTTGCTGTCAATCTGCAAATCAATAATCAGAATAAATCATTTTTCCTTTCTTGGAAATGGCATGCAAATTACACTGTCATTAGAGTTGCATTTTAAATGCTGGAAATTGTAACAAGTACAATTTTAAGAAGGAAATATTAATTTCAGTCTTTCAAAATTGATATGTGCATTTATAATTTATGTAGATTTAAGTGTTAAAACATTTTGTATCTTCCTAACTCCCAAAGAAAAAATACAATTTCTCCATGCTGGATAGTAGTGATCATTCCCAATTGAATCAATAATGTCAAGAAAAGTAATCAAGAATTATATAAAAATTGCTAATGTCTTTTTCTGAAACTGATGTACTTTTGCCCATATTTTATTAATGATGAGAAAGCAGGCACATCTAAAGAGAAAATAGGTATTGATGTAAGAAGTAAAGTCCATGAAGTATCAAAATTAAGATCAATAAAAATTGGAAAAACTCAAAAGGCTCATTTGATTTCATCAAATAGTACACTTGATCAGCATTCCATTTGTTCACTATGCTAATATATCAGATATAGATTGTCTGTCTGTAAATCTCAAATTGTTCTTATTTATTGAGATCTTGCTCTTTATCAATTTTCTCAGTTTAGTGACACAAAAACTACTTTACAGCATTATTTTATGGCACCTAAATAAATCAAATGGCCAATGTGTATCATTTTGTCTGCATCATTCAGCCGTAGTATAATTAACCACCACCTTCACTTCTCAACTTTCAGTTTTGGTCCTCAGACTTTCTTGAAAAAAAGTAAATGTGTTATAGGATTCTACAACAGAATTATGGGTGTAAAAAGTCACAAAAATTAAAAAAAATATACAATGTCACAAAAATATATCAGAAATACATAGGAAAATATTAAAATAAAATTGAAATCATTAATAAAAATACAAAAATTAATATGGATACATTATTTAAAATAAATTAAAACCGAATTACTGAAAATTATTATAGAAATGTTTTGAAATTGATATTTCAGAAAACCTGCATTAAAAATTAATATTTTCAGTTCTTTTTTAAATTCTAATTTTTTTAAAGTTGGCACTCAATTAAAAATTACTAATCCTTAAAACCCTTCTTTGATATCAGCTTTAAACACTGAAAATTATAAAGAATTGAAAAAAATATTTTTTTAATCTTTAGGGCAGTTTAAAGTTTATTTTATATGTTAGTTTTATTTTTGTTTAGAAATATTTATAGGCATATAAAAAACCACTGCTCATATGGAAGCTGTTTCCAAGAAATGCAAGGCAAAAAATCTTACCTGACAAAAAATAAATAAATAATAGTAATGGAAACAGAATAAAGGGACTGCTACTGAATGGGAATTAAATTTTTAAGAATGCATTAATGTACATGTTACTTACTGATCATAAGTTTTCTCATTAATATTGTACTTTTTAATCTTTATAATCTTTAAGTGAAAATACTTTAAACAACAGAATGGCATTAAATGATCTAATGATCTAAATCATTACGCTATAACAGTCTAATTATAAACAATGACAGTATTAAAAAACATTTTCAAATTATATCGTAAACAACATAATTGTTCATTTAAAACATATTCTGCTTAAATTACAAAAAAAGACTTACAACAGAACCACCAGAGAGATTTTCTCCGTGAATTAAAGAAAACAAATTTTCAAAAAGATTAAGATTATGACTTGAAAATGTATTTTAAAAAAAAAAAAAACAATTTTTTGAATTGAGAACCTTTTTCATTTTTCACTCATTAAAAAGAAAAAAGTCATCAGTTTTTATTTATTTATTTGTGCTTTCAAATCATGTGTTGAAATAATTGATTAAAAATGAGTTTCTATTTTTTAATTTCTAACATCCTGTTTATTATGTATATTATATGAGTGAAAGTAATTTTATTATCCCTGATAAGCATTATAAAACAGAATAACACTTTTTTAAATTAAAATGACTCATTTTTAAAAAAATATGTTATAGTGCTTTGAGAGGATCTTTCCAAGAGGTATTGTTTTTCAGCAATGGAATTGTAGGTGACAGTCCCCTGAAGAAAAATGGATGACATAAGGAGCCAAACAATAGCTCTCAAAAGCATTGAAAGTACTACTCCTCATACTTTATAAAAGTAGGTCATTTTTTTTCTTAATAGTCATATAAATATTATGTTCATTATAAGGCTTATACTAATCCATTTATGACAACATTAAACCATTTCTTGAAAAAACATCTTGCAAATTGGCTTCTTCAATATGTGTTCATTTCTGCAAATGAGAACATGTATAAGATCGCTGTGAAGCACGTAATAAAAGCATTATTTGCTGCAACTGGTCATTAAATATCATTTCATTTATGATTTTTTTGCCTTTAATTCATCATTGTCACAGAAGTGATAAACAAACATTTGATATTAAAAATTTCCATGAATAGAAATCCATAAGGTCTGTTGATATCAGACTGAGAAATATTACCTACCATTCCTGGAAATGAGGTAGTTCAGAAACAGTTCTATACTCTGACCATTGATCTTACAGTAAAATCAGCTTACTCCCTCTTGCTGAAATCATGGTCATTTGAGATCTATGCAGTTAGTATTTAAAAAAAATTAATCCATTAGTTTAGAGTAATTCTCCCATACTATGACAGATTATTCTGCCATAGGTGAAAGTTATTGTATATCATTATTCATAAAAATATGATTTGATATTCCTATTAAACTTCAATACTATACAATAAGTTTACCGGAATTGAATTATGTGGAACTGGTAAGAATTTTTCTCTTCCTTTTTTTTTTTTTGTTGGCGAAAAACGCCTTGGCGTTATCATCGCCCGGGATTTTATTAATAAAAGGGTAAAATAACTCCAAAATAATAAAACTAATAAGGTGCAAAATTAATACTAATCGTATAATAAAAATTTATTAAAACAAGTGTCAAGAAGGTAAAAAAAAAACTCAAAACTAATACTGCAGATGAAGTCTTTAAAATATAAAAGTTAAAGCAATTGAATAAAGAAGTTATATAAAACTTACCTGATTCCGATGGGTTGTGCAAAAGGCTCCCTTGTCGAATAATAAAATCAAAGACATAGAACCAAAAAAATCAAAATTGAAAATAAAGGTTAAAAATTAAAATTTTCTCTTCCTGATAATGTAGTAACAATTTTACTGTTAATTTTACTGATAATGTTGTAAAACAATTTTACACATGGAGTAAACAAAGCACATGGAGATGTGCTTTATTAGTTAGACATCCAATTTTTTCTGATAAAATATTTGTCTTCATGCACTTTCCATAAACAGTGTTCAGCAGAAATTACTGTGGTTCAAATTGATTTATTTCAATTCCAAGAATTTTCAAATATTTACGTCATAATATAGGTAGGAAGTTTCAATCATATTCAGTTTTTTGCCTAGAATACAGTGAGACAATTGTAATTTTACAGTATAGCTAGTAGAATATGTCTCAAATGAAATACCCACAAATGTTTGTCCAGTAATTCTTAAGAGCCATAAATTTCTTTTAATACTCTAACCCCCAGAACCATGTATAATTCATTGTTAGCATGTTAAGTTTTTCATGTAAAGTGAACTGGGATTGTAAAAACACCATAAGTGCCATATTTTTAAATTCGATTTTCACTATTTAAAATTTTGCTGATTAAAATAAAAAATCTGTTTGGTGCAATTCTTTGCAAAGTTAAAAATATCTTGTAAAACCCTATCTATCAGTTATTGACCATGTGGTATTTTTGAAATAAATTTAAAATGTCAGCTAATGTTGGTAACATTATAATTTGAGGTTATGTTGAATTAGCTGTACTTATTGTATTTTTTGGAGTTATATTGTTCTCAACATCAAATAAATCAAAATTGTACACCCATCATCATGCATTCATTGCACTAAAAAACACAAAACGAGGTTGCTTCTTTCCTGTGTGAATATATTAATAATGAAATCAATCCTAATGTAAAAAAAATAAATGTTACTGCTATGACTGGTATAAAAATAGTTACTATTCATATTTCTAATGCACTAGTTGAATTTTAACGATTAGAAGAAATTACACAGCACTTCCATGTATATGGAGATTCATTTTTGGAATGTGTAGAATGCTTGGTGCAATTAAATGAAAACTGAATGAAACTTTACATAGAACAAGAATATATTGAGCTAATATGTAATTCACAAATAAGTTTACAACACAAATAAGATGTTAGAAATGTTAAAAATTGGTAGCCAAAAATGTACTAAAGAACTTCCTTGTCAGGGACTGCTCTTATGGTACAAATGTTAAAAAAAAATACAGGACAATTTCAAATATCAAACTAGTGTGAATTCAAGCAACAAAGATCATTTGTAGAAAAAATTCAATATGAAAAGTTTGTTGATAACTTACAGAAACTCTAATTAACATTAGAGTAAAGAAAAGTAATTTTTCTACAACTTTTATGCTTCCACAAGACTTTTCATACACTGATAAAATTACAATAAATTATAAAAAGATAAATGATTTTAAGAAGTTAATTATATTCCATCAAATATAAAAGAATGCTATACTGAAATTTATGATCAGCCAATGAATACAGAAGAAGAAAGAGAACAGATCATTGACTAAATTTCAAAATCAATAATGTTTAATATGAAATTGTACTTAATCCAAAAAATATTATCACATTAAAAAATGTTAGTAAAATAAATCAAATTCCTTTTATTGTTCTTTAATTCCTTGAAAAGTTTCATTTCTGGAAAAATTGTTGGTTGCAAAACCACTATAAGTTCAACCTCATGTTTTTCCTAATGCTGCTTGATGCAACAGTTACAAAATTAACGTTGAGAGAGTAAGAGACTGTTTTGGTGACTTAGATGAAAAAATCTGATTTTAATTAAAACCAAAATTTTGTCAGAAAAATTTTTTTCCCACAAATTTCAAACTACTGGGATTTTTACAATCAGTGAAACAAATAATAAATAGCATGTCTGTTTATGATGTTATAACCACAATACATTGTACACTGCTTTTGATTTTATAAATTGCTTTTATTCTTAGAAAAAACACAATGCTGTTTATAAATTGTCAATTTTGATAAAATTCTTTGGAATTTATGAAATGTTTTATATTTTACTGTTTAACAAAGTAATTAGCATATTAAACATGCACTCAGTAGTAACAGTATTGAACTCTATCCATTTCTTTGATTTTTTGTTTCTTAGATCAATTAGGGGATACTTTTTAAGGTGTTATTCAAGTGATTTTATCAGCAACAAAAGCACTTATTTTTAAATAAATACAACATTATTATTCACTTTATTATTTTGAATAAACTTTTTCAAATAAATAAAATAATTTTTCAGTATTTTTGCTTTGATGTTGTTAATAATCAAATGATTAGTCTGTTAATTTTTTTATTTCAGTATTTTGGTTGCTGTTTATATTATTTAGTACTGAAAATTTTGTTGCTGTTTGTAAAACCTTTGCTCATGCACCTCAAATAATACAAATAATGTTGTAATTTTACATAAATGTAATCATAGAAAGATTACTCAGATTATCATACATAGGCTTATTGATGTTTTCAAAACAAACAGTAATTCAAATTGGCAATACACACGCAGACAAATACTCTGAAACTGAAGAAAAAAAAATAGTTTTAATTATATTAACATACACTTCCTAGTACAGTACTGCAATGAACATTACACCATGTGAATAGTTTTATTTTATTTACAAAGTATTTGCTAATATTTAATATTTTTAATGTTTTTATTTCAATGTGAAATTTGATAAAATGAATTCATCATTTCGTCATGACTGAAGATATGGGATCCCATGAAAGTACTACCATGATAAAATTAAGGTAAGAAATGTATTAACTCAATATTCTGTATTAGGTGATTTATATTAACATAATTCATAATAGTACAGAAGAATAATATTAATCTAAAAATGATTAATTTCAAGATTACATCTGTAAATCACTAAAACACAGTTATTAGAAAAGTTAAACTTGCCATATTAATTTCCAATAATTGCTTTCCGTAGTATCCCACATCTTTAGTTGGTATTGAATTATATAACTACATTAAAATATATTCTTTTTGTAATTTTTCATTTTAACAACTTTAATAATTTTTTTCATTTAAGTACTGGACAGCAAAATTTACATATATGTTCATAATACAATTCAAGATTTCAAAACTGAAAACAGTTTAAAATAAAATGAAAAATTACTAAAAGAATATATTTTAATAAAGTTATGGAATTCAAATATCAGCTGAAGACGTAGAATACTGCAAAAATTGATTATTGGAAATTATAATAAGTTTAACTTATTAATTACTGTGTCTTGGTGGTTTATATTACATTTCTTTTTTCTTTTTTTGTCCTAAGTCATTTGACTGGTTTGATGCAGCTCTCCAAGATTTCCTATCTAGTGCCAGTCATTTCATTTCGGTATACCCCGTACATCATACATCCTACATCCATAACAATTTGTTTTACACATTCCAAACGTTGTCTGCCTTACAATTTTTCCCATCTACATGTTCATCCAGTATGAAAGCATCTATTCCAGGATGACTTAAGTTGTGGTCTGTAAGACTCTCTTGTTTTAGCTATATTTTTCCAAATGCTTCTTTCTTCATCAATTTACCGCAACACCTCTTCATTTGTTGTAACTTGATCCATTCACTGATTTTTAACATTCTCCTGTAGCACCACATTTCAAAAGCTGCTAATCTTTTCTTCTCAGGTACTCTGTTCATCCAAGTTTCACTACCATATAAGCTACGCTCCTAACATATACTTTCAAAAATGTTTCCTGATGTTTAAATTAATTTTTGATGCAACCAAATTGTATTTCTCACTGAAAGCTCGTTTCACTTGTGCTAATTGGCATTTTATATTGCTCCCGCTTCATCCATCTTTAGTAATACTACTTCCCAAATAACAAAATTTTACTACATCCATAGTCTTTTCTCATCCTATTTTTATACTCAGTGGTCCATCTTCTTTATTTCTACTACTTTTCATTACTGTCCTTTTGTTCTTGTTTATTTTCATGTGGTAGTTCTTGCAAAGGACTTCATTCATGCCATTTATTGTTTTTTCTAATTGTTTTTTACTCCCAACTAGAATTACTATATCATCCACAAATTGTAGCATCTTTTTCTTTTCACCTTGCACTATTACTCCAGATCCAAATTGTTCTTTAACATCATTGACTGCTAGTTCTATGAAAAGTTTAAAAAGTAATGGGGGTAGGGAACATCCTTATCAGACTCCCTGTTTTATGTTTTATTACTACTTCTTTCTTATGCTCTTCGATTATTATTGTTGCAGTTTGGTTCCTGTAAATGTTAGCAATTGTTCTTCTATCTCTGAACTTGAATCCTAATTTTGTTAAATGCTGAACATTTTATTCCAGTAAATGTTATCACTTTTTCCTAGGTCTGTAAATGCCAAGTATGTTGGTTTGTTTTTCTTTAATCTTTCTTCTACTATTAATCTGAATGCTAAAATTGTTTCCCTTGTCCCCTATATGTTTCCTGAAACCAAACTGGTCTTCTCCTAAATCTTCTTCCACTCTTCTCTCAATTCTTCTGTCTAGTTAAGATTTTTGATGCATGAGTAGTTAAGCTAATTGTTCTCTATTCTTCACATTGTTCTGCTCCTGCTTTCTTTGGTATCAGACAATAACACTCTTTTTGAAGTTTGATGGAACTTCTGCTTTTTCATAAATATTACAAACCAGTTTGTATAATCTAATCTATTGCTTCATCGCCTGCAGCTGTGCACTAATTCTGCGGGTATCCCGTCTATCCCAGGAGCCTTTCTCCCATTCCAATCCTTTACTACTGTATTAAATTCAGATCTCCGTATTGTATTTCTCTTTTCATCCTCTTTGACTTCCTCTATAACACCAGTTTCTAATTAATTTCCTCCATATAACTCTTCAATATATACCACCCACCTATCAACCTTTTCTTTTGTGTTATAAATCTGTGTATCATCTTTATTTAACACATTATTAGATTTTAACTCATGTACCACAAAATTCTCCTTAACTTTTCTGTATGCTCTGTCTATTTTACCAGTGATCATTTCTCTTTCCACTTCTGAACACTTTTCTTTAAACCACTCTTCTTTTGCTAGTTTGCACTTTCTGTTTATAGTAATTCTTAATTGTTGATAGTTCCTTTTATCATATTATCACTAGCATTCTTATACTTTCTACATTCACCCATCAGCTGCAATATCCTCTGATATCTAAGGTTTCTACCATTTCTATTTGTAATGCTTAAGTTTGCTTCTGCTGAGTTAAGAATTTCCTTTTTAACATTCTCCAGTTCTTCTTTTATATTTTCTACCTTATCTTTTTTACTCAGACCTCTTACAATGCCCTCCTCAAAAATCTTCTTTAACTCTTCTTCCTCAAGCTTCTCTAAATTCCACCGATTCATCTGACAACTTTTCTTCAGGTTTTTAAACCCTAATCTACATTTTATTAACACTAAATTATGGTCGCTATCAATGTCTGCTCCTGGATATGCTTTGCAATCAACGAACTGATTTCTAAATCTTTGCTTTACCATGATTTAATCTATCTGATACCTTGCAGTATTGTGTGGTTTTTTCATGTGTATATTCTTCTATTATGATTTTTAAATTGGGTGTTGGCAATTACTAAATTATACTTTGTACAAAACTTAATAAGTCAGTCCCTTCTTTCATTCCTTTTGCCCAGCTTGTATTGACCCACAATATTTCCTTCCTTGCCTTTTCTGATGCTTGCATTCCAATTTCCAACTATTATTAAATTATCATCCCCTTTTATGTGATTTTAGGTGCTTCATCAATTTCTTCATATAGACACTATCTCATCATCATCATCATCATGGGCACTTGTAGGCAAATAGACATTAACAATCGTTGTTGGCTTAGGTTTTGATATTATCTTGATTCTATCAGGATTCAATGATCTTATCGCTATGCATTTTGAAATACTCTACTCTCTTCCCTATCTTCCTGTTCATTACAAAACCTACTCCTGCCTGCCTTTTATTTGAAACTGAGTTAATTATTCTAAAATCACCTGACCAAAAGTCATTTTCCTCTTCCCACCGAACCTCACTTATTCCTACTACATCTACATTTAACCTACCCATTTTCCTCTTTAGATTTTCTAAATTACCAACCGTTTTCAGACTTCTAACATTCCACGCTCCAATTCGTAGACGTTATTTTTTAATTTTCTGGTGACCCCTTCCTTAATAGTCCGCACTTGGAGATTCAAACAGGGGACTAGTTTACCTCTGGAATATTTTACCAAGGAAGGCGCCTCCATCTTTGTTGAATGAAAATGCAGAGAACTACATTTTCTTGGAAAAAAAACAGTTGTAGTTTTCCATTGCTTTGAGCTGTGCAGTACTCAGAAGACTGAGTGATGTTGATACGGTCATTTAAATCCTCCTGGCCTACATCCCTAACTGTTACTGAAAGAGCTGCTGCCTTCTTTCAGGAATCATTCCTTCATCTGGCTCTCAACAGATACCTCTCCGATATGGTTGTAGCTTCGATCCAGTTGTATCACTGAGCACTCAAGCCCTCTCACAATTGGCAAGGTCTCATGATTCATAGAGACAGTACATTTCATGTTACATTAAATTTTATTAACAAAGTGGTCAATATGTTAATGATATGATACATATATATATATATATAAATATATATATACGTATCATATATATACTCTATATATATGATATAGTCTAGTCTATAGAGTATGATATATATATATATATATATATAGAGTTGATCAGTGTGAATGAATAGAAGAAATGAATAATATTGAGGATATCGCATCATGAATGTTGTAGCATTTGTTTAATTTCCAGATTTCATCTAATTACCATATTAATGGTATTTTCACTCTCCACAGCAAAGTTAGTATAGTGATAGAAAACATTTTGAAATAGTTTATTTTTTGGGATCACAGTAAGATCTTGAGTACAATAACCAGCATGAGTGTTTCTTTAACACAGTGCAGAGATAAGAAACACTACATGAATATAAAATCAGCCAGAATAACTTTCCTTTGGAGTGTTGAATATTCTGCTTGTAATACAGCATTGATGGTATTGCCTTGTATGATGTATTAAAGTCATATAAACAAATTATTGAAAAGTAATTATGAAACATACAAACACACAACAGTCATATACTAAATGAACAAATGTAATTCAAATCCAATACAATTTCCATACAAAATACCACCGGCTGATACCACTATGAGAACAGCAACATGAAAAACAGTTGTCACAAAGAAAACTGAAAACGGTTTGGTTTTTCATTGCAGAAGTTTACATTTTTAATGAATGATGTTTAGGTTGTCAGAATTTAACATGGTGATTAAAATATGTATAACATATTAATGATTTTTCAAATAAAATTTTCAATACTATTATATGATATCATCTAAACAGAATTTAGAGATCTTCTGTTGTTTGTAATGTCAATTACAAATATTATTTACAGTTCTAAATACTTAACTTCTGCTAATTGATTCTATAACTGTTGATTTTTATCATTTCAGATTTACTGAAATGATCAAATTTACTGAAGTAATAATATGAAGTAATTTAGTAATTACTGAAGTAATTATTTTCAGTAATTTATGAAGTAATAATTTACTGAATGCAAACAATTTAAAAATAAATTAAGTAGTCAAAATTACAGTACAACATATGCAACAACTAGGTTTTTGAGGAAGTTCATAGAACAACATTATTCAAGCAGTAGAATATATATTTTTTTAGGAAGGTTTTGTAGAAAATTATTTTTAATTAAATATTTTTCACATCATTAACATATTCCTTTTTAAATGATTCAGAAATTGCAAAAAAATTGCTATCAGTCCAAATGAGCATAACTTGCTGCAAATAATAAATAAATGTAATATACTACTTAAATATAGTTGGTTGACATTTAGGATTACTTCTGATACCCTAAAAAAAAAAAAAAAAATATTAATTATAAAAAGAATATTTGAACTTATTTTAATGTAAACATAGACTAATAAAAAAGACGGTGTTACTTCTTAATAAATATTTTCACTAATGATCACAGTTCTATAATTGACTGTTTTGTAGAATTAGGCCCCACTGAAAGGAGCTTATGGGTTCGGGTCACTACAAAAAGCTACTGTAACAAATAAGTTATTTTAACTCTCTAACCTGACCCTCCATTTTTCTTGGTTGTAATTGCTTACAACCATTAACCTTAAAAGTACCATGAGCTCTTTAAAGGACATCATGGGCATGAGTACAGATTTCTTCATTGTTCATGTTGAGTGAAGTTCTGCTAGATCTTCTGCTTCTATTCTCTGTTGTACTTCTTCTTTATTTGAATTAAGAGGAAACAGGTTTAATGAATTTAATGTTAGAATTAATGTGAACATGAAATTGTAGTGATTTTATCTAAATATTCTTTCAGAGTTTTCCAAACCTGATTCATTTTTTTTCATTTTGTGTAACCCCATGTCTGAAAAAAAAATTTTGGAGATTATCCTGCCATACTTACCTCATTTTGCTGTAAACGTTTCCAGCGTTTTAAATTTCCTTTAGTAAAATCACATTCAAGATCTTAAAAAAAGTCACTGAAGCTTCTGTCCGGTCTGGCTCACCCTACACATTTCTGGCTGTACATTTCACTGTGTTGTTGGATAGTGTGAGGCATCTTTTTATTTTCCCAGTGAAATAGCTAGAATAGCAGTATTAAAGGGGAAAGTATGGTGATCATGTCAAAAGTGGGATATCGGGTTTATTGCACAAATCTTTACATTTTAAGGTCCAACTAATTCATCTAGACAAAAAACACAAGTTTGAATTGTATATATGTGCATATAAAAACAAACCAACATACTTGGCATTTATAGATCTAGAAAAGGCATTCGATAACGTAGACTGGAATAAAATGTTCAGCATTTTAAAAAAATTAGGGTTCAAATACAGAGATAGAAGAACAATTGCTAACATTTACAAGAACCAAACAGCAACAGTAATAATTGAAGAACATAAGAAAGAAGCCGTAATAAGAAAGGGAGTCTGACAAGGATGTTCCCTACCCCTGTACTTTTTAATCTTTACATAGAACTAGCAGTTAATGATGTTAAAGAACAATTTAGATTCGGAGTAACAGTACAAGGTGAAAAGATAAAGATGCTACGATTTGCTGATGATATAGTAATTCTAGCCGAGAGTAAAAAGGATTTAGAAGAAACAATGAATGGCGTGGATGAATTCCTATGCAAGAACTACCGCATGAAGATAAACAAGAACAAAACAAAAGTAATGAAATGTAGTAGAAATAACAAAGATGGACCACTGAATGTGAAAATAGGAGGAGGAAAGATTATGGAGGTAGAAGAATTTTGTTATTTGGGATGTAGAATTACTAAAGATGGACGAAGCAGGAGCGATATAAAATGCTGAATAGCACAGGCGAAACGAGCCTTCAGTCAGAAATATAATTTGTTTACATCAAAAATTAATTTAAATGTCAGGAAAAGATTTTTGAAAGTATATGTTCGGAGTGTCGCTTTATATGGAAGTGAAACTTGGACAATTGGAATATCTGAGAAGAAAAGATTAGAAGCTTTTGTAATGTGGTGCTATAGGAGAATGTTAAAAATTAGATGACTGGATAAAGTGACAAATGAAGAGGTGTTGTAGCAAATAGATGAAGAAAGAAGCATTTGGAAAAATATAGTTAAAAGAAGAGACAGACTTATAGGCCACATACTAAGGGGCATCCTGGAATAGTCGCTTTAATATTGTAAGAACAAGTAGAAGGAAAAAATTGTGCTGGCAGACGTTTGGAATATGTAAAACAAATTGTTAGGGATGTAGGATGTAGGGGGTATACCGAAATAAAATGACTAGCACTAGATAGGGAATCTTGGAGAGCTGCATCAAACCAGTCAAATGACTGAAGACAAAAAAAATATGTGCATATGTACTTATGCGTGTTGCACTGTTTTTAGCTTTATAACTCAGGATAGATCGAAATGATTTTTTCAAATTTGGCTCAAATATTTCTATATATCATTTTATATGATATTTCTGATACGGTGGCACTGATCATATTAATTTGTTTAAAAAGTCCGTTCAATGGGAGGGAGGACATACAAAATAGAAATTTCAATTTTCTTCAGTGGCACTTCAGAAAAACTTTGTTACTTGCATTGCATTTATATTTTTCGTTGCAAAAAATCAACCCCCACCTCTTAAAACTGAAATTTTTTTTTTTTCTTTTGCTCAATCTCCCTTCAGTTTAAATATTTTTCAAAAATTGTTTAAAGTTTATGCTACATATGGTAGCAAGAGCTACCATATTATCCTACCTTATACTCTACCATATACTCCATTAAGAAGTGTTACAATTTTTTTTTAAATTACAGACCCTGGACTTAAAATGGAAAAAAGTTTTTATATCTCTTTTTCTTATTTTAGCCTTTATTGAAGGGGGTGTTAGATTTACAGAAAACTCTGCTTAAGCTAATTTGTTGAGCTTAACCTATATAAGAATATTTTGAGAAAATTAATAAAAAAATTTTTGTTAGGGATCCTTGATCGTGGTATTTCTTATGAAAACAAAGGTAGGAATCTGGGAGTAATTCTGGACAAAGTTATCTTCAGTGAACATACAATGTATGCAATCTCTAGGGCTAAGGCCGCCAGTGGTTAACCACTTCTTTATAAATTCTTCCTAAATTATCCCTATAGAATAATGAAGCATCTAAAATAAAGCCGAACTCATTGACAGAGTGGTAGCATTTTGGCCTTTCATCCGGAGGTGCAGGGTTTGACTTCCGGTCAGGCATGACATTTTTCATATGCTAAAAATTTTCCATCTTCATATTCCGACGCACAGGCTTCAAGCTTATGTGGTGAATTAATTCATTTAAAAAAAAAATTCAAACCTTTTTTGATTCAAAATTTGAGAACTTTGATGCTTAACTTTTATACTGGTAATTGTCATAATAAAAAAAAGGTCCCCTTGATCTTTGGTCTCCCAAATTTAAAATAAATATCTGAAATTTTTTTTATTTTTCGATCTCGTTTATAAAACTAATTTTATTGAATATTAGGGTTATTAAAAGAATTTTTAATACGGCAAAATTACACAAGAACATAGGCTATTTTATTTTTTAATTTCATAGAAGTTGATTAACAATATCGTGGTAATTGTCGGAATTTGTTTGCCAAGAAAAGTTTTGCAAACGTCTTTAAATGAAGCCCAAGCTGCACTTTCTGTATTATTTAACATTGAGTTAAATACATCATTTTTACCAACTCTCTTATTTGAGAACCAACAAATATTCCTTCTTTAATTTTTCCTTCATTTACATTCAGAAATTTCTGCCTGCTATACAAAAATCCGGGACTATCCTTCTTCATTGCTTATACAAAATTTTTCATTAGTCCTAGTTTGATATGGAGTGGAGAGAGGGTAAAAATATTTTTTGGGTTCAACTAAGGGCTCATGAATAATATTTTTCCCATTTGGAGTTAAGTTGTCTCATTTCTTCCACTCTTTGGTAATATAATGTTTATTCCTAGCTCAGCTGTCCTATTCGCAAAGAAAACACATGTACTTGTATAGCCTAACAAAATAGCTGTAACATTCAAATCACCACATGTGTGTTACATCTATGTTTTTTATAATTTATTTTTTCAAGAACATCTTTCATCACATCGTATGTCTCTTTCAAATTAATATCATAAGCAATTGGTATCAAAGGACATTTGTTGCCATTGTGTAGTAGAACCACTTTTAAATTATATTTGGACAAATCTATGAAAAGACACCAGTCCTCAGGTTTACGAACTTGTCTTAAGTGCAACCCAAGCTCATCAATATTTGTGCAATAAACCAAATTACTTTCATCAATAAAGTACTGAGAAAGTTCTTTTGGTCAGCTTCAAAAGCCCAAAACTTTTGTATTTTTTTTTAAGTTAATTCCAACCGTGCAGTGTTAATCCCAACAGTTCAGCTTGATTTTTTGATAAATTTAAATCCTTAACCACGTCATTTAATTCACCTTGTGATATAAGATCTGACTTATTGGAAGATAATTTAGAATCAAAATCATTGTTGTGTTCTACAGTACTACCTGATTCTTTATCATTGCTTTTGAAACATACATTCACAGCTGGCTCAGAAACTGGAATAATTTCACTGTGAGGTGCAAGCCTGATTGCAATGAAGTATATTTTATAGTATGTTTAGATGTTTTAGAAATTCCAGACATACTTGTTAAACAAAAGTAACAATCGGTTATATGATCCTTTGGTTCACGCCAAACCATAGGTACGCCAAATGGCAAACCCTTCTGTATACCTCTTTCAGCCATCCTCTTAAATATACAGAACTGTTAGTACATTCTATAATAGGAGCCCACGTCTTATCCTGATCACCAATTTTATACTGAAAGTATAAATGATATGTTTTTTAATTAAAGGTGTAATGTTTTCTCTATTCGATTTTACGGTAAACTCACCACATATATAACAAAAGGCATCCACATCATTTACACAATTTCGAGGCATTATGACACTGCACTGTTAACAAACTTAAGACAGCAATAAGACTAAACAAAATTAATTCATTCCTAAATCCAGTGCTTAATACAAACAAACACAGCTGTGTTTTCAGCTACATGTTTTAATCTGCACAGATATGATTATTCTTGTCCACGAAGACTCATTCTTCAGTATTAGATGTGATATCGTAATATGTGACTATGATATGATTTAATAATTGATTTTTAATATGATTTAACAAAAGTTAAACAATAAAAAATGAGCTGAAAAAATACAGTATAGGAGCTAAAAATGCTAACTATATGTTGAAAAATTATAAAAATCCTTTAATTAAAATAAAATTTTTTTCAAAAATGGTGGATGATAGAAAGATTTGAGTTCATATTCGTTTTCAGCATCAAAAAACAGATTAAGATCATGCATCGCAGGAAACATAAATTATGTTTCTCAGTGTAATTATTGTTTTGAGATATCAAGAATTCATACATTCTAATTTTTTTAAATCAATTTCAGTTAATTTAAATAGGCAAGTAATCTTTTATTTTAGGAGATGAGAATAAACTTCTGAACTACTATTTTAAGAATACTAAAGTGGCTACTGAAATTATGGGAAACAATCTTACCAAATCATTTGAAAGGACTTTGTGCATGGGATGTCAGAATAAACTATTATTTTTAAGTTTTAAGTATTTTTAAGTGTGACTAGAAGGTGGTGCCACTTGTTGAGTAAGATTTTTGATAGAAAGAATGTTGGTTCTCTTGACTCTTGACTGTCAGCTTCACACATTCATCGCACATTGGTCTTTCTTCACAAATTAACAAATATGAATTTCTAATTCGTGTGTGACTGATTCTGAGTATGGCACTGCCGCTTGTTCTCAGCGAGTCAGTTTCACATCGCTCTTCTATTTATATGAAGTTTTAATAGCATTTATTTTGTATTTAATCTTCTCCGTTCATTACTCCTTGTATTTCTTATAGTGTTGGTTAGACAATTTTTAACATCTGCCATTTGAAGAGAAATTACATTCATAATATAGATACTGTTACCATTCTGGCAGCTTCATCTGCGCTTTCACTTTCTGGGATACCAGCATGCCCTGGAGTCCATACAAAACACATTACTGTTCTCATCACTTTAAAATGTATAGAATGGACAGAATGTCCTTAATGTTCTTGTTCCGAATAGTAGTTAGTGCGCTTAATGAGTTGGAATGTATGAGCACTCTCTCTTCGCAGAAAAGTTCTGAGTAGCAAAGAGCTTGTTATATAGCAATAAGTTCTACTGTATAAGTACTTGCCATATCTGGCAGTTTCCATGAATGTGCTTCTCCATTTACATATATGGAGCATCCAACACCGTGTTCAGTTTTAGAACTATCACTGTAGATTTTTATGTATCCTTCATCTACTGAAGGTTGACAAAAATTCCTGTTGAATGATTACTACTGGATTTTCTTTTATTTTTCCATAAGAAAGATCCAATCTTGTGCTATCATCTATATTATACTATAATCTGGTTAAAGCCTTGGTGGTATTTCTCTTGTAGAAATTGCTAATGTGTTGGGTAAAGTAATTCCATATTTCCTTGTCAAATCATGATACCATATTCCGGCTGGTCTGGAATAGGTAGCACGAGGTTCATATAATGCAGCCAGAGGATGATCATTAAATGTTTTATTGTTTATATGAATAGGAAAGGTCCATATACGACAATAAAGTAATGAGACTGATGTGAAAAAAAATGTTGCTTACCGTTTTAGTCATGTTTAGTGTTGTCTCCTTCAAAGTAGTTCCCCTCTGATTGAACACACTTATTCCAGCGCTTCTGCCATTGATGGTAATATTTCTGGAACTCATCTTCTGTAATATCCCCCAAAACCCTCGTCACAGCTTTTTGGACATCTTGTGTTGTTTGAAAATGGTGTCCCTTGACCGCCATTTTTACTCTTGGAAATAGAAAAAAGTCGCACGGAGCGATATCTGGTGAATGAGGTGGCTGTGATAGTACTGAAATTTGTTTTGAGGTTAAAAATTGCTGTACTGACAGAGCAGTATGGGATGGCGCATTATCGTGATGTAGAATCCAATTATCAGCAATGTTGGCATGGAAACGAAGAACTCGTTTACGAAGTCTTTCTAAAATTTCTTTGTATAAATATTGGTTAACTGTTTGTCCAGAAGGCACCCACTCTTTATGAACAATTCCCTTGGAATCGAAGAAGCACACAAGCATGCATTTCACTTTTGACTTTGACATGTAAGCTTTTTTTGGTCTGGGTGATACCTTTGAGCACCATTGCGAACTTTGGCGTTTTGTCTCTGGATCATATTGAAAAAACCAACCTTCATCACCAGTGATGTGTTATCACTGGTGTTATCCAGATTTGTTGATGAAGGTGCGTGTTGCACCTTCATCAACAAATCTGGATTGATTTCCGTTTGTTCTAACAGATCGGCTGCCACATTTTTCCGTGTTTCTCGCTGTTGTTGTGTGAGATTTTTGGGGACCATTTTTGCACAAATCTTTCTCATACCAAGATCTTCAGTTAATATTAGACGAACCGTTTCTCGATTGATGTTGAGTTCTTGTGCAATCATTTTCACGGATAATCTTCGATCAGATCGTACGATTTCACGCACCCTGGTCAAGTTGACATCTGCCCGTGGGGTTGATGGTCGTCCACTGCGGTCTTCATCTTCAACATTCGTTCTGCCTTCACTAAAAATTTTATGCCACCGAAAAACTTGAGCTCTTGACATAACCTCCTCTCCAAAAGCCTTCTGAAGCTTACCATAAGTTGTCGTCGCGTTTTCACCCAATTTAACACAAAAAGAAATCGCAATATTTTGCGGTTTCATTTCTGTGACGAGAGATACAAACACGTGTTCACTTATTACAGCACAACTCACGACTGAGCAGTTGCATCAATGTGCCGCTTGGACTAGAAGTAGCTTATAGACCAAGGTCAAAGATGGTGTGCCTACGCAAGCTGCAGGGTTGCCACATCTTGCAAAGAAAAAAAATCAGTCTCATTACTATTGTTGCACCTCGTATTTGCCCCATGTCTTAGTAATAGGATCTCTCTTCTATAATGTAGTGGCATTACGTCAGCTTCAGACATTAAACTAGTCACTGGGCTTTTACGAAAAGTGCCTGTGCCATATCTAATTCCGCTATTATGTATTTCGTCTAACTTTCGTATATGCAAATTTCTAGAGGATGAATATACAATATACCCATAATCAAACTTCAGTTGAGCCAAAGCTTTATACAGCTGCAGTAATATTTCTTTATCTAAGACCCACCTGATAATTGATAAGCATTTGATAATTTTTGGGCTTTCTTGCATTTAACAAATCCTGCATATGTAGTGCCCATGTAAAGGATTTATATAATAGTAGAACTAAAAATAGTAAATTGTCCTTGTATTGTATTGGGTGATCATCAATGATCAAACCAGGACTACGGTGAAGAATTCTCTTCCTACAGAAGTGTACTAGCATGTCTTCTGTGGTGAAAATTTAAAAACATTATTACTTACAACTTTATTAATCGCTCGTTGAATTTATACCATCCCCATAAGTGTAGTTTTGCTGGCATATGCAATTGCCAGATCATCGACATAAACACTTTTGCTGATTCTACTGGAATGATGTCAGTTTATTGATGGCGATCATGAACAACGTACCGTTCAGTGGTGAGCCTTGTGGTATGCCATTTTCCAATTTTTTTCTGATGAGAACTCATTGTAAATGCATACTTGAAAAGTATGGACGTTCATATAGATGCTAAGTAATACTGGTAGATTTCTGCGAATGCCTCATTCATGTAGTTGAAATATAATTCCATGACTTCAGGTCATAGCCTTCTGAGGTCAAAGAAGACTCCAATACAATGGTTTCCTTGTGATGTAGCTATTACATATAATATTCTCTAAAATTATCATTTGGTCAGTAGTTAAATGGTACTGTCGGAAACCTGTTTGTTGTGATGATAAAAGATTTTCTATTTCTAAAATCCAAACAAATCGTTTATTTATTATTTTTTCAAAATATTTTCCCATAGCACACGTCAAGGAAATAGGACAGTAACTTCTGGGATCTGTGAGGTTTTTATCTTTCACTTCCGAGGGTACATTCCATCCCGCCATATCTGATTATATAGTTCTAACAATGTAAGTTTTGCAGTGATGCCTAGTTGTCTATGACGTAATGAACTTTGTTTGGATTAGAAGCTTGTATTGCCGGTTTTCTCCAACGCCTCTACAAGTTCTATTTTGAATGGTATATTATATGAATAATTCATTTTATTCTGAAATTTAGCATATCCTTCAGTTCTGTTTTTGCCTTCTAAAAAATTCATCAAAGTTACCCATTTTGCTATCTTCTTCCAAATGATTGCCCAGTAACTCTGCAATTTCATTTGGAGGATCATCTTCATATTGAAGGCAAGTTATGGGAGTACAGTTTATACACCCACAAATAGACTTTACTTTCTTCCAAACCTTTGATGCAGTCGTGTAGCATTAACAGCAGTGTATTAGTGTAAAAGTGTCGGTCTCTGGAAAGCAAATAAAACATACAGAGACATTGCTGAACAATTAAAAATATCAAAAACATGTGTACAGCAAGTTGTTAAAAAATATCGTGATCAAGAAACTGTCGTTGATCTTCCACGATCTGGTCAACCACGAAAAACATCAATGAGGCAAAACAGAGCAATTATAAAGGTATCAAAACTTAATCGGTCTGCTAGTTTGGCTGATATAGCAACAGAAGTAGCACAAAATCATGGAATTCAGGTTAGTACTGCCACTCTTTCTAGACGTTTAAAAGAATCTGGAATGGAATCACATTTCGCATTAGCAAAGCCTCTTTTAAGCGCTGTCCACAAGTCAAAACGTCATCAGTTTTGGAAGCAAACGAAGAACTGGTTGAAAGAAGCTTGGCAAAGGATTGTCTTTTCTGATGGAAGCAGATTCCAGTTGTATTCAAACAGAAAAATTGTGGTCAGGCAAACAAAAACTGAAAAGTTTCTACCAGCCTGCGTCATTCCTGCTGTGCAAGGTGGAGATGCTGTCTTGGTGTGGGGTTGCATAACTTCAGAGGGTGCTGAACACCTTAGAATAATGAATGGGACAATGAACAGCATACAGTACATAAAAACAATGGAAGAATTCATGCTTCCTAGTGTCCATAACCTGTTGGGTGAGAATTTCATCTTCCAGCAAGACAACGCACCTTGTCATAAATCATGAGTTACCAAGGTATGGTTTGATGCAAATGATGTGAAACTTTTGGACTGGCCTGCTCGTAGTCCTGACCTAAGTCCAATTGAGAATTTATGGAATTGGATGGCACTGCAACTTGCTAAAAGAAAACCTAAAAATAAGGCTGAGTTACGACTTCAAATCGCAAGTCTATGGCAACAGGTGACGAAAGAAAAATGTCTGGAATTGATTGAATCAATGCCTGATAAAGTAGCAGCATGCCTAAAATCATATGGAGGTCATACAAAATACTAAACATTTAAAAAATAATGTAGCCTTAACCAGGCTATTATTTTTATTTTTTATTTTTATTTGTATAAAATAAAGATTTTTTCATGAAATACTGATTTTTCGGTTATTTTTATCTTGTCCTTAAACTTATGAAAGATACTGTATATGTTGTAGACAGTGATCTGTAGCGGACGCTTCATTCTGATTGCGATCGCTTGCAGATTTCTGTTTATTTCAAATTGGGTCTATAACATGTAGAAAGCATTGGAGCTCATGGATGTTTGACAAGTATCCATTGATATTCCATTGAAGAACCGTCTCGTTTATTTTTTAAGGAGTCAATCTCGTGGTTTACCCTTCGGCCATCCTTTTTTTCTCTTTTTCTCCATCCTTCGTACAACTTCCTGTTTGATAAGAATATCACCAAAGAGTAAAACAAAGAAAAGTTAAAAAAATTTGAATTTTGTCTTGAAACAGTACACTAAACCAAAATGCATTATACGTAACAGTTTATAATAAATATTCAAAAGCAAGCCAGCCATTTTTGACTCATTTCTTGGCATGCTTCTGTACTGTTTTTGTTGCTCTTTTTAGTTTTTCAGGGCTGTCCTTAAGTTGCTCAGGACCATTATACGGACAATTAATTCCTACGAGTACGTATTTTTGTTTTGTATAAAATATTTTCATCCATCCTCAGATGCAGAACTTTAAAGTTGTTAGATCAGGCGATCTTGGTGGCTAGGAATGTGAACCCCCACGACCGATCCATTTTTCAGAAAAATAATGATTTAGGGAGTGGAAACGGCACTAGAGAAGTGGGGAGGCTCGCCATTGTGCTGGAAGCACACTTTGCGTCTCGGCGCTGGAGGAACATCTTCAAGCAGCTGCGGCAATTCTTCTTAAAGAAGGTGCAAGTAGGCCTTCGCATTTAAGCAGCCAGGTAATATGAACGATCCAAACGGGTGATTGTGAAGAAGGTCGCACCATACCTGACGCTAAATCGGTGTTGAAAATTGCCTTCCACAGTTTTATGAGGATTTACTTTTCCCCGTGTATGTTCATGCGTAAGTTGTTGACGCCATCTCGAGTGAAATTTGCCTCGTCGGTAAACAAAACGTACTTTTAGAATTGTCGATTTGTATTCCATCAGTTGCAGAACTACAAGCGAAGCGGACCGTCTCCTGGGTGTAGATATCGAACTGGCTGTTTATGGTAAGGATAAAACTTGTTTTAAGTTTCCTCCAAAACATCGAATGCGAAACTCCAATCCGCTTAGAAAGACGTCATATACTGTTACCTGGACTACGCTGAACTGCATCGACAATAATTTCATCAATAACAGCGTCGTAGACAGATCGTTCATTGCTGGTACGAATACTAAGTAGTGTACCTGTTTCCCGAAGATTGCAAAAATTGTTTTGGGATCTGGAATCCTGCTATTCGGAAAACGTATTTCATATGCTATTGCAGCTGCTGTAGCATTACCACTACACACATCTAAAATGAATATCATATCAGCATATTCCTCTGTTGTACGGCATTACGTCAATAGCAAAACGATCACGTTCAAACTAAAATTCATAGAAAACCTTCACTAACAACGGCACTGTTCATAGTACTCGAAAAGCTTAATGTACCATACAGAATGATTTAAACACTAATACAGTACTGCTCATTGCTGATCAGCTGACGTCATTTTATAGCCAACTTTGAAATAATAATCTTTCATATACTTTATTCCATGTCAGCCAATAAAAAATTATTATCCAAATAATTTTTATTTTGTAATTTCCTTAAAAAGAGGAAATTTTTTTCAAATTTTGTCTTTAGGTTTCCCATCACCAAAAAAAAATCTAGTTTTGTTTTCATTAAATAAGCATTTTTCTGACAAACGTAGTAATCTTCGCTTTTAAATAAAATTAGAATCTTTCTAAACTTTCTTTGTCTTATTCAACTTATCTTACACCATTTTATTCCGTATTAAATTCTCTACAAGTTTTGTTTAAAGGTATTATCTGTTTATTACATATTTAACACTATTATTATATGTCAAACACAAAAAACAGGTTTTTTACCCCAACTTATTGGTTTTGACCCAGATTTTTCAAAAGCTATTACAGATACGGTTCTGGAACCTATTTTATTCAATTTTTCAGGTCAAAAACCATTAAAAAATCACAAACTCTGCTCCTTAATTAAAGTCCTAAAAATTTCCGTACGACCTCGTTTCACCGGGGCAGCTGAAATCCAGCGAAATTTCACAAACCGTAAATCGTAAATGAAGCATTTTAGGACATATGTTTATAAGAACTTTTTTCATTATTTTCACGAGTAGAATAGGTTATGAAAATCCCGGAAGAACTTCGTGATACACTCTGTAAAAATGACATGCCGTATAAGTGGCGGATCGATGCCCGCCCTTTATGTCGATGATTGCATTCTACTATCAGTCTCCTAATGTAGAATACGCGGTAGCTAAAAACAGCTCATTGAAGTGGAGCGATTGTTTGACAAGTGAATAATCAAATTGAAAGAAGAAAAATCCGTGTCCATGGTATTCACATGCAAGCAGCGTCAGCCAAGTGGAATTATTTTTTGTAAAAATTCCCTACGAAAACCAAGTATCTGAGAAATGATTCTGAACAAACGGCTTATCTTCGATAACCATATTAAGTATACGATCCGTAGGGCTAAGGCCGCCAGAGGCTCCTATACCAAGTGCTTAACTCGTAACCCCATCCCAATAGTAAATAGAATTCGAATTTATAGGGTGAATGTATTATCATTACCTAACCTAACACAAAAGGCTGAGTCATTCAAAATAAAGCGTGGTGGACGATATCACTGATAAACATAATTTATGTTTCCTAATATGCGATGCCATGATCTTAATCTGTTTTTTGATGCTGAAACGAATTTGAACTCAAATCTTTCTATCATCCACCATTTTTGAAAAAAATTTTATTTTAATTAAAGGATTTTTATAATTTTTCAACATATAGTTAGCATTTTTAGCTCCTATACTGTATTTTTTCAGCTCATTTTTTATTGTTTAACTTTTGTTAAATCATATTAAAAATCAATTATTAAATCATATCATAGTCACATATTACGATATCACATCTAATACTGAAGAATGAGTCTTCGTGGACAAGAATAATCATATCTGTGCAGATTAAAACATGTAGCTGAAAACACAGCTGTGTTGTTTGTATTAAGCACTGGATTTAGGAATGAATTAATTTTGTTTAGTCTTATTGCTGTCTTAAGTTTGTTAACAGTGCAGTGTCATAATGCCTCGAAATTGTGTAAATGATGTGGATGCCTTTTGTTATATATGTGGTGAGTTTACCGTAAAATCGAATAGAGAAAACATTACACCTTTAATTAAAAAACATATCATTTATACTTTCAGTATAAAATTGGTGATCAGGATAAGACGTGGGCTCCTATTATAGAATGCACTAACAGTTCTGTATATTTAAGAGGATGGCTGAAAGAGGTATACAGAAGGGTTTGCCATTTGGCGTACCTATGGTTTGGCGTGAACCAAAGGATCATATAACCGATTGTTACTTTTGTTTAACAAGTATGTCTGGAATTTCTAAAACATCTAAACATACTATAAAATATCCTTCATTGCAATCAGGCTTGCACCTCACAGTGAAATTATTCCAGTTTCTGAGCCAGCTGTGAATGTATGTTTCAAAAGCAGTGATAAAGAATCAGGTAGTACTGTAGAACACAACAATGATTTTGATTCTAAATTATCTTCCAATAAGTCAGATCTTATATCACAAGGTGAATTAAATGACTTGGTTAAGGATTTAAATTTATCAAAAAATCAAGCTGAACTGTTGGGATTAACACTGCACGGTTGGAATTAACTTAAAAAAAAATACAAAAGTTTTGGGCTTTTGAAGCTGACCAAAAGAACTTTCTCAGTACTTTATTGATGAAAGTAATTTGGTTTATTGCACAAATATTGATGAGCTTGGGTTGCACTTAAGACAAGTTCATAAACCTGAGGACTGGTGCCTTTTCATAGAATTGTCCAAATATAATTTAAAAGTGGTTCTACTACACAATGGCAACAAATGTCCTTTGGTACCAATTGCTTATGATATTAATTTGAAAGAGACATACGATGTGATGAAAGATGTTCTTGAAAAAATAAATTATAAAAAACATAGATGGAACACACATGTGGTGATTTGAACGTTACAACTATTTTGTTAGGCTATACAAGTACATGTGTTTTCTTTGCGAATAGGACAGCTGAGCTAGGAATAAACATTATATTACCAAAGAGTGGAAGAAATGAGACAACTTAACTCCAAATGGGAAAAATATTATTCATGAGCCCTTAGTTGAACCCAAAAATATTTTTACCCTCTCTCCACTCCATATCAAGCTAGGACTAATGAAAAATTTTGTAGAAGCAATGAAGAAGGATAGTCCTGGATTTTTATATAGCAGGCAGAAATTTCTGAATGTAAATGAAGGAAAAATTAAAGAAGGAATATTTGTTGGTTCTCAAATAAGAGAGTTGGTAAAAATGATGTATTTAACTCAATGTTAAATAATATAGAAAGTGCAGCTTGGGCATTTAAAGACATCTGCAATCCTGTCTGAATGGAATGATACAAGCTGGAATAAACTAACCACTGCAAAAATCATTAATCTGTTCAGGGAGTAGAATAGATATCTGAGTTTTGTTTGATGAAAATAATAAAAGAAGAAAACAGTTAAGTGTATTTTCTTAATTTTGATTAGTTTCATGATGTTGAATCTTTGTATGATCAGTACAAGCTTGGATTATTGTTTTATTTAACATAGAAATGATAGTGTTATTGAATATAGTTCCAGGAAAACCCTTATAAGGGCAAGATATTACGTGATTTCTTTTTTATAACTTTAGTAGTCATCATTAATCATTTAAATATTACTAATAAAACACAAAATTTTAATAAAATATTTATTAATTGAAAAATTTAGTGTGTTTATACAGTGTAAACATGCATTATTATTCTTTATACTATTCCTTTTTGTATAAATCCTATTTTATGTATGTCTCATGTTCCTCAACACACAATTTTTTGACTGAAAATTATTAATTTACTACACTCATGATACCATGCAACATTACAAATACGGCACTTTCACCTTGTTCTGAATGGGGTCTTCTACAATAGGATGATAGTGAGTACACTTTTGTGAAAAATCCATAACTAATGATCAATAACTGTGGAATTTAGCCTATTGGTATAGGGATTTTTTTTCTTCAAAAGTACAGTGAAGCTGTTCTATGTTAGTGATAAAGGATTTTGGAATTTTAAAGCTACTATGAGAAATATGTGTAGTCCAGATTTAAAGTTCATTATTACAGTCCTGATTCAGATTCAATATCAAACAAAATACTTTAGGAGCATAAATGTATTATAAAAAAATCTTTAAGAATTTCTTGCTGAATAATGTGCTTTATTACACTTTTAGGTTTCATTAAACCTAAAATAATGAAAGAATGTTTCTCAGGGGCAAAAATTACACAGTGCAACCTTCAAAAGATAAGTTACTGTAAGTAAATACAGTAAAAATTGTAATTTTAATGGGATTTTATATTGAGAAAACCTATATGAGTATACAGTTTTCTTAAAAACTGAAGTCCAAACAAACTCACATATGAACTAACTCAACCAATGGCTGGATTTAATAATTAATACCTATGATTACTACTCCTGCATATGGTAACTTATATTGCAAATAACAAATTTAAGATATACATAATTTCATAGCAGAGATAATTCTGTGCTGAGAAACATTTAAAAAAATTAACGTTACAGGTTATAACAGTGTCCACTTACACAACAATGAGATTGTTGCAGGGTATATATTTTTACCCTGAAATAGTTAATTCTTAAATTGTTTCCATCTTTCATCGAAGAAGAATGGCAAAAAATTTATTTCTCACAGTTAGTAAAGTAATCTTTATTTCATAATTTACAAATTTATATTTTTTTAAAAATATATTTTACAAAATATTCTTTAAACTATTTGTTAAATTGATTTGTATTTGATTGTAAATAGTTTTTTATAAAACTACATTTTTACATAAATATTAAAATTAAAAATTAACATTATAATAAAATTAAGGTAAGATATGTATAACTTAATTCAGTACTAGATGGTTTATATTAATAGAATTTAATAATATATTCTCAATATTCTGAACTAGGTGGTTTATTTAACAGAATTTAGATAATTTAACACTACAGAGGAATATAAATCTTAAAAAGATTAAGTTCAGTAAAATAATTAAATATATATATATACACACACACACACACACACACACACACACACACACAATCCATGGCAATTTGATTTTTTTTTTTAAACCACATAATACAGTTCAGATAGTGTAGAAATATTCTTAACTTTCATCATTTGGTGTTCTTGTTGGCCTGGTCCCTTATGCCATTGCAGTCTATTCATTTCTGTATGTACCAAGCCTTCTTCATCCCCTTGTACTTTTCAGAAAGAACCTCATCTATTAATCAAAGTTCTTTTTCCTTTCTCTTCCTACTGTAGTTGTCAAGATTCCATTTCCACTAACCACATGTCCTAACCAGTTTCCTTCTCTTTTGGGCACTTTTCGCATAAGTGCTCTTTCTTCTTTCACCTTGTTCATTGCTTTCTCATTCCTGACTTTATCAGTTCATCTTAGTTTTTCTATAATCACATCTCAAAAGCATCACTCCAGACCCTCTCCCTCACTATTTATACTTAAATGAAAAATGGAATGTCTTTACTCCTACACAAGACATTCTGTTCATAGCATTTGGTT
The DNA here is from genome assembly GCF_047948215.1 of Lycorma delicatula. NCBI lineage: Eukaryota > Metazoa > Arthropoda > Insecta > Hemiptera > Fulgoridae > Lycorma > Lycorma delicatula. Next base: position 19,835,418 of record NC_134456.1, on the reverse strand, counting down.
AACCTCTTCCTTAACTCTTTTTTTAGATATTTTAATTCCTTATTCTTACTGAAGGCTTCCTTTGAACTCTTTCACCGTGGTACACAAATATCTGTAGTTTTTTTAATATTCCTAATCTTCTTCACTTGTGCTTACCAGTAAAAACTATTAATTTTTTTTTACTTTAGTTTTTTCTTCATTTACTTTCATTCCTTCCTCCAGGAATGTTACAATCTTTGAAGCACATGTGTGCCATCAGCTAGAATTACTGTATCATTAGCAAACCTTATGCAACTTATTTTTTGTCCTCTTACTTTTCCAGCCTTATCCTCAATTTCTTTAATTTTACCATTCCCCCCAAGTAATGCCTTTCACCTTCCTATACGTTCTATTGTATTGACCTTTCTCTTCTATATTCTCAATATCATTGCATTCTTTCTTCAACCACCTTTTTATGTTTCCCTCCTAAACTTATTGCTCTTTCATTTTCTCTAATTTTATTCTTATACTGCCATCTTTTTTCCATTTTCTTCAGCATTTCTGTTGTTACCCACGGTTTCTTGGATCTATTTCCCTCATATTAGTCTACTTCTTTACTGTTTTTATTACATAATTTTTTATACTCATTCAGGTTTCCTCACAGTTCTCACTCTCCTTTCTTTAATTGACTTTGTTAGTTTTTCCATTGTTTCCTCATCTAATTTCTTCAAGTTTTCGAAGTTCCATTTCTTAATTACCTTTGCTTTCTCTAAAGCTACTCTCAGTTCCATCAAAGTAGCACAGATCACTATTGAAATCTGCACCTGATAATCCACTGACTTTCTAAACAGTATTTCTATTGGGAAAATTCTATTAATCTGCTTCCCCTTCCATTCCTTACCCCTAAGACATATTTCTTACCATATATTCTTACTATATTTCTATTTTCACCTTCTCCGAACACAGTATTCCTTAAATTATGTTCTCATAACTCTTCAATAAGTTCTACATCATTATTCAATTTGGTTAATATACTTGTACTACAACTAAATCTTTTGGTAACATGCCAATTCTGAACTATATTAATATATCATTATATAACATACTTTCTGCATCTACTTTGCTACCTCATTCCTCATAATTAATGCCATTCCATATTTTCCTTACTTTCTTACAGAATAGAATATTATAACTTGCTCAACTCTTTATTTCATCTTACTTCACTCCTAATACATCCATTTTATTTACCTTCCTTTTCCTCTTGAGATTCTCTATTTTTACACTCTGTAACTAAAGTCTTGATACTCCAAGTTCCTATGCACAACTGACATTTAACTTCTTTTGATACTTCTCCTGGAGATTTAATACAGAATCCACCACCATTGTAGTATAATGCAAGATGTTATCACTAGGATGTTTAATACAGTGGTTTACTACTGCATTCTGTGTACTAATATTGTTGACTTCCTGAAGAAGTTCAAACAGTTAAAAGGAGACATTTCCCATCCCCAGGACAATAGAGTACTCTGCACCCACCACAGCTCATTCACCCTCTGAAGAGGCCATTAACAATTGTAATGGGGGTACTAACTCCTTATGCTGAGAATAACTCGGTCTCTTCATTTATTAGCTATTTTTTGTATACACTAGCAGTTGTTAATACATATACAATCATTGCCTCCTCTCTACTACAGGGAAGTGAATATCAGAATTTCCCCTTCACCGAATCTTGGCCTTAAAAGCATTTCCTAGATTCTCTAGTACTTTTAAAGAGGTCTTAATTATATGGGAATACTTTTGTATCCCTTAACTGCACCACTACCCAAATAATTGAAATGAATAAAGCCTATAGCATAGGCGTTTGTACATAGCCAAATATTAATGCTTTCAATTCCATTGTAATGGGATAATCTTTTGTAACTATTACCTTAATATTTAATCAAGTCAATTCTATCAGAGTATCACCAAATGCTTGCTGCTTATTTTTAAATATAATTTTTTTTGAAAGTATTCATACCTGTTTTATCATTATTTATTTCTAACATTTCAAAATTATTATCAACCATTATAATGTGTCATTTTTAATCAAATGTGTTCTGTGATAATATACAAAAGAATTTTTTTCCATATTTATAATTTGCGGAGCTCCAAAAATCTCTTTGCTGATTAATGCATGTATATATAGGTTTCTCAACATAATACATACTACACTGGGGTAACCACTAGCTCATTCAAACTAAATAAATTTGTGGTTTGCAACTTACCTCCATTTACATAAATATTAAAAGGATACCTTTAATGATACTGTCTTCATCTTCATTCTTTACTAATAGATTCAACACAGATAATAAAATTATACTCAGCTTAAAAGTATTCTCTATTTATTTAAATCTAGTGCACCAATGAGTGAATTTATCATGAAAACTTTGAATTCATCATTTTTTTTTTTTTTTTTTGTACAACATACACTCAATGGTTGTATTTCACAGCATGTTTTCATTTAACTGAATTGAATATGTATTTATCTAAAATATGAGGCCTTTCTAACCATAACATTCATTATTTAAGATTTTAATTCTTTGAAATTTAAAAAACGTTTTGTTTTTCAGTCCAAATTGGTAAATTCTGCCTTGCTATTTTCACATGTTCAGAGTTGGGTTTTATTAATTATAACATACTGGATAGTCTTAACTAAATTTACATTAAATTTGCCACAGCTATGGTAAATAAAAGAAGCAGGACTATTCTCTCAACATCTTGTAGAAGTATGATGGAATGAAAGTAAATACAGAATGTTAGTACCAGGCAAATAGAAATCAGATAAGGGTGTATTCACCTGTATTATTTTATATAAATATGGGCAGACTCTTTGAAGCAAAGAGAAAACAGTACCATTAGGAGTATGAATAAATTATGACTGGTTTGTGCTTTCAAGCACTCAATATATGACAGTAGAAGTAAATGTGATAGCATTTGATGGAGAATAGTCTTTCAGATCAAAGATTAAGTTATTCCACTGGAAGACTAGTTCCAATTATATTGTTTAACCTCTTATAGATTAATAAAAATATAGAAAACAAGATCACATCCTTCCAAAGTTACTAAGCCCTGTAATTAGGCATGCGAGTCACAAAGCCACAATAGAAACAATATTTATAGTATGTAATATGATGGCCTTTTTGTCGTTTGGAAGTGACCAATGCCCACTTCAATAAGAACTCAGTACACATAGATAACATGAATTTCCTTATGAGATTAAGAAGAATATTAAGATTGGATCACTTAAGAAATTAGGATATTTAGTAATAGTTGGATGTGAACTCTGTGAATAAGATAAAGATGTATTAAAAGAAATAAGTAAGTTCTTGTTTAGTAAACAATCGTTTCCTGAAACAAATTTTTGTATATACCAAAAAAAAAGTTGTTGATAAGGTAGGGAGAGGTTACATAGAGCAGAACAAGTTATAAGAGTATAAAAAGATTTTCATTAGTATTTTTTTTAAGGCTGCATAAACAATACTATTCTATTTTCAGATCTGCTTATGGCAAGCTTGACTAAGATGAATAGAAAATTAAAATTTCAGAGAATTTTTTCATGTGACAAGATTTGAGGTGGCTGTGGTCAGTTTAGTATTTTTAATTAATTTTATAACAGATTCAAACTATACAAATTTAGCTAACAAAGATAGTGCTTGTAATCCAAATATTCATTTAATTAATGTTACAATTTAAAATCCGTAATAAAATACAGGCATTTTACTAGGTAACATAAAAACTCAAAAGTGAATAAAAATTACAAAGTGAAAATTTTTTAATATATCAAATTAATGCAAATATAGCATATCAAGCATATGAATAATTTTTTATCCAAAAACATTCACATCATCTAGCTTTACATTCAGCCTTTTCTAAGGACTCTACCATGAAAGTTTTATTTTATGAGAAATTTCAGCACTTTCGAAATAACAATTTTTCACTTTATTGTTTTATGTACTGACGGTTATGAAATTATGAGAGATGACACACATTGGTATGTTAAAAAACATTTTGACAAGTATGAAATATTGTTACCATGCTGTGCTGTGTTGGTGAAATTATATAGGTTAACTATAACTGTTACAGTAAATTGAATGATTATTTAATTGTACTCTTTATTTTAATGTCTTAAGAATGATAATATTTTGTCTACAAATAAGATATTACTGACATTAGTTAATGTAGAAGTTTTTAGTATTATGATCTGTAAAAATTTGTTCTTTCACTTCTCAGTACACACACTAGGACAACAGTTTTTACTGTTACCATGTATATGGAATTATTATTTTACCAGTTTTGTTACTTTGTACTAATCATAATTCAAATTTATAAAGATAAAATTATTGGCATAAATCAAAGGCATTTAAGTTACAGTGATAATGGCAAAGATCAGAAAATCAACAATCTATACAAAAATTTAACAATGAAAAATAGAAAGGTATAAAAAAAAGTACCTGAAAAAAGTATACTCCACTGTTGTTGAAAATTAAAGTATAAACAATTTATTTGAAAAGATTAAAAAGTCTCTTAATAAAGCAACTTCTTCTATAAAGGCAATATTTCAGTAATTAAAACAATAACATGAAACTTTTGCAATCTGCAAAGAGTAGTTTGATTCAATGAGATGAGTTGGATTACACAATTTTAAAATATAAGATGAAGCTGCATGTAATGACTTTTCTACTGCTACAGGTTGTTTTAAAATGCTAGCTTAAGTAACAGATATTCTTCAGGAAAGTGAATTATGAAACTCAAAAATAAAGTAAAAATTACACTTTCATATCAATATGCCTAATGTTTGGCAATTGCCAGCAGCAGCTACGTTTGGCATATAATTACTGAACAAACATGTATTCTGTATGCATAAAAGTAATATTTTCTCTGTGCGTGTCTAATTTCAATTGTAGTATAGGTAAGAGTGGCTTGATGAGATGTGAAGCTTAGAAGGGTAGAATACAGTAAACTGTACAGAATAGTGGGAGCTGTATAACACTCTAAAATTGTAATAAAAAATCATTTCATCATCATCGTTCTGCCTGGCAGCAGATCCCTTCGCCACAAGTCTTCATCCATTTCTATTTAAACTTTCTTCTTCATCCCCTTGTAGTATTCCATCTTCATGTCTTCTATAACTTGGTCCTTCTTCTCATATCTTCAATGTAATTGTTCAAAAGTGTCAACAAGAGGCAGCATCCTGCCAGACACCTCAACTCGGAAAGTCAATCATATTTTTATTTACTTTAATTGCTGCTGTTTGTCTCATATAATTCTTTAATTAACCATCTGTCCTTCATTCTACTATTTTTTCTTTAAGAATCTCCATCATTTTTCCCCTTTGATTCACTTTCTGAAGCCAAATTGTTTCTCTCCTGCATTCTCTTCCATTATTCTTGCCAATCTCCAGTTTAGAACTTAACAATATTTTAGCAGCTTGGGTTTTTCAATTTATTGTTCTGTAGACTTTCTGATACAAGAGAAGTAAAATATTTACTTATCAAGAGGTATCTTCTTGACAGCCAGTCTTCTTTAGTGAAAGAATTTATCTTCTATTGTAATTATAAACAATTATCTAAATCGAATGTCTTATTTTATGCTACAAACACTTGTCTGCCCAACAATTTCACTTGGCTTAAAGACTGGATGATACAATAGTAAACATAGAATATGCTCTTAGCATTAGCAAAGTCACTGAAGCTCTGAGCATTCTGTATAAAGGTGTGTGCAAGGCTATTATGCTATATGCGGATAGGCTAAAATATAAAAGTTATCAGAACATATTTTTAAGGGTTCAGTGCCTAATAAGCAGTAGCGATATGTTGCTAAGAAGATCAGTGAATTGACTTTGGATAAAGTTCAAGAAATTGAACAACATGGCAATGCTTGAGGGATGAGGCAGAGGGTGGGCATTATACGCATGACCTCTTTCCAAATGTTGTTGGTTTGCAGGATACCTCTCTGATACACCCTAATAAATATGACACAATTTCTTTCTGGCCATGGTGCTTTTCAGGACATACTGCAGAAATTCGGCCAGGTAGATTCTGGGATGTGTCCTCAGTTTGGACAATTGGATGACACCTACCATGTTTTTTTTGAGTGCTCAAAGTATGAGTAATGCGTACGGAGACCATCTGTCAGCTTGATCTTATCGGGTCAGCATTGGATCTCCATGTAAACTGTAGGAGCCAGGCCAAATGGGCGAGTGGAGTGTTTTATAGTGTACTTAACAAAGGAAAATTTAACTAAGGGAATCTACAGCCCTGCTTGGATTTCTCTTGTATTCTGGTTTTGTTGATGTTTTGTTTTATTAATTATATCTTTGTTTTGTTTCAATGTTGTTATTGTTGCATGTAGTGTATTGAATTCACTTTTACTTTCTATGGGTAGGCAGTCCAGTTCCTTTGTTTAGTCTTACTTAAGACTCTGTAAGATGTTTTGTTTTGAGTTCATTAAACAGTAGTACACCAATGAGAATGTCACTCATAACATTCGCACCTCGGCCAATGTCAAAAGCTGAGGTTTCAAAGATGACCTCCAGTAAAGCCTGTAAGGGCTAGGAACGAAGGGGTTGGTGAAGGGTATCTTCCCCTACATGGGTCAAGATGGCTTCAACATTGTATTATCAAATGGTGATAAAAGCTTTGTCGAAAACTAAAATTAATCTTGAATGTAGTTAGGTGCTGTCTTTTCTTTAAGCCAATCCTCATAGTGTATTTCATTGCATCTTGGAAACTATCAGTGTAGTCAATGAAACTGTTATTACTGCCTCCACGAACTATTACAGTACATAACTATGAGGGTTATTCTATAATTAAAGAGAGAAATTACTATAAGAGAAATTATTTACTCAATGATGAAACTAATGCTACTTTTCAACATAACCTCAGACTTCATTTAGGCACGTGTCCAATTTTTCTTATTCCAGCAGTAAAAAATTGTTCACCAAGGTGCCTGAACCATTCTTGACTCGCACATTGCTCCACATTGAAAGAAAAGTAAAAAAAAATGAGATGGTGGAAGATTGAGATAAGGTCAATGTGGCAATATCTCCTGACCAAAATTTTAAATACATTTCTGTCTTTTGAGCAGTATGGGAGCAGCAGATATTATCATGCAAAAGAATTATACCTTTTAGAGAACCAGGTCACTTTCTTCTAATTGTGGGTTTCACTTAATTTTCTAGCATGCACAGTACTGCTCAATGTTGAATGTTCGTTGTTCTTACAAATAATTGCAATAAATTGTGCCTTTTTAGTCCCAAACACTTAGAATTACTTTAATAGCTAAGGATGGGTAGGTTTTTAGGTATTTTTCTGGCGAGCAGACTTGTATGGTTCCATTCCATACTTTGACATTTAGATTCTGGCTCATAATCAAAGTTTGATCACACATTATTTTACAATCTAGATTCCTTATTGTCCACTAAAAACTGTTGTTTATGTTCCATACAAATGTGAATTCGATTGTCAGTACCCACCTTGAACACAGTAATTCAGCTTATCACAGGTAAGGGCATGGACAGTGCTGATGCTCGTACTAGAAATTTTCCCCAATTGTGTCCTTAGGAATAATTTCATTAATGCAATTTTGCAGAAGCTTCAGCCGAAACTTTCAATAGCTGGTTATAATGAAAATCAATTTATACTGTTTGTTCAACTTACAAAAACTTTCACTGTCAATTAACGTTTTACCATAATGTTTTAACATCTATCTGAGTGAATTTTACTCGAATTTACACTTGCAGAAAATAAAAGTCTTATCATAGCACACTGTTCTTCCAAAAGACATAATATATCAAGTGGAACATAATAACACCTCAAAATAAACAACAGGTTAAAAAAATGGAAATTCTTTTTAACAGCTGATATTTTCAGTCAGGAGAACTAACTTGAATATCAGACAGTTTCAGTTTATTTTGTTAACTAGTTTTTCCAATGCTACCATTGGTCTCAAATTATTGAACGATCTTAGTATTTACAGCCTTCAGAAATTGGCTCAAGCAAACTAGAAATCTTAATTATGTCATCCACATAAAAATATGCTTTGAAGTATGATGATTAATATCTGACTTGTCAATACAATAAACAGTACAATTTTTTCTCTATATTCTTAAAATGACTGTAAGTAAACATTTTTTTCCCTTAAATACAAATTTTCTATTTATAGGCCTATTTTGGAATCCATACTATATTTTCTTTTTTTTTCACAGAAACCCAAACATTAAATCATGTAATGTAATATCAACCATCATCATTTTAAAAAGAAGGTAGTAAGTCAGTTTGTTTGTTTAGTTACTTGTCACTACTTTATTATAACTTTGTAGTTAGCCACCAAACATTTATGAATGTCAAAAATAACAGTTTTCTCCATCTAATATGGTACAGCTGTAGGAAAAATATTGCAATATCATTGCTTTTTTTCAGTATCCTCTGAAAACTGCATCTTGATTGCTTTTATTGCTAAAAATTGTAATATCTAATTACTTTTTTCAGAATTCTCTGAATACTGCAACTGGTTGCTTTTATTACTGTCTATTTAACTTGTTTTATTAATATAGTAGCATTGCTTTGCTTCCTTTTTCAAAAATTTTACATATATAATTTCTCTTGTCTATCCACTGCTTTTTTCCACAAGTCTTTTTGACACTTGGTTATATTAAAAAATCTGTAATAACCTAATTGATGTCAAATGAAAAAAGCTTAATTATATATATATATAAACAAGGCTACTACTAACACTAATAAATGATACTTAATGTAGGCCTGAGAATAATTATTACATCATGACAGTACCTATATCCAGCTACAATAAACTAATGCAACAAATTATTACACTGTATAAATCATTTTTATCATTCGAGCAGTGTAGTTAAAATAAAAAAAGAAGATAAAACAAGACTATTTAATTAGCTAATCAGATAAAACAAGGAACTTGACTTAAAAACAGACAAGATTTTTTCATTACATCTACTATGAGTGAATATGACAAAATAAAAAATAATCAACATGACTAGGTGATTAGCAGGAACAAACATTTTTTTTAACCTGCTCTATAAATCAGGAAATAGCCATATCTAATCTAAAAAGGGGAAAAATTCCATTATGCCAATATTGATTTTTGCAGAAAGCTAAACATGTTTGAAAACAATTTTGTTACAACATTGTTTCATTATTTCTAAATTTATCTACTGGATGTTCAAATGGTCTGAAACATTGGACTCTAACATTCTTTCTAAGAAAGGATAATCCTAACTTGCCACCTTGCTACTAACCAATGATGTTACAATGATTAAATGTACCAACATATCAAAAATAGAATTAAAACAGTTTTATATAGAAGACAATTTAATTTTAGAACAGGGAAGTGGAACAGAATGATTGGTATAAAAAAAAATATTATTTTAAGAACACAAAAACAATCTTGGTTGGGCAATGAGGCTTGCTTCACTGTGCAACTTCTTCACAAAGGAATATTTTGCAGGGGAGTGTATTTAGCACTACCGTACAACTTTTTTTTTGTGATTACACTTGCTGTTGGTTGTTAAGCACAGCATATACTTGCTAATGATGCACTATTACATTATGGATCCAGCAGCTTAGAATATATATATATATGCACAAAAAAATAATAATTCATTTCATAGTAAACCTGTAAGTTGTTTTTGGGCCAATCAAGATATCTACACTCAATCTGCACAATCATAACAATAGATATGTTCAAAAGAAACATGTGGGTGTAACTGGATGAAAAATAGATATTTAAACCTCATTTGCAAGTAGTTTTCCCAAAGTTGTTCATTTAAAAAATGTTATTATAATGGTAGGTAGGAATTGAGAAATTATTTCCTTACCTTAAAAATGCTGTATTATGACTTTTTTGAGTCAATCTGTGCTGTATGGTATGGTACATTTGCATCAGTTTATTTAGTTATAGTAAGATTCTATTTTGTGTACACAGGCCAATGCTAATTTCTGTTTATAAGTTTCATCAACTTCCAACATGTTCAGCACATCTCTGAATACGTGCTGTGTTCCAGCTGATCTAAAAGCAGACACTGTATTGTATGTAAATGTATTTTCAGTTAAAAAGTATCAAGGATGTACGATGTAATAGTTGCCAGCATCATAGAACAAGGAATGATGCAAGACAGATGGATCAATGGTCTGGTTGCTAGGTTTAACAATCTCAATCACCTATTTTTCAGGAACTATCAATAAGGTGAGTGGCTTTAAACCATTTGTTGACTGGATCACAGGAAATTTGTTAAAGAAGATGAAAAATGTTGATGATACCTAGTTAAGGTTATGTGGGAATCATGAGAACAATGATGCTTGCCATGTTATTTTGTTGTCTACAGATGGAAGATTTGCAGGAATCATATGGTTATTCCTGTGAAGAATGCACATGATTAGGGATAATGTCCAACATTAAGGAAACCTAAACATTCAATATAATTTTAAAAACAAAGAACTGAAACAGCATGCATCTGTGAGTAATCATAGTTTAATTTGTATTTATGACAGATTTCTTCACACTCTTCGATAGGTGAAGTATCTAATTAGAAAGGAGGAGGCATTGGACATAATTGTCAGGAATTTGTGCAAATGATGTTTTGCTTCTAATGATTGTACAATCTACTACTAGATTACTGGATCTACTACTGTTCTTTCTCTTGTACCAATGAATTTCAGGTATATACCCAGTTATGGGCTGACAGGTATTTTATATATATAAATATATATAAAACAAGTGTTCATGGTTTAATATTGAAAGAAAAAAGATGTTCACAGAAGACTACATATGGTAAAAACCAAGGAATGTCATAATGAGAATAGTCTTCCTTAAACAAAACTGCAAATGTTACTTTATGAATTAAAATATTAAGAATAGTCCTAAATTTGAGGTTTGCAAGTCGATTGGTGCTGTGTTGCTACGCCCATCATGTAGTTAAACAACATTAACAAGGGAAAATCAATGTCAAGTTTTATAACAAATCAAATTACAATTGTTAAAAAAAATTTTTAAATGAGTTCTTTGATAAACCAGTTGTTTTGATGACTTAAATTTACCTTGTTTTTTATGAGAAAAGCAATTCCTAGAAAACAAATACAAAGTGGTTGACTTCATTGACAATGATCATCCAGAGAATATAATTAACATTTTTTTCTCACTTAGGCTGTTTTACTATTAAAGTAGATTTAAAAGAATCAACAGATGATAGCATGCAGCTGCTCTATATGGGTTAATGACTCATGGGGAATGTTTATTAATAAATTAAAATTTTTGTATTGAGAATTGATTTGACTTCCAAAATTAAGTCATTAATCTTTATTCATAAGATTTGTATATTCTAGCATGAGCAATTCACGAGATGTTTCAATAATATTATCAGTCTAAAATGAGGCAACCAATGCTTAGTTGAACAACCCTAACTTCAAGAGTGAATCCAATATCCAAACTTTACCCTGAATAAAAATGTGGACCTACCAAAGAAAAAGTATTTTTTGTTATGTTAAACTTATATAAAAACTTACTAAAAGTAATTAAAATACTAAAGATTTCTCGGTAACAAGAGTAGTGAAAATTACATGATCCAAATGCATGCAATTTGAATTATTTTATTTTCATATTATGTTATGTGTAAGGCTACGAAAGTATAAAATAATAGTAAGATTAGTTTTGTTGTCTATGATATCAAAAACACACAATTCCACTCTTTTAATTTAAATTCCTCATTTACAGTTCCCTGCTATTATGATTATTTTTCTTCATTATTTTTCTTAAAAATGTTATAACAGACATTTACTGTATTTAACAATAACAAATGACTAAAGTCATTTGAATCAACAAGCAATATCAAAACTACATATATAAATAAAAATTCTGTACACATTTAATGTTGTTTTTAGCTAAGCAGACCAGGCAAAGGAACTACAGAGTAGAAAAAACAAATATGGTCCAAAAGCAACAATTAGAACCATTTGTATATTTATATTCTACCATCTGTATGTCAAAACAAATAAGTAATAGTAATATTAAATTCTGCTGTTATATGTTATTATTTTTATATATTATTAAAAAATGATGATATTTTTGTAATGTTTAATCGGTGATTATTCTGTTCATAAAAATACAAACTCGTAGTAAATTGTATCTTAAAAATTGTCTGGTTTCACTACATCACAAATATTAATCAAAAATATCAATAACAGAGTTCACATATGTCAAAACAAATCATGTTCCATGAAATCACTTAAGTTAAATGAAGCTAAACATAATTTCCCCAGGAATAGATAACTGCATTCTGAAGGTATACCACGATCGACCTGAGATAATTAGAATTCTTCTGTCCAAAAAATAATGCTATTAGAAATTATATAAATTTTATCTTTAGTAAAACTTTTATCTTTATTCAATAAAATGTGGGTAATTTGAAAAACTTCCTAATATGTAACAAAAGTATGCACACTAGACACAATGGACAGTTGATACAATGCAAAATGTAAAACCCAATTATGAAATGTGTGAATTAATCATCTGGATTATCAAAATTTTCATTTCCAAAAAAGTAACATGATTTAAAAAAAAATTAATAATGCAAGAAAACTGTTTTATCTCAATCATGTACTAAGTTCAATAAAATTAAATATATGCTAGTACATTTAAAAACTCGTATTTCAGATAAAGCATCATGCTACCCCTGTAACCTTCATGGCACAATTGGAAATTTAAAAGTGAATTACTTGCCTGTTAATAAGCTAGTAAGAAATCTGCATAAAAATCATTTTCTGTGAACACTCTTTTATCCTTGCCAGATAAAAATAAAGATTTGTTTATTTAAATAAAAGAAAAATGTAATTACTTAATTACAATTACAAATTAAACAAAATAATACACAATAGAATAATTTTTTTTTTACAAAAAATACTAGTATTTTTTACTACCTTTTTTCAAATGATTAAAGGTACAATTTAAAACTAATCTCTAAATAAAAATACAGTAATTATTGTAATTTAAAAACAGCAATGCTTAATGAATATGCAATGTACTGGACGGCATAGAAATTTTCTACCAACAAAAACTTTTGTTTTTATAAGCATGATATTAGAAACTGCCCAGAAAAGTTGACAACTAAAATTTAAAATTTACTTTACTTAAAAATTAATATTACAATTTAATAAATGTAATATCTTGCTTTTATAGATAATATATAATTGTAATATTTATATTTTAAAAGATGACTTCTAGAATAAAAAATACTACAAATATTCTTTGAATATTAACAGCAATAAATACTCTCCAGATTCTGATAAAAATGGAAAAAAAACTCTGTAACAGTGATGTTTTGAATTTTATTTTAATATTGAAACACAACATAAAATACATAATGAATAAAACGTGATTTTGTTTATTACTGCTATGCACGCATACAACGAAAGACTAGTCTCATGCATTTAATATACTATTTGGAATGGCTGTAATTTAAAACATTAATATTATTAATAAAAAATTACAATGATTTCAGTCTCAATTCATTTTCTGTCCAGCAATCTCACTCCATTCAAAAATAGGTAAAAAAAATATTTTTTAACAGTAATTTTAACAGTAATAATACAAAAGTTTTCTGCAAGGAAAAAATAAGGCAATTTCTTTACTTTTAATACTTTCAGATATTTTACTAAACAAAATAATATTAAAACTTGAACAAATCAACCAATTAAACAAACAGAAAAAGATTAATAGCATTAAAAAGATATTTATAATGATTTTTTACAAATGCATAAATAATCTTCTGATTTTTAAAATTCTCAGAAAAAATACAAAATTTACAGACTATTTTAATTATTACACATATCGTAAAAACAACTAACGAAATACACAGATATTATTTTTAATAAAATGAATGGAATAACAATATTAAGACTTTTTTTTATCAATAATACCAATAGTAACATAAAATAATTAACACTAAGTACAATTCCATAACCATAATATACATCTAATATTAAAATTTGACTAATATGTAAACATGCATAGGTTTATATAAAAAGAAAATTAGGTTATATCTAAAAAAAATCTAAAATAATAAAAAAAATTAAGTAAAACAGATTATAATTATCAACAACAATGCTGAAAGAAATAGTAATATATAATAAAAATATTAAGTACATAATTTTAAACCTATTAAAACAAATTTAGATATTACATTACTAAAATTACAAATTTTCATTTTACAGAAAATATTTATTAATCGGTAATAATAAAAAAAAATTATGATAATAAATGCAAATCAAAATACATCATTCCAATAATTTTTAAAAAGACTAACAGTTAACTCATGGTTACTAAAATGTTTAAAATGTTCTGTCCAAGCTGCAGTAGGAAAGCCAATATCTAGAAAAACTGCTGCGTATCAGCAGCAAGTACTGCTAGCAAGTTAGCACAATTTCTGCTTGTGCTAGACAATTACACACTTACTGTTAAACTTAATTCAGTCCTTATATAACTGTAAGTCTTATAATTTTCATACCAACATGCACCATAATTAACTACTTCCTTTGTTCTTTTTGTTATTTTAATTGGTAGGAATATAAAAATGTAATGGACAGCTACAGTCTGACATGGATAAATTTGTGATAGCGCAACAATTAAGGTTTAAAAAAAAAGACAAAATAATCATTAAGATAATATAATAAATTTTCTCCTTTTACCTACTCAATACAATTTAATTTACATTTACCGAGAAGGCAAAGTTTTAATATTGTTATTTATTGAACTCAGTATACTTAACTAAGAAGAAATTATTTTCAATGACATTAAAAAAGCATAGATATATTATATTTCATACATATTAATTCATTTTTCAATGTAAAAAAAAAAATTATCAAGAAAAACCCCTGCTACTGTTTGTAGGACTAGAAAAGTACATTTTTCAGCCTGGAAAAAAAAAATATATATATATTGAAGAAGCTCATTTATTAATTCAAGTAATTAAAAGTATAATTTAATACTTGTAATTTAATATTTTACACACTACTATTACGTAGTTTTGTAAAAAAAAATCTGATAAAATATACTTTAGATGTGATGTGATGTGCTGTATGATAAGCAACACATAAGGATGAAATAAAATGCAGTTGTAAAGTTATTTATTAGAACAATTACAAAATAGCAAAATGATAATGAATTTGATATAGCATAGTGTCTAGGGCATTATAATGTATTGGTGAAAGAAATCTTTTTTTTTTTTTGAGAAAAGTTTTGATAAAACTTTTTAGTTTTATCAATTTTGTTTTACTTACAAATAAATTTTATTCCTAACCTACTACTATAACAATAATAATACTATAAAAAACATAAAAAACTAATAACCGATTCAAAAATTCTGTTAAAAACCACAAAATAAAAAATAAAAAACCAATATAATCTAATTCACAATATACAAAAATTTACCGCAACTGAAAATTTAATGTAATTTACCTTAAAATAAAAAGTACATATTTTAACAATATTTCAATTTTTTAATAATTCACAAATAATATATAAAATAATCAGAAAAATCAATTTTACTGAATATTAATTAACATGAAATTACATGACATCTAATTACAGACAGACTACAAAATTTATCAAACAACCACCAATCACAATACTTGAATGTACAAAAAAAAAACATGACAGTTAATTCTCATTTCCTGTTTATAAAAACCATAGTTTAAAAAATTATCCTGCTTTACAAGAATTTGTAACTGGTTTAAATAAATGAATAATTTGATCACTGTTCATGGGAAGACAATATGATAATAATTAATCTGTATTAATAATCTAATTATTTTCCATTTAATTTTATTTATAATTAAATTCTGAATTAATAATAAAAATATATAAAATATAATAAAGTATAGAATTTTTTAATATAACAATCATAAACATATATATAAAATTTAAGATTTTTCTCTTCAACTTATAAAAAAACTACATACCAAAACTTATTTCTGACTGAATGTAACATTTTTATTTCAATGATTTTTGCCTTAATTTCTCACAAATTGGTCACTTTATTATAATAATAATAATAACAACTATAATAAAATAATTATCGTCATTTTAATCACTCATATACACTACACAACAAATAAGTTCAATAATAATTCAATATAACATAATTATGCACAAACATTCGCTCGTTCACCCATACATTCATTCATCTTTAGTTTTATCCCCAGAACCTGATTTATTTTTCTTTTCCTCATCAGTCTGACTTGGCTCTTCCTCTTCATCAGAATAGTTAGTAGGTTCCTCACCCGGTTTTAACAGTCGGCCAACATAATCATATTTCTCTGTAAAATAATGTAAACACAACACATATTTTCAAGAATGTAACAAAAATGATATTACAGTAAACTCTAACCATTATATGTTACAATATGTAACTAACCTTTATAAACATTAACAACTGGATATGCACCCAGCCCAATACTTTTAAACACTAACTTACTTTTGTCAGCCAATTGCTTGTAAGAAAATGCAGACAAAAAATGTATGACAACATTAAATATATATTTTCATAAAACAGTACATACAGAAGTCAAAGTATTCATACCTGAAAATAAACATGTTGCCACTGTTTTGAAAGTTGTGTGGTATTTGGTTCCTAAAAACATTTTACCAACAATTTAACACAGTAAACTGCCTCTAACAGTATAAAAAATAGTGTTATGGAAAAAAGATGTGAATGCAAACATGCATCACAACTGCCAATTCAAGTGAGCAGAATCCATTTAAATCTATTTCTAAATTAGTGTCTAAACTTAAACCATGGTAAATAATGCATAATCATATAAAAAATTAGTGAATATGATACCATATTGAGCAGAATTACTTCATTCATTTTGTGAATGAAAAAATATTGGATGGAGACATGGAACAGCATGTTACAACAGCCCTGCAGTGCTTTATTAGTATTCCCTAATGGAGTGTCCTCCACAAGAGTGTTTTCTGATGAATGTAAACTTTATTGCAGTTCACGAGCTAGAATTTCTGGGATAAGGAGAATCCTCAATTTTATGCACATTGAAAAGGAATTCACATTTTGTGATGTGGACCACAATTTCCAGGCAGCTACATTGGCCTTAGTTCATAAATATTAACAAGCTCAATGAAATTGCCAACACAAAGGCCTGCCTTACCACAACAACTCTCTGTGAGGAATAATCAAGGCCAAATGATTTCAATGTTGATACGCAACAAATGGAGAATTGTGGAGAGACATAGTTCTATGTTAAGCACAATGATAAACACAAAGAGCCATTGGAAAAATAATTCAAAATATAAATGTTCAAAATATGTTGTAGAGATAATATCCGCCTTGGTATAGTACCTTGGTTAGGGTACTCTACATAGATTCATTGTTATTATTCACTGTTAATATTATATTTTATAAGTTTGAACCGTTGAGTCCATGAAGGCTGGAAGAAGACTGACTGAATGTAGTGTGGAGGTGGGTATATATGGAGCCAGTGAATTGTCAGGAGCCGAGTGCATCCGAAAGGAGCTGTGTGAACTGATAGAAAGACTTTCTGGAGTAAATTTTTAATAACATGCACCAAGTCTAAACTCATGTACTAAGTTTAATGTACATTTTTCAGAGTATGGGGATTTCTTGGACATATTGTGTTACCTGGTAATTATATGCAACTATGGACTCACCTCTGATTTCGATAAAATTGGAATATACCTTATATAGGACCTAACTTATTCATTACAATTGAAATTATTCATCAGAAACGCCTTTTATCCCTCATAAATTACACAGTACCCTCACCAAAAGAGTTGTATTCAATACTTTAATGTGTATTATACTATTTTCAGATTAAATAATTTAGTTAAGCTTGTTAATTAAGTTAAGAATGAGATCAGATTCACTTGACTAAATTACATGGATCATACAAATACAAACTGGAACTTTATTGATATTAGATAAAATTACCTATTTTTCTATATATTTTCCTTCAACACAAATAAATTTTCTCCATTGGATAGGTAGTTTTCTAATTCCCTCATCAGAAAAACACCAGCTGCACCAACAACCAATTGTGCACATAATTTGTCTTGGTTGCTGCATCATCATCAAATCTTTTTCCTCCTAAAGCTTCTTTCAACAAACCAAACATGTAGAAATCACTGTGTCAAATTTGGACTGTATGGTGGGTGTTCCAAGAGTTTCCAATGAATTTTAGTGAGTTTATCGCAACTCTGAGCTGGTGAATGCAGCCATGCACTGTGGAAAAGGAGAATATTGCAAAATGGTTTTCTACATAGTATTTTTTAATCAGCAGTCATGTCAACATCCAAAAACTGGCAGTATTATGCAACATTTACTATCCTTCATCCTTGCAAGAAATCAATCAGCAGCAAATCTTTTGAGTCCCAAAACACAGTTGCCAGAACTTTTCCAGCTGATAAGCAGTTCTTGATTTCAATCTGGGAGAGTTGTATAGAGTTTTTGAACTCTTTTTTCACTGTTTTAGTTTTTGTTTCACCTACCTGGGTAACACAAAGCGCTAAAGCAACGAAAGAGTTCAAAAACTCTCTGTGCATTCCATGATATCTATCACATTTATAGATTAGATGAGATGAGCAGTTTTAGGAAAAATAGAAGTCAATAATTTTTCAATGAAGTAAAATATATCCAATCGCTGTCATGGTGCAATTTTTCACTCCATTATAAATTGATAATAAAAAAATATGCTGGCTGTAATAAGGCAGTGCAACTGTGCATAAAACAATGTCAATGTTGTTAAGAGTTTTTTTGAGAAAATTATTTCTCAGATTATACATAATAACTGCTTAGAAGCCTAACTTAAGCAGTTCCTAAAATTCTTTTTTGGAAGTCATCTAAAAAAAAAAATTCAAAAATAAGCACGAACAAACAACCAGCTGAAGCAAAACATATCTTGCAATTTAACTTGAAGGATGCCAAATAACATGGAGAACAAGTTTAATCTATATGAAAGCAAATGGGGTAATTTCCAGTATTTATTATGAAGAAAATGTTTTTACTTCTTGTAGAAATAAATTAAAACATTTTTTATAATTACTTTTAACAGAGGTAAGTATTCAAAATTTGGTGCAAATTCATTACAAAGTTTTAAATTTATCAACACTTTTACATACAGTTAATTTGAATTAACTCTTTTTTTGCAATAAAACATTTTTATAAATACACTTATTCAAGTCTAAATCCATCCCACACCTTTCTTTATAATTAATGACATGTTTCAGAAATAAGTTTTTACCATAAGGTGCAATTATACATAATTGACCATTGTAGGATATGGGGATAAAGATAGAACATTAAAATAGACAACTTTACTTAAAAAATATATTTTACAACTTGTAGGTGACAAACTCATGGATGCATTGTTTGAAAGATTTTTATGTATGTTTCAAAAACAACAGCAAATAATGGTATTTTAAACAGACTGTTAAAATTTGAAAAGTCACTAAAAAATAACTGTTCTTTCTGAATTTGTTATGCTTTATATATTGTAACAAGACTGGTGTAGCAGGCCTGAGTAACGGATTCCTACCTATTATGAAAGTAATATAAAGTAAAATAATTGGAGAATCTAAAAAGGGACAAAAAGGAGCACCCTTTTGTACAGAATAGGTCCGTTTAATGTCTTTTGTTAGACAGTCCATTGACACACAATGAACACATATTTCTACAATGAGAAAAGCTACCGAACCTGATTATAAAATACCTGGGAATGAAAGCCATCGTTCTCATGCTACGAGTTGGGACCGGTCTGGCAGGTAAAGAAGCTAGAAGTAGAAATAGCTCTGGAAGACCAGCTAAAAATGAGTTCCATTAGAACCAGTCCATGAGACATTACAGCGTTGTGCGATTCGGCAGCCATGGGAGACTGCATGTTGTGTGGATTCTGTGGAGTTCAACAAACCAATCCAGCAAAATGTTACAATGACAGTCCAGTGAGGAGAGTAACAGGTGTGAGTCTTCAAGACAAGAGTGCGAGACGTCTGTCCAGCGAGGAGAGCCTTGAATCTAGTTCAATATGAGTAAGATGATGTCACGAGTAATTCCAGTAAAGAAGAAATACACTTACAGTAAAATTATAAATGTAAGAAATAATAAGTGAAAGAAATAATACAATAAACTTCATTCATAAACTGTTAGGGTAAACAGCAAAGGTATGTGCAAGTGAACCTTATACGATTGTTTGTTAATATATGAATACTGGTTAAAAAGGGTTAAAGCTAGCGGTTTCTTTTGTTATGAGTCTGAATTCATGTCTTCTATTTATCTACCTGAAATAAATTCCGAAAGATTATTAATTAATACATGACATAATATAGAACATAATACATAACATAATCAGAACAGTAAACATGATGTAAAAACAGAGCAAAATATATAAAGTAATCAACAAAGAATAACAGTCATAATATTACACATCAAATAGTAATAAATATCAATAATATACAAAAAATACAGACTACACACAAGACAGAGTTTAAAATAAATAATAATAATTTATTATTTATTAATAATAATAAAAAATAATAATTTATTTTGAACTCTGTCTTGTTTTGAACTCTGTGCAATCTGTATTTGTTATTTACTACTGACATGTATCACTATTTGATGTGTAATATTATTATTGTTATTCTTTGTTGATTACATTATGTATTATGCTCTGTTTTTACATCACGTTTACTGTTCTGATTATGTTATGTATTATGTTTTATATTATATCATGTATTAATTAATTTTTCTTTTTTTTCTGTTTAGCCTCCGGAGATTACCATTCAGGTATTACTTCAGAGGAATGAATGAGGATGATATATATGAGTCCAGATGAAGTGAGTCTTGTACAGTCTCAGTTCAACCATTCCTGAGATATCAGTAAATTTAGCCCAGGAATTATTAGCAATAAGAGTCCAGTTAACTGGTACTGTTCAATCGTGCAGACAAGGAATGCCTAAGAAGTAAACAAAATGAATCTGAAGGGGAAACTTGCTGTCCATGAATCTGTTGCTTACAGTTAGGAAGATAAAGTAATGGGAGGTATGTAATAATGTTAAGTACTTCTCATAATGCCAGTACTACCATTGTAAAAGGAAAAACTAAAAGATACTGTAGATCCAAAGGTAATTTTGGACTATGTATCGCATATGGGTGGAGTTTACTACTATAGTTTGGAATGGTGGCAGAAACTTTAGTTTTGGTTGTTAAGAGGTGTCAGTTGTCAGAAGTTTTATTTTGTATAATGAATATCTCACTAGTCAAGGGCAACAACCAATAACAGATAGAAAATATCAAAAAATGTTAATTACTGGTTTGGTTACCGATGTCAGGAACACAAACCATAAGTGAGGTAGACCATTATCAAAAGATGATGAACGGTAAGCTTAATATTATAAATAAAATGCCTGATAACAAACACAAGAATTATGCTGCATGCTCCAATCGTTCAGTCAAAGGTGGTACAAGGCAGACTGTATTTTGGTGTGAAGTGTGTCCCAGATGCCCGGGTTTACACCCAGAAAATTGTTTCAAGAAATATAACACTGAAAAAGATTATCATAATTGACATGCAAGTCCATGAACACTCGTACATGCAGTCTCTTTACTTGAACTGTATACGCTAACTGAATTAGGTTTAATTTATAGTCTTCTCACATTGAATACAATAATATTGTAACTTATACAAAACAAAAAAAAATATATATATATATAAATAAAGTGATGCCATGAAAAAGACACAATTAAATCTCAGAAGAGCATCTCCAGTATTGTATGATTCTATTGTACAAATGTACAAAAGTTCTACTGTTTGAACTACATGGTGAAAGGAAGTTTTAATGACATATTGTACTACTGTGTAAAGGAGAATGAAAAAATTGCATCACATTAATAACTGGTTTTGTCTTGTTTGCATGCTGCGATTGTTTATATAGGTTGTTTTTAGTGACAATTGAGTAATAATTTTACAATGAGCAATGTATTAATGTGAAATACATAAGATTTATAAAAACACTTAACACCAAATCAACAGAGGCCTGTAATAAAAATCAATGAACTTGTCCATTCTAACTGTAATTTGACTGTTAAACATCTCAATCAGCTTGTGTATTTTAAATGAAGATTGTAACTGTTTAACTCGTTCACATTTAACTGAAAACTACGCTACTGATTAAGATGTTTTCGTAATAAAAATAAAGAACCAGATAAGTATACACCATATTTTACATAATCTATAAAAAAAATAATTATTTTCCAATACTGATTAACCAG
This sequence comes from Lycorma delicatula, assembly GCF_047948215.1. Taxonomy (NCBI): domain Eukaryota; kingdom Metazoa; phylum Arthropoda; class Insecta; order Hemiptera; family Fulgoridae; genus Lycorma; species Lycorma delicatula. Next base: position 19,813,103 of record NC_134456.1, on the reverse strand, counting down.
AAACAAAGTAATGTTCACCTGTAAACTGAATAGCCCATTCTTTAACAGATTCCATTTCCATAGAATTAAGATCACTAAGATCATCATATCCTTCCTTTCCACCAGTAACTGAGAATGTAGCAAGACCTCGAGATGCATCTCTGCCACCATAAGCTGAATATGGCCCTCCTAAAAGTTAATAAAAAATAATATTTAAATTATGGTAGTAAATCTAATATTAGTACGTTTAAAAAAGATAACACATTTAGGTGAAAAAAAAAAAGAAATCTTGTGTTGGCTTGCAGAAACTTTATATTTTATATGTCATTTACATAAAACATGAATTTAGTGGCAAAATTTAACAAAGAGGAGAAATTACACTGAATAATGGTAATGATGGGTTGACATATGTTAAACACTGACCTACTAAAAGTACCATAATATTAACTAAGAGAAATAATAATTATAAATACACAAAATCAATTAATATAATTCAATAATAATATGAAATTTGTAACCTGTACAAGGCAGCCAGTACAGCAATAGCAATAATTTTAATTTTATAAGTATATTACATTAATAGCACACAGAAAGAAGTATAAATAATTACATAAAAATTCCACAAATGTGTAATTAAAAAATGAAAACATGCTAATATGTAGGGTGTGTGTGTGTGTGTGTATATACTAAAAAGGGTGCATTTTGTACTATAACAAAAAATGCTTAAATGTTGATTTGTGCTATAACAAGAATAACAATTAAATTTATCACCGACCCATATATATGTTAGGGTATGATAACCACTATTACTGTATGTAATCTGACAACACTACTCACTCCCTAAAAAAGGTATAATCATTCTCAGGAATAACAAAAATCCAATGCTAGGATTACTAAGGAAAATGAGGAGTGAAGGGGTTTCCTGTTCCCTTCTTCAGTGAACCAAGCAAACAGTTTCATATTAGTATATAAAACCCACAGAAATTCAGATGATATTGAGTTCTACGACACATTGACAATATTCATCATAGGTACTGGCTGTATAATAAAAATCATTACTCTCAGAAAAAGAAACTCTCACCTGTATCATAGTTGCTTTGCATGCATCACAATTACAAAAATGTAAGCCTTTTATTACCTAATATTGCAAGTGGTGACAAATGAAATATTTTTACAAAAACTGTTGCTTTTGATGTAAGTTAATTCAGGTTATTTTCAATTTTTTCTCTTTTCTTTTAATTAATTCAAGAAGGGGGTTTGCCATATTTACAGGGTTACAATACTTCACTTTAACAAAATTGTAATTAACAATTAAAACATTTTATTGAAATTCCCTCCAGCAAGATATATTATAAAATGTGAAACAGGTCTAAAAAACTGAACATTCCATTTAATACAATTCTCACATAAAGTTTATTTAAAAATAAATAAAAAAGCACTAAATACCATCAAAAAATATAATTAATTATTCATAATTCATTACATTTTCTATTAAAGATATTGAAAAAGAAATTCAACTAAATAATATTGTTGAAAAATACTTTTAAATAAAAATAAATGGACGCTACAATCTAATGTAACAAAAAGTTAATTTTAATCTATCTTCCAGTCTAACAGAAACCTTACAAATATTTATTTTAAATTAATGAAGTCTGAGAATTTATTTCTAGAATGAAATCTTTCACAAGATTTATTGTAAATATGTAAACTGAATTTCATTCATTGATCAATAAGATGAAACAATTTTTTTAGAAATATTAAAAATTATTAACAGATTCAAAATTATATGAAGACTTGTAATGAAAGTAAAATTACTCTGTAATTTTGAAAGTATTTAAGTGTTTAAAAGTAAGTTTGAAGTACAATTTTCATAAATAATTAAAATGAAATGTTGCATTTTTTAAAAATTGGTATTTAAAAAAAGGCTAGTGTATATAAATTATAAATAACTATGGACTATTTCCGCCAAGATATGAAGAATACACTTCAAATTAACAATCATTTATCAAGATTATTAAATTCAACGATTTCATTGTAACAAGTTATTACACTCAATAGTTCATGGAAACACAAGTTGGCTAAATGATAATAAATACTAAGAACAATACGTTTAACAGTTTATAGAATAAACTTAAGTTATTCAATGACAAGAAATACTAAGAACACATACCTAATTACAAACAATTTCTCTTCCCCTCCATCCAATAATTCACAGAAGCAAAAAACTGATTCGCATGAATATCAGAACTAATGTTCATTAACTTTATTTTACTGTTAACATTTATTTTTCATCAGGCTATTCAATATAAGAAAAAAATTAAAAATAAATTGGTGTAGGAAAACTATTATATTTTAATTTCAATATAAAAGCATTAATAATATTTTAAAATATACTATTTTTAAGGTATAATATCTCTTTAAAATGATCTCTTGGAACAAGAATATGGTCAATAATTACAATCAAATTTAAGAAATGAAAATTCCTCCTTTCAAAATCTGCCTCAAATTAAGATAAAATTTATTAGCCGTTTGCTCAAAGCAGAAATTAATAAACATCAACAAAGAATATTTCTAGCGTATGCAATCATAGAGTTAATTTCTCTCCAAGTCCAGACATGCTTGAGGCTATCCCAACCGTAATTCATGAACAATTAAAACTTACACAGATGACTAGTCAACTTTTCTTAAACGTAACTGCTCTGAGACCTAGAGATGGAAAAAATGTCAAAAAGGATAAAATAAAAGTGGAATGTCAATACAAGTCCAGTTTATCTAGTTGGTGATGTGATGTGAAAAACAATTCAAACACATGCTACAATTAAACACCAGCAAAAAAAAAAAAAATTCTGACAGTAATAAATATCTAGTTGGACCATCAAAACTCCAATTCAAACTTCAAGAAACATTTTAAATTCTGACTGTCTATGCAATAACAGTAAAATTGTAATTAACAATTAAAACATTTTATTGAAATTCCCTCCAGGAAGATATATTATAAAATGTGAAACAGATCTAAAAAACTGAACATTCCATTTAATACAATTCTCACATAAAGATTATTTAAAAATAGATAAAAAAAGCACTAAATACCATCAAAAAATATAATTAATTATTCATAATTCATTACATTTTCTATTAAAGATATTGAAAAAGAAATTCAACTAAATAATATTGTTGAAAAATACTTTTAAATAAAAATAAATGGATGCTACAATCTACCGTAACAAAAAGTTAATTTTAATCTATCTTCCAGTCTAACAGAAACCTTACAAATATTTATTTTAAATATTTCTAGAATGAAATCTTTCACAAGATTTATTGTAAATATGTAAACTGAATTTCATTCATTGATCAATAAGATGAAACAATTTTTTTAGAAATATTAAAAATTATTAACAGATTCAAAATTATATGAAGACTTGTAATGAAAGTAAAATTACTCTGTAATTTTGAAAGTATTTAAGTGTTTAAAAGTAAGTTTGAAGTACAATTTTCATAAATAATTAAAATGAAATGTTGCATTTTTTAAAAATTGGTATTTAAAAAAAGGCTAGTGTATATAAATTATAAATAACTATGGACTATTTCCGCCAAGATATGAAGAATACACTTCAAATTAACAATCATTTATCAAGATTATTAAATTCAACGATTTCATTGTAACAAGTTATTACACTCAATAGTTCATGGAAACACAAGTTGGCTAAATGATAATAAATACTAAGAACAGTACGTTTAACAGTTTATAGAATAAACTTAAGTTATTCAATGACAAGAAATACTAAGAACACATACCTAATTACAAACAATTTCTCTTCCCCTCCATCCAATAATTCACAGAAGCAAAAAACTGATTCGCATGAATATCAGAACTAATGTTCATTAACTTTATTTTACTGTTAACATTTATTTTTCATCAGGCTATTCAATATAAGAAAAAAATTAAAAATGAATTGGTGTAGGAAAACTATTATATTTTAATTTCAATATAAAAGCATTAATAATATTTTAAAATATACTATTTTTAAGGTATAATATCTCTTTAAAATGATCTCTTGGAACAAGAATATGGTCAATAATTACAATCAAATTTAAGAAATGAAAATTCCTCCTTTCAAAATCTGCCTCAAATTAAGATAAAATTTATTAGCAGTTTGCTCAAAGCAGAAATTAATAAACATCAACAAAGAATATTTCTAGCGTATGCAATCATAGAGTTAATTTCTCTCCAAGTCCAGACATGCTTGAGGCTATCCCAACCGTAATTCATGAACAATTAAAACTTACACAGATGACTAGTCAACTTTTCTTAAACGTAACTGCTCTGAGACCTAGAGATGGAAAAAATGTCAAAAAGGATAAAATAAAAGTGGAATGTCAATACAAGTCCAGTTTATCTAGTTGGTGATGTGATGTGAAAAACAATTCAAACACATGCTACGATTAAACACCAGCAAAAAAAAAAAAAAAAAATTCTGACAGTAATAAATATCTAATTGGACCATCAAAACTCCAATTCAAACTTCAAGAAACATTTTAAATTCTGACGGTCTATGCAATAACAGACAGGGTTATTCCCAAAAGAGTTATGGCTACACAGACAGCTGATATGTATTATGCTGCATATACAGGCAGACCTTTTTTAAGTTAATTCAAACAGTATTTCTTTAATTGAAAATTAAACATTTAAATTAATTAAAATGTTTTCCATTTAGAAAATGCAAATAGATTTATGAACAGCCATCAACTAAATGCTGATTTCAATTCTCAAATCAACTCTAAACACAAACATCACTAAAAAGAAATCTACTATTCAAAGCATTATGAGGTAAATTTCTACTTTGCTCAAAAGTATAAACTATAATTAACTAATGGCTGATATATCAGTAAGGTAATTTCTGGTAGACAGTTAATGTGTGTCTATACAGTTAAACTATTATGTGAATTCAAAAAATAACTTAACATAATTTTTTTCAGTAAACAAACATGCAAATGTTAATTTCATAGAGCAAAATTACTTATAAAACACTTTGCGCTATCCATGAAACATTAAGGAAAGAAAGAATATAAGAATTCTAACATAAAAATGGTAACATAATAGCCAATGAAAAAAATACCCATGGCAATGGCATTTAGCACTAATGGTGAAAGTCATGAATATTCCAACTAATTACATTGGTGAAATTAAAAATCTCTGAATTTTTTATTTCATAATGCAGAATGACTTAATCCAGGCAACAAGAAAAAAGGTAATGGATCAGTTCATGTATCTGAAAATTTAATCATATAACTACAATAGTTAACTTGAAACAAGAAAATACCGAACAAACAGTAAGTCGTAAAAACACATTTTGATATATTCACTGGGCACAAGTTAAGAATGTGATTGTACTTTGATACCCCATAAAATAATTATTATTTTAGCAATGTATAACGATTCTTAAATTTATGAATATAAATTTAAAAAATTAAATTTGCATTAAACTGGTAACTTAGTGTAAGCTTTATATTATAAATGACTTAGTGAGGGATAATTATTTTAACTCAAATTTATAATATGATCACCCAAAGAATAAATTTTTATAAATCATAAAAATTATGAATACGGGTGGATGAATAATCTCCTAAAATGTGTACACTAGTTCCTTGATTTACAACATTTATAAAAATATTACTTAGAAAGTCACATCTCTGAACTTCCAAACTTGATAAATGCAGAAAGAACAGTCAAATGTTATTTTTCAATATCTTTTCATTTCATTTTATAAAAAAGCGAATGAATATATATGAATATCACAAATTCAAGAGCTAGGAGAGGAAATTTATTATTTATTACGCACCATAAAAACAGAAGTTTCCTGGTATATTAACAGAAACAAAGTGAATCAGCACTTACTTTATTTGTAAATAAGTATTTTATTCTAAATAAATAAAATGAATACGAATAAGTAAGAATTCAAACAGAGGTAATTCTTCATCTAACATCCTGCATTTCATAAATAGAAAATTTGATAACTTAATCGTAACTATTCCTAGATCTTGAACAATGAAAATTGACCATATTTATTGAAATTGATGTACTGAGTAACTTTATAAAGCTTTAATTTAATTACACATTCATCAAAGTGGTAAGGTCAATATGTTATCTGAACAATAAGTATCTGGATTCACAGCATCAAGTCTGCAACTAAGCGAAGCAATCACATGTGGCATGGACAGAGTTCGACATCATAACGTATCATGTATATAAGCAAGTCATATGCTTGGTTCTTATCTACATCTTTGTTGCGATTGCAGCATTACAAAAGAAGTATCACCATGAACTTTCATTTTACAATGGCTGAGGTTATACGAGCAAAGAAGTGGATTATAAGAAGCAGGAAGAGTTACTTTAAGAAGGAAAAAAACGACTGACCTGCTGGGGCAGGGCCCGGGAACAGCATAGCTGGGCTCAGTGTCCCTGGCCTTAGCAGTTAAGGACAGAGGCAAGATGAAAATAAGGAAAAGATCCAAAACCGGTGAGCCAACCTGCCATGCCAAATGTATTACCAGTAGACAGGGAGGCTGGTTCATTAGAGTTGCAAGGACAGTCACCTGGGCTGAGTAACTGTTGAGACAGCTCAGGGGAGGAGAACAAACAAACACAAAAAAAAAGAAAATGTCTGCACATTTTATTAAGTTTCTGACAAAATCTGATGCACATTCATCGTCTTCTTTCTGTATCATGACTGTCGCAATGAACATATTCAGTAACATAAGAAAAAAATACTACTGAAAACAAACTTAGGGAATGCACACATAACACACTCTAATGTCAACTTCTGCCCTGAGACTTGTGACTGCGTGCTCCATTCTAAATTTCTACCATTAATACAAATATTTCTGGCCAGATTTTGTACACCAATATAAATCTACAATGCTACCCCAGCATAAAATATGCATAATAGTATATAAATACATAATTAGTCTCAGCTAAAACACAAGAAATAAAAATTATAAATAAAGGAAAAGAAAAAATCAAACATCCAATATCAAACTGAAAATAAAAAAAATCAATTAAATTAAAAGACTCACAATATAAAATAAAACAAAAAATTAAAAAAAAAAAACAACCTCATTAGAAATACTCAGATTCTACATATACAACCTAACAAAGAATAAATAGAATTAGATCAACCAGCAATTATAATAAAAGAAACACCTAAACCAGAACAAAAAAAAACCATAAATCCAACAAATTTAAATGAAAATGGAAACAATAAACAAAATAATAAAGAAACCCATAAAACTAAAATAGGGACAAAAAATTAAATTAAATATTACCAAAAGTAAGAAAATAAAATTTCCTTCTAAACAACTTTAAAGCATCTCTAAAAGGCGTGCAATAAACCAAATATCCCTACTTTAATAGGACCCCTTTGAAACTGAATATGATTTAAAACCTTTCGCTCAAATAAAGTAAAAAAGCAACACCTAAAAGAATAAAAATAAATTTAAAAAAAGAACTAAAAATACATTTACTAACTGTAAAAAAACATAATTAAATTCTAAATTTAAAGCACTTAAATCTGCCAAATTAGCAAATAAACTATTACATTACCAAAAATCCTTTTGTACCAATTAGAATAAAATAAAAGATGATAAAAACCAACCTGGCTCATGCCAGCGTGAACTCAGATCATGTAAAATTTTAAAGTTCGAACAAACATTAAACTGTAAAACCTACCCCTCAGAAATTTTTAATTCAACATCGAGGTCGCAAACAAATCCATCAATAAGAACTCTCCAGATTTATAACGCTGTTATCCCTAAGGTATCTTAATCTTAAAATAAAAAAAAGGATCATAAAAACATAGACAAATACAAAAAAAAAAAAAAAAGATTAAAATTTTACTTATCACCCCAACAAAATTTAATTCCAAAAAATATAAAAATAAACTAAAAAAAATTTAAATAAAAAAAATAAAGATCTGTAGGGTCTTATCGTCTCTCTCCAACAATTAAGCTTTTTAACTCAAAAATAAAATTCAAATTAAATTAATAAAATAAAGTATAATTCTTGTTAGACCAGTCATTCCAGACCTTAATTAAATGACTAATTATTATGCTACGTTAGCACAGTCAAACATTTAACAAATCACTAAAGGACATGTTTTTGACAAACAAGTCAAAAACACTAACATATAATAAATAACAAACACTATTATAAATAGTTATTCAATAATAAAATACAGTCTAAAGTAAATCTTCATTATTAGGAAAAAAAAAATTAATAAACCCTAATACAAAAAGTACTAAAAAAAAATATTATTCTAAATTAAAATTTAATTACCCCTTACAGTACAATTAACTATATTAAAAAAAAATCAAAAAAGAAAAGACATAAAAAACGTTTTCACAAAAAAACCATCAAACCAACTGAATTGAACTTTGTTACGACTTATCTAAATTTATGAGAGTGACAGACGATATGTACATAATTAAGAGCAAAATTAAAAAAAATTACTATTAAATCCAAAATTAATCAAAATAAAATAACAATAATTAATGTAACCCATAATAACCTTTTTATAACTGCATCTTGACCTAACATAAATTTAAAAAAATAAAAAGAAAATAAATTTTCATTACATTAAACGACAGTGATGTACAAGGAAAAAGAAGGTACAAAAATTTGTGGACTATAGTTTAAATTACAGGTTCCTCTAAAAAGATTTAAAAACCACTAGATTTATTAAATTTCAATTAACAAAATATACTACCTTAGAATTAAAAAATTAATAATATAAATTTCACCTAAATACAGTTATATTTATTTTTTATAAATAAAATCAAACTAAATTCTAAAAAATATTAACTTGAACCTGATATATAACCGCAAACACTGGTACAACAATTTTTAGTCCTAAAAAATATAACTAATTAAAAGATTAATTAAAACACCCCTAACACTGAAAATAAATATAAAATCCTTAAGAATAAAATACCTAATAAAAATTTACATGCATTATAAACTTAAAGCCAAATAAAAAAACAAAGATCAAATTTTGAATAACATAATTTGCTACTTACATATTAACGCCACTGCAGCTACAACTTTATTTAAAAACAAAGTAGTCAATCGGATTTCGGTGGAAAATGGGCCGAAACAGATTATAAATGGTTATTTATATTTATTTATTTTATAAGTATAATTTAACCAAACTTAACCTACGCTCGCTAACCTTGACTAATTTGTTGAGTATTTATTTAATAAATTCAGTAATTATTGCAATTTGATTATTTAAGTAATAAATAATTGTAATTACTGAATTTATTAAATAAATACTCAAAAAATTACGGTGTTAATTAGTCAAGGTTGGCGAGCGAAGCGAGCGTAGGTTAAGTTTGGTTAAATTATATTTATAAAATAAATATTTATTTATTTATGTTAACTCTATATCGGCCCATTTTCCACCGAAATGCGATTGACTACTTTGTTTTTAAATAAAGCTGTAGCTGCGGTGGCGTTAATACGTAAATACCCATAATTTATAAAGGCTCAAATAAACAATAAATCCCAACTGTAAATTAAATAACAACTACGCAGAAAAGGATTTCCTGCCTAAGTGAATAGATGAAGCTACCCCTCCTAACTTCAAATTGTTAATTTATAATAAAAAAAAAAAAGATCAAAGGATCAAATGCATAATAATCATGTTTTTTTATATAATTTGTTTAATTAGATGAGGTTAGCAAGCAAAGCAAGCATTAAGGTTATGATGATATCATACAAAGTTACCTAACCAAACTTAACTTAATACTCACTTCACTTGCTAACCTCGTCTAATTAACATTAAACATACAAATTTTTAATAACAAAAGTGGTTTATTTACTTTGTAAATAATATATAAATTGCCAACAAAAACAGTGAGAATCAAAGTCGAGTGGCTTCTCATTAACATTGCCAATAAAATTTGAAATAAGTGGAAAGAAAATGGTTAAAAAATTATAATGAACAATAACAATAAATGTTTAAGGTTCAAGTTCAAAAAATAATTTTTTATAACATAATTTATATAAATAATACACACGACTAAATAATGGTTTACAGACAAACAAAATCAAATTTTGTTTAATGTTCAATTAAAAATAGCAAATATTAATAAAATTAATTGCATCAATGCAATTAAAGAAATATTAAAAAATACATCCTTTGAAATTAAAGCAATAAATGGAACATTTGCGATTACATATATAAGTCTAAATGTTAATTTTATTTTTAAAAAACATCAAAAACATTGTACAGCTAACAATCAACAAAAAACAGCAAAATTAAAAACTCAATATTACAGTTAAAACATGAGTAGTTGTATAAAATTCATTATGTTAAAAAATACAATACATGAAGAATGGTACTTACGTATTAACGCCACTGCAGATACAGCTGATGTTTAGGTTATGTTGACTTCGTGTACTGACAAATTGTACGTATATCAGAATAACCTACCCTCGCTAACCTCTTATAATTAACATTAAATATGCATAATATATATAACTTATTAATAATATAACTTTAATGTTATAGCACCAAAATCAGTGCTTAATGTTAATCCACCGAAATCCGATTAACTACTTTGTTTTTAAATAAAGCTGTAGCTGCGGTGGCGTTAATATATAAGAGGTTAGCGAGCGAAGCGAGCGTAGGTTATATTTAGTTAGGTTATTTTGATATACGTACGATTTGTCAGTACACGAAGTCAACATAACCTAAACAGCAGCTGTAGATGCGGTGGCATTAGTACATAAGTACAGAAAATAATTAGAACTAAAATCAAACTTAATGAAATGTAAAAGAAAAGAGTATAATGAATAACAAAAAACAATAAGATAGCAAACATAATATACCAGAAGCAGAAAGATTTTGTAATTTAGGTAGTAAAATTATCAAGGATGGACATGGACCAAGTAATGCATACATCAGAAGCAAACTGAAACAGACAATAAAGTAAAAAAGAAGTTAGTTAATATCAATAATAATTAAGAATTAGAAAGGAACTCTTGAAAATAGTGCAATACGGCGGCAGTGAAACATGGACAAAAGGAAATAATATTACAGATGATATTATAGAGTTTGAAATGACGAGGTCTTGGGACAAATGGAGGGGAGACATTTGTGGCAGAATCTTTTATTAGAGACAAAACAGGATGATGGGTAGTGCATTAATACACCCAGATTTAACTAAGTTGGAGATACAGGAAGATAAAAATTAAGTATATAAAACTTAGAATGTAGGATTGTAGTACCCAGATTTAACTAAGTTGGAGATACAGGAAAAATGTACAGGAAGATAAAAATTAAGAATATAAAACTGAGAATGTAGGATTGTAGTGAATAGTGGAGATTAAAAATTAACATAATACAGAAAAGAATGAAGAAAAAAACAAAGGCATAACAGAAACAAACTATCTTTTAGTGTTAATAAAAAAAACATGTTTTCATTGATTAGTTAGAAAAAGGGTCTTGTATAAAAGAAAAAAAGTATGAACATTTCAATACAGAAATGTATAAAGAGCTCAATTTTCTACAAACTCATTTAAATTACAATGTACTGGCTTTCATTTTTTTATGTTACAAGAAACTGGGAAATCTAGGTTCAAGTAGGCTGCATCATTTTTTTTCAACACCCTGACTACATAAAAAATTAACTTTTATATTTACATTACATGTAAGGTGGAAATAATCCTACCAAAATCAATAAGTTGGTACTTCCTTCAAACACTTGTGTTGAGCCAACCCCCCAACAGTGCATCAAAACGATTATGATTCAATGGTTATGGTTCATCAATGTAAACTTGTCTAAGTTCAGATTGATTGTAACAACTTCCATGAGGAAGAAAATGGTACGGAAAAATAAAAAATAAGCAATATTTTTTGGAAAAATACACCAGATAGCATTAAAAAATTAATTTCTATCTGATTTTGCATAAACTATATGAACTGGACCATATATACTTAATAATGTCCCCCAAAAAACCAATAAGCACTCAAGTGTTGTGGGAATAACATCTGAATTTTTTACTTTAACACAATAAAGATAAAAACAATACAATTAAGATAAGCCAAAACCACCTCACAAGAAACCTTCAATTTTTTTTTGTTTTATTATGTTTGCAAACAATACAATTAATTAATTCAATACATAATTTTTTTTTTTAATTTTATGCAACAAATTCTAACTAAATAAAACGTTCATAAAATGTTTTAATACTTGAAAATTAATAACTTTTGAAAATGTATCAAATTAATAAATTACAATAAACTACAAAGGGGCATAATAATAATAAACAATAATCAACAAAACTCAAATTTCAATGAAATTGCATTTCCTGGAACAAGAACATAACCTAATATTCAAAACCAAGGTTTATTTTAAAGACAAAAAGTGCATCGTAATTAGCACCACAATTACAAGCACAGCATTACTGCGTATATTACACAGCAATTACAATGAAGGCGAACTCGTTATCAACGACATGCTATAGGAACTTCACCATTATTCAGCAATTTTTATAACTAACACAATGCGAAATGTAAGAACGACAAAAACTACACTCCTAATCGAAACACAATCAGAAATTATGGAACGAAACTTGACGTAACACTTCAGCACACTTGTAGTAACAAATTAATAAAAAGTCATGCAACGAATGTAATACCTATTTCTAAAATCCAGATTACTTACCAGGTCCATAAAAGCGTTTACCCCTCGTGACATCAAATACTTTTCCATCTACAGCAACCAAGATTCTTCCATCAGGTCCAGTGCCATCATACTTTCTCAATTCTTCTACAGTGAAATCCCTCTTCTTCAACTTTGGCAACTCTGGTTCAACTTGAACAACATGGACCCTGTGTCTTGATTTCAAAATTTTGTAAACGAGTAGTGTAATGACTCCAACTAATGCTATGTTAATAGGACTTCTAATAATTTCGAAAAATATATTTGAAAGCAGCCCGCCCCTATCATCCGACACCATAGCGTCAGCCATTTTGACAACTTTTACGCCGTCATGCTGATTGCACTGGGTAATTTATATTTTAATTCTAGTTCTTCTTTATTCCACTAAAAGATAATAGCGCTAACGTACACAGAAGTTTACATTTGCATTTTAGTTTGACCTTTGGCTGAGCTCTTAAAAAAATAATATTTATATGAACCGGTATAAAACTAAAATAAGTACATATAAAGTATTTATTTTAAGAAATTATTTAAAGTAACTTCAAGAGCTACATAAAAGTTAAAGATTTGTTACCGAAATGTACATGAAAAAAGATAAATAAAAAGTGAATTAAAAAAATTAGTACTGTATGAATGAATTAATAGTTATTTTGTCTGAAACAAATGACTAAGGGGTAGTCTTTCAAAGTATAATTAACAAGTGGAACTTTTTGGGAAATGAGGGGTAAAATTCTGAGTAGTGAAAGATATAAGTATTTTTTTATTGTTTTAATTGTTTCTTCAATCATAAATAAAATGAATGAAATGTGTTTGAATGACAATGAGATATATTGAATTTTAAACAACTTCACTGCATAGTTTGGTGAAATGTAGGTTAAAAATAAGTATTCATATATAAAAATTGGTACTGTTTTAAAAAAGAAAAAAATATGAAAAATATTTCACACAACTAATTTAATACATTTTAATTTTAACTAATGTTATATAGCAGATGTATACCACAGTCATTCTCAGTAACAATAAACTCACCGCTTAGCAGTGTGGTTTTTCAGCTTTACTTATTGTTGGCATTTTTTCTTTTTAACTTACTTCAAAATAAAAGAACAAAGTTTTTAAATTGGTGTCCCTATGCATTTTTTAAACTCTTCATGAAATTAATTGAGTGATAAATCTTTTAATTGTAGAAAAACTTTCTCTTGTGGTCCCTTAGTAAGGTTTTCGGATTAATTTCAGTAGATAAAATTTTAAATAAAAATAACACTGTCCACATAAACAATTTGAAGAAATTTTCCATTAATGTTTGATTTTGTTTGTTGTAGGATATTCTTACACAGTTTTGATTTTATTCTGATATTTTGCTGTCAAAATTTGGATTTGATATAAAATTTCTATTTTATTTGGATATTTGTGCATTTTAGCTCACTTTGGGTAGTCTCTACATTGTTTTTATTACTTCCTCTTCTTATTTTTATCAAGAAACAGGTTTCTTGAGAACGGTTTTGTAATACAGAAATGTCTAAAAATATAGCTAAAACCAATGCAAAAGCCATCGCTAAGAGAAAGGAAAATTATGAGGACATTAAATTACAAACATAGGTATCAAGTATAGAATTAATAAAAAAATTATTCAACTCTGAGTAAAATTTTGAGATACAAGGCCCATGATGACCAATCTCCTCACCCTCATCACAGATTGTAAACAAATTTAGTTGGCATCAATGACCCATATTCAGAAGTTATTGCACAAAATTTCATAAAAATCAGTTTAACCAGTTTAAAGGTAACAAGAAATACAAAATAATATCTCTCACCTCTAAATTAAACTGCCCAAATAGTTAACCAAAGTGACATATTCCACATATATAGACATATTTTGTACAGTCTCAGATCGACCATTTCTGAGATGTTTGGTTAATTGAAACCCAACCACCAAAGAACACCGGTATCCACAATATAGTCTTCAAATCCGTATAAAAAAATAACTGTCTTTTCTAGGATTTAAACGTTGGAACTCTCGACTTTGAAATCAGCTGATTTGCAAAGATGCAATCACTACTAGACTAACCTAGTGGGTTAGGACTTGAGCTTAAATTTTTCTAATCTTCTTTTTTAACTGGAGGCTTTTGTTAACAGTTCAGTTTACTACTAACATATTTATTTTTCTGTTTTACTTTTAATAATAATAATAATCTAAACTCATACTTTAGTTTTTACTTATTTTGTTTTACCTGTATTTTGGATATAAAAGTGCTCTGGTTTTAAGCAAGTATGACTAGATTTTGATAATACAGCACAGCTTCTGTTACAGGCCGAGCAAGTAAGCCATGTAATCTTTGCAATATACAACTGACATTAATCAGCAAA
Organism: Lycorma delicatula; assembly: GCF_047948215.1. Lineage (NCBI taxonomy): Eukaryota > Metazoa > Arthropoda > Insecta > Hemiptera > Fulgoridae > Lycorma > Lycorma delicatula. The sequence goes on along the minus strand of NC_134456.1, from coordinate 19,798,037 downwards.
AATTTAGATACACTAAAAACAATTTTTAAATCAGTAAATATTAATAATAACACTAATATATTTCTCAAATTTTGTTTTACGTAATACAGTATCTCAGAAATATATTACAAACTTAAACTACACTTACATTCCATATACATAACACTTGATACGAGAAACTAGCTATCTCCTATAGAATGTGCTGGGGATTATCATTATTAAATTAATGTTAACATTATTTAATTAAAGTTAACAAAAAAGTCTATAAATTAAAATAGTTAATTAATTAATTTGTGCCATCAGGACACTTTACACAATTTCCTACAAACATTCCATAATATTGATCAACAATTTGTTTATATTATCTGCTTGAAATAAGGAGAATAATTTTGCACTAAACTTTGCTTATTCCTATATTACTTGATTTCTTCAGGGAGAAAGTTATATGTTTTTAGTAATAAAAAGGTGCAGAAATTTTACATAAATCGAGTTTTATTTTAGGCAGTATAAAAATGTCTTTTCTGCATGATTTTCTTAAATCTTCTGCATTATTAACTCTATTGTTAATACTTTTCTCCTTTTTTTTAGCCTCTGAAACCACCATAAGGAATTACTTTAGAGGATGATGTGTATGAATATGTAAATGAAGTGTAGTCTTGTACAGTCTCAGGTTGACCATTCCTGAGATGTGTGATTAATTGAAATTAATTGAATTTGCCGCAACACCTCTTCATTTGCCATTTTATCCACCCATCTGATTTTTAACATTCTCCTATAGCACCACATTTCAAAATCTTTTCTTCTCAGATACTCCGATCGTCCAAGTTTCACTTCCATATACAGCGACGCTACAAACATATACTTTCAAAAATCTTTTCCTGACATTTAAATTAATTTTTAATGTAAACAAATTATATTTCTGACTGAAAGCTCGTTTCGCCTGTGCTATTCGGCATTTTATATCACTCCTGCTTCGTCCATCTTTAGTAATTCTACATCCCAAATAACAAAATTCTTCTACCTTCATAATCTTTTCTCCACCTATTTTCACATTCAGTGGTCCATCTTCATTATTTCTACTACATTTCATTACTTTCATTTTGTTTTTATTTATTTTCATGCAGTAGTTCTTGCGTAGAACTTCATCTATGCCGTTCATTGTTTCTCCTAAATCATTTTTACTCTCAGCTAGAATTACTATATCATCAGCAAATCATAGCATCTCTATCTTTTCACCTTGTACTGTTAATCTGGATCTAAATTGTTCTTTAAAATCATTAACTGCTAGTTCTTTGTAAAGATTAAAAAGTAACAGGGATAGGGAACATCCTTGTCAGACTCCCTTCCTTATTACGGCTTCTTTCTTATGTTCTTCAATTAGAACTGTTGCTGTTATTTTTTAATTTTCTGGTGACCCCTTCTTAGTAGTCCCCATCCGAAGATCTGAACAGGGGACTAGTTTACCTCTGGAATATTTTACCAAGGAAGTCGCCTCCATCATTACTATATGAAAATGCAGAGAGCTTCATTTTCTTGGAAAAAAGCAGCTGTAATTTTCCATTGCTTTCAGCTGCACAGTCAGAGGGGTGAGTGATGTTGATATGGCCATTTAAGTCATCCTGACCTACGCCCTTAACAACTACTGAAAGAGCTGCTGCCCTCTTTTTTTCTAAGGAATCACTCCTTAGTCGGGCTCTCAATAGCTACCTCTCCGATATGGTTACACCTTCGGTCCAGCTACTCTGTATCACTGAGCACTTAAGCTCCCTCACCAACGGCAAGTTCTCATGATTCATGGAGGGAGGATCTATATTTGCATAATATGCTCCTTCCCAACAAGACAGACCATACATAAATCTTGACTTGATTAGTCCACAATATAACAGTTTTAATACATATGGATGACAAAAATTCTTTAAAAAATTGAATTTATGAATACCTATACCTAATTCTTTTTTTAATATTTTAAAATGCTCAACCCATGTGATATTTACATCTAGAATCACTCCTAAATATTTTATCATATTAAGCAATGGTAGTGTTGGACATAAGCAAGGTTTTTTTAACATGCACTTTAAATTATATTTTATATTTTCTAAATAATAAAGTGAGCCTTTAATAGAAATATTAAATAGTTAGTTTTTGCTACATTTACTGTTATTCCATTCTTTGTTAACTGCCATCTAATTCTAATCAGGTCTTCTTCAATGTTTTTTTATTACTTCCACATTCCTTGCTTAATAATTAAGTGCCACATCATCAGCAAATGTTATTCTATCCTTGAAAATCCCATTATATAAATCATTTATGTAAATAATGAACAATATAGCTGCAAGTTCAGAATCCTGTGGTATTCCACATTTTACAACTCCTTGAGAGCATACTTTTTTGCATATTCTCACTTGTTTAGTCTTACCTTTTAGGTAAGATCCTAAGTAATTATTACAAAGTCCTCTAAAACTCCAGCTTTCCATAATTTATTTAACAATATTTTATGATGTACTATGTTAAAAGATTTCCTCATATCTAGAAACAATCCAGCTGCTTTATATCCTTTATTTTTACTATTTACTATGTTCGATACAAAATTCCATAATTCAAGTTTAGTATTTCTACTCTTTTGAAAATCATACTGATTCTCACTGAAAAAAATCTGTTATCAAGAAAATTAAGAAATCTAGTTATGACTATTTTTTTCTAAAATTCTTGACAGTATCGGTAGCAATGATATTGGTATATAATTAATTGGCATATATCCCCTCCATTGAAAATTGGTACAACTGATGTTTTTAAAATTTACCTGTTACTCATACTGAAAAGATGCATCAGTGTGGATACAATAAATTGCTTATACCTTTTATTATTTTTATTTGTATTTTATCTATCCCCATAGAGTTATTATTTTTCATACTTTCTATTTCATTCAACACTTCTTCATTATTCGTGGATTTTATAAACATAGAGTTTCTTGGTTTTATATAATTATATTTAAGTACCTACTATATTTTATTATCTATGTCATTACTAAGCTCCAGGTCCTTTTTTATTCCATTTGCTATTTCCAAAAAAATAACTATTAAATTTTTCTATTATTAAGTCTTTATCTGTTATATTATTTTCATTATCCAGTTTCATGCAATCATGAAACTATTTCCCCATCAGTACTTTCATTCATTCCTAATATATTATGTACATTTAACTATAGCTCAGCATTATTTCTACTACTTATAATCAATTCCTTAAAAAATGCATCTTTCTTTGATTTTAAATCATCCATTAATTTGAATTTAAAATTCTTAATTTTTATATTTGGTCGCATCTTCATTTTTTTATACAGCATCTCTTTTCCTAATTCTATAGTCACCCATGGTTTTGTATGGAGATATTCTTGCTTATTACTAGTTGATTTATTGCCAGATCCATGGTTGCTACCAAAACATTAAAGGAATCAAAAGCTTTCTCAAAATCTGATATTTGGAAAAATATTATTTTAACTTGGATCATGAAGTTGTAGTTTAATTTTATTTATATCGACATATGATCTCATCAGTTCTATTTTAGTCTTCTCATTGAAAAGAAAATTATTTAGCATTAACCTAACAAATGAATGATCAGTAATTCCCAAATGAATTGTCTCCAAATTCTGATTATATAACTGTTTATTTTTAAATATTATTGCTATATGGCCTATACATAAACTGAAGATTGTCTAGTGGGACTATTAGGTAACAAACTAAAATCACAACCTTGTAATGTAAATAAATAAATATCTTATAGTTACATCATCTTATAGTTATATCATTCTTCAAAATATCTATATTTATATCATCAGCATAAATTGAACTGATAAAATCTTTGTTATAACTTAAAAACTTTTCAGATTCTTGAATATAAATATCTTTTAAATACAAATTTACTCTATAAATACTTATATTAAATACACAATCATTATATATTTATTTACATTTTAATAGAAACCTATCGGCTGAAATAGAATTCAAGTTATACTGTTCAATGCACTCTAATTCTTGCTTAATATACGTAATAACTCATCCTGTTCTGTATTTAGAATTGCAATTTGCTACAGTTATACTTATCTATTTTGTATCTTAAGTAACTCTTCTTCAAAATACAACTTCAGTTAATATTATTATTTTGGGCATTTTATCCATTAATAATTTAATTTCTTCCAGAAATAAAGTTTTCTCACATCTCTTATGTTTTGTACTAAATTCTTTTCTTAACATTATATTCACTACATCAATTATATATATATATATTTTTTTTTTTTTACTTTTCTTAATCTAACTTATGAATACTTAAATCAAATATTTGTTCAAGTGTGATAATTGACTGACCTTCAGCTTTCCTGACTAAACTTTACCATTTCTTATCCATACATATTTATGACTTTTTTCTTTCTTCCTTCACTTTGCTATGCCTGAATGTTTCTTCTTTCCGGTTATAAGGTTTCAATAATGTAAACGGGAATGTCTTTTTAAAGGCCCAAGTGACATTTTGAAAAATATTGCTTTAATCTAGTCATTTCTCAATAACTGACCCTTGTCTATTCTTATAAATTTTACCATTATCCCTGGCTGATTTTTATCTCTTCATTCTGGTAAACAATGATATGAGTAAATTTCCTGTTTAGTGATCAGATATTGTTAATGCATCTGCAACTTTTTTCACAGTATCAATACATTCTCATTTTTGCCAAGGGATAATTATGAATTTCAGTGCAGTCTGCACTAATATAGTGCTGAAATCTGAAACAGCTTTATACAGTTTCATTTTCCTTTTTAAACAATGATATTGGAGAAATATCAGTATGAGAAACATCAGATCAGTATGTGTATGGAGAATACACATACTGATCTGTTTTTCATGTTCTTTCAATTTATTTAATACAACTTTTGTATTTGCATGAAATTGTTCTACATTTGCAAGGAGCATACATCAAGCTTCAATCAGACGTATTCATAATTCTGCTGTTAGCAGTTTGAATCAATCAAGAATTATGAAAAATAAACTAAAGAAAATTTCATTTGATGATCAAAAATTACTTTTAAAAAGTTAAAACTTCACAGGAAACTAAAGCCAAACTTAATAAATATTATAGTGAGTCTGCTCAATTTCCATCAATTAAATCATTTTTCAAGTGGTTTGGTTATTTTTTAAAAGTCATAAGAGCACATTGACACTGAATGTTGATGTTACAACTGTACAGAAAACTGAAGAAATCCATTATATGATGGACAAAACATACACAGTTTCAAATTGAAGACTAAAAGTGTGTGAGACTGCTAAGGTAATAAGTATTTCAAATGAACAGGTGCATCATACTTTATATGAATATTTACACGTGCAAAAATTGCCTGCAAGGTGAGTGCTGCATTGCTGACATTTGAACAAAAGAGGGAATAAGTAAATATTTTTAACTATGGTTTGGGATTGTTTAAACATAATATTAAAAAATTACACTCTACATATTTCTTTAATTCCATCCTTGGCTCTTGTAGTGAAAGGTTGTGTTTTATTGTGCTCTGTGAATTGTCAGTTGTAACCAGTCCAGCCAGGTGTTCAACAGTTCTTCTACCTGCGTCGCCAGACAATGTGAGAAGGGTCTGCTAGGACATCAGCCGGGCGGCCAGCTACCTGGACTACAGGCCAGTCACATTAAGAAAAGGATAATCCTTTTCTTAATTTTACTTTTATTCTATTCAATATTTCTAATAATGTAAAGTGAACTCTTGTAGTCATTGTGAATACATTAAGTAAATAGCCTATTATTATAGGACTATTGTGCTACTTTTAAAATAATTTTATTTTTTAATTGATTTTCTTGTCAGTGATTTTATTTTACAGCAAGTGTAGATTAAGAAGTGTAAATTAAGTTTAATTTTAATTTTTTAATTTTTCTTCCTTATTTTCCTCAATGGAAGGAAAAATAAGGCCTCCTCCACCCCGTTCTTCCACCACGGAACTGTCCGACGGTGGAGAGGAAAGCGGGTCTGGCGCTAGGAAGCGCCAGAAACGCCGGGACTCCGCGCCTCCTATGGAGGCGGAGCCCGTAGCGGGCTGCAGCAGCCGCCAACTCGCAGGCTGATGATGGGGCCCCATCACAGCCTGCTACCGTCAGGCGGGAGAAAATTCCGCCGATAATGCTGGACTGCCCGAAAGAGTGGCCAGCATTGGCGAGGGACATAAAGTCGAGGATTGGGGGGCGCCTGGTGGCTAAAAGCACCGGGCTCTCGATAAGGCTGCAGCTGGGCAGCGAGGCGGATTACCGGGCGGTGCAGAGTTTTCTGCACTCGAAGGGAATCGCCTTTCACTCCTTTCAGCTCCCGAAGGACAGGGAGCTGAAGGTGGTTATACGGGGGATCCCCTATGGGGCTGCCCCGGAGGAAGTAAGGGAGGAACTGACCTCCCTTGGCTATGAGGTGGTTTCGGTTAAGAAGCTCCTCACAAGGGACGGTCGGGAAACCCCGACCTGCCTAGTGGCCCTTAAGAGGACCCCTTTGGCCCGGGCCATTTATGACCTTGGCAGTATTTTTTACTGCAAGGTCGCAGTGACTGCATTTGTGTCACGAGGGGGGCCACCCCAGTGCCACAGATGCCAGAAATTTGGACACTCGTCCAACTACTGCCAGAGGGCCCAGCAATGCGTAAAGTGTGGTGGAAACCACGACACTTCTGCCTGCGTCAAGCCGCGTGAGGAACCAGCCTCATGCGTCAACTGTAAGGGGCCACATCCGGCCAATTACAGGGGCTGCCCCTATTATAAGGAGCAGACAAACAAAGTCAAGGGACTTAAAAAGCCCGCGACTTTGGACGGCCGCAGCTGGGCCCGTGTTGCCGGTGGGGGAAAAACAGTCCCCAAACCGGAGGTGCCGGCACCCGTGGCCAAAGCGGTCGTGAAAAAAGGGGAGGTACCCTCCCCAACACCCGCCAAGCCAAAACCGGCGGCAACCACCAAGAAGGTGGTGAAACAAAAGGCGGCGACAAAGCCGGCCCCGGCGAAGAAGGCCAAGCCTTCCTCGACGGGAAAAGCAAAGCCTGCTCCGGCTGGGAAGGCCAAGCAGGCTGTTAAAAACACCGCGGCCCCTGTGGCTCCGCGCCCCACCAAAAGGGCGGCCGCGCCAAAAGGCACCCCCAGCGGCAATCCGAAATCGGCTACCCCGTTGGAGACCACTGGCATGGACTTCCTGTCGCAGATGACAGTGAAGGATATCCTGCCAGATATCATGATGGTTTTGCCACGCCTGCTCCAGGCAAAATCTCTCAAGGACTGTATTCAGTCCTTAATAGAGTGCCTCATGGCTGTACTGTCCAGGTATGGTTAGGCCCACCCTCAGACTCTTGCAGTGGAACGCCAACTCAGTAGTAGGCCGGACGGAGGAACTATGCCGTCTGGCCGAGGATCTACTGATAGACGTGATACTGTTGTCTGAGACGTGCTTGAACCCAAACAAGCAACTGACCCTTCGGAACTATTTTACATATAGGACGGATAGGCCAGTTCGACCCGGATCTCGCACCTCTGGTGGTACTGCGGTTTTAGTCCACAGACGCCACATGCATACGCGCGTTGTTCTTCATACAAACGTGATGGAGCAAACGTGTGTGCATGTGGAGCATCTGGGCACGGTGTATCGGCTGGTTTCGGCTTATAGCAAGCCGAACGACGCGGTAACCGGCGCAGATCTGGATGCCGTGCTGGAAAATTGGGATGGGCCCGTGATACTCATGGGCGACCTCAATGCCAAACACGTGTCATGGAACAGCATTCTGACAAATCCGAATGGCAGATTGCTGTACGAAAGGGCGAGAGCCCGCCGCTTGGTCGTCGTAGGCCCTGAGGTGCCCACGTTCGTGCATCGCTCAGGCAGATCTAGGCCTGACGTGCTGGATATCGCAGTCATGAAGGGGGGTACCCTCCCGTTCATGATTGAAACGATAGAAGACCTCAGCTCGGACCATTCCCCTGTCCTGTTGGAACTAGGGCAGGCAGGGGGTGGCCGAGATCCCCCGCCTATACCCCGGTCAGTCAACTGGAAAAGGTTCTACGAGACCCTCCAGCGGGAGTACAGGCCGGTAAATCCTGAGCTCCTGAACACCCCGGAGGAAATCGACGACACTGTCGGGCGCGTCACGTCGTCAATGACCGAGGCCCTGGCAGGCAGCTCATCGGCCAAAACTCGAGCAGTTGTTCGAAACGACCTCCCTCCTCATATCTCCGAAGCCATAACGGAGAAACGACGACTGAGGAGGAGATATCGAATCACCCTGTCCCCCGCTGATAAGCGGGCCTTTTATAATCAAACGGACAGGGTAAAACAACTGCTGACAAGCCATCGAGAGGATTCGTGGAACGAATACCTCGCCTCGGTCTCTGACGACATCTCCTCGGTGTTCAGGTTGAACAGGAGACTGCGAGAAGGGAAGAAGCCTCGCCATCCGGTTGTGGGGCAGCGTGGTTTTCTTGCATACTCGGAGGCGGAGAGGGCCGAGGTATTCGCCGATACCTTGGAGGAGCAGTTCACTCCAAACCCCCCTCCCTCACCGAACGACGAGCACACAACCGAGGTGGAATCCTTTCTTGTAGATTATTTCTCACAGGTGGAGGACGCCCCTCTAGAGATTGACCAAGTCACTGAAGCGGAAGTTTCCGCAGCCATTAAGGCCACAAGCCCCGGGTGTCGACGGGATCAGCGCCCGTGCATTCCGGAACATACCGGCCTCCGTGATTACAGCAATTTCGGTGATATTCACGTCCATTTTGTACGTTGGATATTTCCCGAATTGTTGGAAAACGGCCAAAGTCGTATGTTTACCCAAACCGGGGAAAAGTTTACTTTTCCCACGGAATTATAGGCCAATCTCCCTGTTACCGGTATTGTCTAAGTTGTTCGAGAGGATTTTTCTCGAAAAACTGAGGCGATACATGGAGGGAGAAGTGCGGCCCGAGCAATTTGGGTTCAGGGAGGGTCACTCAACCACCCTCCAACTGGTAAAAATAATAGACGACCTTGTCGGAGGCCTGAACAGGAAACGGGTGACGGCAGCCGTTTTTCTGGATGTGGCCAAGGCCTTTGACAAAGTTTGGCATAGCGGGCTGCTTTATAAGCTAGCGCGATCGGCGATCCCGTACCGCTATGTCAGACTGATGCGGTCATATCTGCTAGACCGACATTTTGTCGTGCGCGTAGGGGAAACGATTTCCTCTACCAGAGAAATAGCCGCTGGGGTTCCCCAAGGAGCAGTACTTTCCCCGTTCTTGTACACTTTGTACGTGAACGATATGCCGCTGTCGGAAGGGGTCAAAACGGCCCTTTACGCAGACGACACGGCATATTTCTACGAATCCGCAAATGTGGATTACGCGGTCCGGAGGCTCCAAAGGCAGCTGGACTTAGTGGAACCGTGGCTCGACATGTGGAGAATCAGGGTCAACGGTGAAAAATCGGTGGCCGTGATGTTCACATGCAAGACACGAAAACCGACCAGAGAGCTGGAAATCTCAGGGGAGAAAATCCCTTTTGAGAAAACAGTTAAGTACCTGGGGGTGGTGTTGGACAGGCGGCTTACCTTCGGCGAACATGTAAATTATGCGACCCGGAGGGCTAAGGCCGCCAGAGCCTCGCTATACCCAGTGCTGAACAGTGCCAGCCCGTACCCACTGGCAACTAAGCTCCTCATTTTTCGGCTGTACGTACTGCCGATTCTAACATATGCTTACCCGGCATGGGGGGCAGTGTTGAGCTCCTCGCTTCAAAAGAAGATCGAGGCCGTCCAAAACATCGCGTTGCGGACGATCTTTGGAGCTCCGTGGTTCATCAGGAACGCCACTCTCCGATCTGATGCGAGATTTCAATCCGTGTCCGAGGTGGGGGTGGCGCAGGCGCGCAGACTGTTCGGGAGAGCGGCTGTGTCCGAACACAGTCATCTTCGGGACATCTGCCGAGAGGACCCAACTCCGACAGTTGTAAGGAAGCGGCCTCACGCCGTACTGGACGAACCACCGTGATGGTGCGGTGCGGTAGCCGAAAATCGACAAACCAGGCTTAGGGGCCTCCATATCGCATGAGCCATAAACGGAATAGTGCGTCAGACGCGTTTCCGGGGTCGCGAGTGAAAAGTTTTCGCGAGTTATATAGTTTGAAGACGTCAAACACGGTATGTCGCGCATAAAACAAAAACGCGGTCTAAATTTAAAAAAACTTACAGTAAGACAAAATATCCCAGCAATTGCGACTCCTCCGGAAAAGGGGACGCATTTCTCCCTCCTTATAGCTAGTGCCCCGTTGTGGCGTATTCCTGCTAGCCTATTAAAGAGTTAGCACCGAAAGGACTTCAGTGGACGGTCTGAAGGGGAATTACGTCGGGAGGACAGGCTTTATAAGCCTAGCCTTCCGCGGTCGGCCCATGAAATGGGTTCGATAACGCTGGTTTAACAACGGATTGGAATGCAATTAAATCCGTCTTAAATTCACTAAAATAATAATAGACAAAACTCGAAAAATTAGATCCGAGATTAAAAAAATAACCCTTTTAAAAACAAGCCCGATTAGAATGATCCAGCAGCAAGGGACTCTGTCCAGGTTCTGCGATAAAGTAGGGAGTAATAGACTCCTGCCAACTTTGCATTCCATTCCATATTTCTTTAAATAATGAAGGTCTAGCTATTATTAAAGATCTACCAATGACAAATAAAAATTATCTTGTTGCTCTAGAATTATTAAAGGTGCAGTTTGACAATAAATATATAATTGCTCTTCACAATGCTGAACAGATTTTAAGATCAGAGTCTATAAAGAGAATCTGTTGGTTCTTTGGCCAAATTTATTAATGAAATTTCCTCCAATGTGAACTCACTTAAAGAGATGCAACTTCCTGTGTATGAATTTATCCTAGTCCAATTTCTAACATCTAAAGTGGATCATAACACTTCAAGATTATGGAAGGAAAGATTGTCAAATGAGAGGCTTCCTGCATTTATAGACTTCATTCAATTTCTTAATTCTAGACAATTTTCAGAAATTATTAATACATTCACCTCAAAAACGCAATTGAATACAAATAACAAAACCAAGAACATCATAAAAATACAACCAGATCTTTAACCAAACATTTTAATTTAAATCCTAATAAATAATACAAAAAACATAATGTTAGTTATTATGCAAAATCCAATTTGTAATTTAAATCATTATTTATATCAATGTAAGGAATTTTTAAATTGTCCAAATTTTTATTTGCCATAAAACCTTTTTGGCAAATAATAATTATTGTTTTAAGTGTTTATGTAAGGGCCATTCTATTACTCAATGTTATTCAAACAGTCTATGTAAGATTTGTAGTAACAGAATACACTCATTCATGTGGACAAATTTAATCTTTCTAAGGTAGATGACAATAAGCCTGAAAGTATAACCTACTGTTCATTTAAAAATCAGTCAACAGCTGTATGTAATAATACTGATATACATGGTAATACATATTTTTGTAGATTACTATTAGATTCTGATTCACAAGCAAATTTTTGTACATTTAGTTTTGCCTGCAAATTAGGTCTTAAACTTAATAAAATAATCTACCCATTTCAGGAATAAATAATTCATTAGTTCAATCCAAATACAGTGTTATACTTACATTGCACTCTTGCTATAAAAACTTTTCGCTCAAGGTAGAATGCACTGTTTTACCAGATATTACTGACAGCCATTCTCCTTCATCCGCATTTGAGATTTCAAATTACCTCAATTTATTTCTGGCTGATACCATTTTCAATGTACCAAATAACATTGACGTACTAATTGGAGCTCAATTCTACTTTAAATTTATCCTTCCTGGGAAATTCATTCGTAATTTCAGATATCCTACTATACAGGAAACTAAATATGTCACCTACGATATGTCGGATACCATAATTATATCATTACTTCTGACATAGCTAAAATGTATTGTCAAGTATTAGTTAAATCTAGTGATGCCAGTTTATTACATATACTCTGGTGTGATTCTCCAGATAAATTTAATAACTGATGTGTATTTACATTTCAGTTATTAAAGGTAAGACATTCAGCATTTCACGCAAGGTAGACATTTGCTGAATGTCTAATAGATAACACAAACATATTAAAATCATTTGTATCTACTGTTGTATTCGATTACACAGAAAAATTTTCATCACTACATACCCTACTTTGAACTTTTAGTTTTTGTTTCAGATTTATTCAAAATGCCAAATCAAGACATTCAGAATGAATTTCTGGTCCTTTAACTATTGAAGCACTAAACCACACTCTTACTATTTTTATTCAACAATTAACACTTGCACTTTAGGGACAAATTAAATAACCTTACAAACAATCAAACTATTTCTAAACAAAGCAAACTTAAAAGATTCATATCACATAGGGGCATTTCCGCTCAAGTCTTTTCTGATAATGGTTCCAATTTCCATTCCGCCAAAAATATACTTTATAATTTGTATCAATTTTTAAATTCAGAAAACCTAAAATCTGACATTGAAGCATTTACTACGATACAAGGGATTATTTGGTCTTTCATTCCTCCCTCTTCACCCTATCTTGGTGGTTTATGGGAAAGCGCAATTAAAAGCGTTAAATATCATATGCGTTGTGCAATAGGGCAAACCATTCTTAATCTTGAAGAATTATATACAATTTTGACACAAATTGAAGCCTGTCTCAATTCCCATTCTATCTTCCATATTTCAAATGATCACATTGATTTAGAACCACTATCACTGGGACACTTTCTTATCGGATGTCCACTTACTTCCTTACCTGATTCAGATTACCAAAAATTTAAAATTAATATATTAGGCTGCTTGCAACTACTACAAACTTTTGTACAATCTATCTGGAGTTGATGATCAAAGGATTATTTACATTATTTTCAGCAACACCATTTATTGTGTAAGCGTTTTCCATCACATAATCTTTATACTGGAGACTTAGAATTAGTTACTACAAAAATTCTCCACCCATGCATTAGAAACATGGAACTGTCACCCAGGTTTATCCAGACTCTGAAAATATTGTAAGAGTTGTTGATTTGCAAACAGCTAATGGTCCATTAATAAGACCTATTCATAAATTATGCCTGTTAACAAACACAGATGATTAATTCAAATAATATATATATATTTTTTATAATATTTTTGATCAATTTAAATATTTCATACACTTGTTTTCTTTAATTTCATTTGATTGTATTTTTATAAAATGTCTGTGAACACACTTATAAATATTGTTTTTAATTACATATTTGTATTAGTTTAATTATGATTGTGTAAAAAGCAAATCACTCAATTGTATTATTATATTAACAATATATTAATGTTCCAATTATCCATATATACTACTAAACTTATTGTTATTCGCTCAAATAATTCATTATAAATAGTACCTTTTATGTAACTTATTTGTAATTGTAAAAAAATCATAGTAAAAAAAATTATGACTCATGTTATCATTTATAATAATTTAATTCATATATCATATGATTTTTGGGGGACAATATGTATAGACTTAGGTTTTATTCATTCACTATTAATAAGAACATAAATTTTCATTTAAATTAGGACTTTTAAAATTTAAATATCTTCGGCTTTGGTTGGATTCACATTCGACTTCTGACAATTGAGAGGCTCTATACAGTTCACACAACTCCTTTCAGATGCACTTGACTCTTTACATTTCACTTGGCTCCTGACGATTCAGCGGCTCCATACTGTTCACACAGTTCCTTACAGATGTACTCGTTTCCTGTCGGCATCACTCAGTTCTTTACAGTTCACTCAGCTACCCATCGGGTTGGTCTAGTGGTGAACGCATCTTCCCAAATCAGCTGATTTGGAAGTTGAGAGTTTCAGCATTCACGTCCTAGTAAAGGCACAGATTTAATACAGATTATACAGATTTGAATACTAGATCATGGATATAGGTGTTCTTTGGTAGCTGAGTTTCAATTAACCACACATCTCAGGAATGGTCGAACTACAAGACTACACTTCATTTATTCTCATACATATCATCCTCTGAAGTAATACCTGAATGGTAATTCCCGGAGGCTAAACAGAAAAAAGAAAGTTCACTCGGCTCCTTTCAGATGCATTCAGCTTTGACAATTCAGTGGCTCCGTACACAGTATATAAGTAAAACTCCTCACTTCATTCAGACAGTCCTATTCCAATCTTCTACGAGTCTACTACAAGTCTTAAGGACTCAACAAGTCTCATTACATGATTTTACATTTATTAATACAATAAATTTATGCAAAGTTAATAATGTTATACATATGAATATATTTACAATTACAATAATTATAATCGCAAGACCATAAAAACTTTATTTAAAGAATCAGCACCATTTTTCGACACTAGTAATATAGGAGGGTGAAGCATTGATGCTGCTCTCAAAAGCGAACCAGATTGGAGAAACATTAATGCATATGAATATATTTACAATTACAATAATTATAATCGCAAGACCATAAAAACTTTATTTAAAGAATCAGCACCATTTTTCGACACTAGTAATATAGGAGGGTGAAGCATTGATGCTGCTCTCAAAAGCGAACCAGATTGGAGAAACATTAATGCTTATCTTTTTGTGAAATTATTTTTGATGAATTAAGAAATGTATCTGGAACATTTATAGGACAAAATTATCGTTGTTGGGATCAATAATCTAAGAGATATGAGAATAGAATATTAAATTTGTTATAAATTTGTTAATGCAGTTTAGTTTTAAAGTTTATTTGATGAATGATTAGTTTGTGTCCCACGGTGTTGGAGTGAGATGCTGGGATTATGCTTCTGCAGAACAGTTAAAATAGTTGAGAGGGCTGCAATTTAGAGTAGACAAGCAAAAATATATTGGAAGACACCTACAGTGAAGGCAATAGCATCCTGATGGAGGTCAAACTGATAACTTTAATATGTAATCAGAGCTAGAGGGTCAGTAAGATAATCTCCAGTAAAGCCCAAGGAAGAAGTGGTGTGGTGACTAGAATTGTCACAAGTGGATGTCTTCCCCTATAGGAATCAAGATGACCCCATTATGGACATCATGAATATTAACTTTTCCACTAAGATGAAATATTGATTCATCACTAAACACAATAGGTCAAGAAAGTCATCATCTTTGTGCTGCACCATTCCAATTGTTTTTATTATATCAATACATCATTTATTATAATAGTTTTTATTATATTATTGTTTTAGATTATAAAGTCAGTAGGTTTCAAAGCCTACAGCTGTAAACAGCATGGATGCACAAGTATGTTTCCTTTATCAGCATTGCTAACCAGCTGACCTTCCTAACAGTCATTTTCGGACTACCAGGAAAGACTCCCTAAACATTTATCATTTTCTTCAGACATCCTTGTTCATCTCTTTACACAGACACCTCTCTCTTTTTCTGTTTAGCCTCTGGAACCACCGTAAGGTATTACTTCACAGGAAGAATGACGATGATATGCATGAATGTAAATGAAGTGTAGTCTTGTAGTCTCAGGTCAACCATTCCTGAAAATGTGGTTAATTGAAATCCAACCACCAAAAACATCAGTATCCATGATCTAATACACAAATCCATGTAGAAATCTAGTAGTTTTAAATTGATTATGCCACAGATAAATGTTACTGTCACTTAGAGAATCACAATTAAACTTTCTACAATATGCATGTTCAATAACAACAGATTCACATTTAGTAAACTGCAAAATACAGAAGGCTTTCTGTTCAGGAGTTGCCATTTTTGCTAGTAGCGCTGTCAAGCAGAAACATTATCAGTCTACGGCCATGTATAATTAAAACTGCCCTTTTTGCTTTTTGACTCTAGTCTTAAATCAATTCTCTACACTTTATCAAAGAACTATTATAACAAATTAAAACCCCAACATTCTTTTTTGTATACTTTGTAAATAGATTAAATTAAAATTATATTAGATTAAATCATTTAATTTTATTAAATACTCCACATGTTTTAAGTTTGTGCCATACAATTCAGGAGTCTTCTACCATTAGCCAGACATTACTGTTTGACCATTTAATTTTTGGGACATTTATCCTTTATATTAATGAAAAAAGTCTTTTTTATCATAGGCTATTGATTTTTTATTTCTATATAGCTATTTCAGATGAGAAAGTGATTTTGCTTATAAAGTACCTTTCTAATCCTAAGCATTGCATCTCATAAATTTTGCCCTATTCATAACATACAACTCAAAAAAATTAATATAAATAGAATAATAAGGTTAAAATACTTTCAATATTAAGCAATTAAGAGAACTTACAAATCTGTGTTTATTTTGTAAATAAATTTTCAGTTAGTACTATGATCTATTTCATACAGAGTACAGGAATAAATGAAAAATTTCAGGTAGAATCTTCAGAAACTGATAGGTATTAGCTACAATCCAAGAAGTAGTTAATACGTTAAAATTCAACTAATAATATAATAACACAAAATTGAAAATAGAATGCAAACTTGAAATACAAAATAAATCAACATTAGTGTTTATTCATTAAAAAGAACATACACGACATAATTTTCTACATAAACTTTAACATCAGAGAATAATAAAATTAAATAAAACAATAAACAATTACAATAAATAATAAAATTAACAGTTTATAAAAACAATTTCTTCAGTTTATTTCAATTTTATAAACAATTCATATAAATATTCAACAATTGTGATTCTTAATTGTTAGTAAACTAAAAAAATTAGGTTGTATCTCTATTATATATCAGGTTTCTTTTTTACCCTCTGCTACAGTAATACATTTTATACTTCTTTAGTACTTTAAAAAATGTAAACAATATTCAAGAAATCACAGGCAATAGTTTAAAAAAATTAGGAGGAATAGTTTAGTTCAATAAGTAAAAAAATAGATTATCATAATGTATTAACATTTTTCAATTCCAATAAATAAATTCATACTGATAAATAATTTATTACGGGTGAATGAAGGTCACATAACTGAACATTCTGCAGTAGTGTTGAGCATATAAATTCATATCATTATGCATGTGATTTAAGTTGACATTAGAAAAAAATTCTAATTGAACCATACCTCTATACTTTCTGTACTATAGTAATTAAACTGAGAAATATAAATAAGAAGCCCATTTTTATTAAAAAAAATTTGTAAATTCCAATATTTCTATCTTTGACCTATGATTTTTTTAAAAATGGTATCAACTGCTACAATTGTCTTTAAAAAAATTACAAGGTGCAGACAAACTATATCTAGCAATCTTTTAATTTGATGTGAATTTTGTCCTTATTTCACAGCCTTAAATTTTTAGAATCTTATTACATGACCTGAGACATTGTGGATAGTGGATAGTGTTGAAAGGGATGCAGTTTATTTATGGTATTACTTACGATGATAATATATATATATATATATATATTATACACACACACACACATGCAAACTTTTTTTGGGATCTAGAGATTCCAAATAGAATAGAGATCATGAGATTCCAAATGGCAACACTCATCAGGTTGCCAGATTGCTTTTGAGGTCTGTTAGAATCAGCCTATTTGTGCCAAACCAGCCATGAGATCTCATTTGGAATCACTAAAACTCTTATTTTCTATAAACATATTTGTCTATGGGAGCAGATCTACTAGGATTTAACATCACTTTCATCTTCATCAAATTCTTTTTATAGTTTTTACATTTAGGTAAGTTAAAAAATGTAAAAGTTACAAGTAAAATTAAATTAGGCTCAATAAAACTAGTTTTTTTAAATTTATGACATGTTTATCACTGTAATTTCCCAATGGTAAACTATAAAACACAATATTTTATTTTTTATTGTTGCCTATCTTATATACAGTTTATTTACTTCATTTTGTTTATTGTATGTCTATATGTTTAGGTTATGAGTCTGCTATCATTTTTTGTTCTGAACGATACTGAAATTATTAATTTTTATAAAATTGCAAAAATAACTTTTATTTTCTTACATTTATTGTAAGATTTAATTTACCAAAGACGTAATACTGGATAACATGAGTATTAATGACACTAAGAGAACTTCAGAGTGAGATGATTAAAATAATAACTCTGATTATAATGCTTCTGGCAGTAATAATGAAAGTTATAAGTGAGTAGCTGATGATAGTATTGAAAACTTAAAAACTGATCCTGAGCTTTTGAGCAGGTCTTCCACTTTTCTTTGCAAGATGATGACAATGAATTTTGACTTGGGATCCAGATGGTGTTAAGATATTTTTATAAACAATAAAAATAACTCTAAATAGAAACTAATCCTGACAATTAAACTTTAACTGAAGGAAGTATTTTTGATTTTTATTCACTTTTTCTGAGGAAAACATAAATAAATGATAGTTCTACAAATTATTACATAGGCACAGCAAAATACAGAAACTAATCGTCTATATTTTAAACGGAGTAAATAGGTACAAACCGATAATGATGAAATTAAACTTTCTTTGAAATTGTATTTTGGATGGTCCTTGCAAAATGTTTATTGATCATTGACTGATTATTGGAGCTAATCAGTTATTTTTGAAACTAACATTCTGAAAATAATGACATGCAACAGATTTGAAATTAACCTCAAACTGTTCATTTCTCTATAAACTCTGAAGCTAGTGAAGGGCTGACTTGCAAAAGGCATTACAAAATTAAATATCTTGCGATTAATAAATAAATTGTAACTTACACAGGCTGAATAATTTTCAAGCAGTGTGTGAGAAACAAAATACCATTATGATGTCAAATTATATAGTCCTAAATGTTACACAGTAGCCATAAAAATATATACAGTTTGCCAGGCCTACACTAAACACTAAAAATACAAGTCTTTCTTCCAAAGTTATTGTGGTACTTGGTGAAACATTTAAATTTTTGAAAAATGTTACCTGTTGACAACTGGAATTCAAGTGCCAATTTCAGTTCACTTCATAAACTGAATGAAAAAAAACTCATTCTGTCTACACGCTAATCGAAAGCTATATTGTTGGAAAAAATTGAAAAAAGAGGAAATCATTTCAAGGAAGAGTTCAACAATTGTCCTTATTTTTTAACCAAAGGATAGGCATGATTTGCTAATTTTTGTTGAATACAATAGATGATTCTAATTCCGCAGAAATTTTAGTTTATTTAATAAAGTAAAACCAAAAGAAAATGTCAAGATCAATTTCAACTTTTCTACGTCAGCTGTTGATCTATCAGATTTAATTGACTAGTATAATTTTCCTCTCAGGAGTTCTCTGAAATTACAGAAACTAGCATGTGACAGGATGAAACGCAAGTGTTGCTAGTGCATTTACATTGTTTGAAGGGATACTCAAAGAAAAATGCCAGTTACAATGTTTAGATATTTATTGTTTCTTGATCTAATATATGTAACCCACATACCTCCACCTCAATCACAAAGTACTCTAATAAAATGTTCAAAAAATCATTGTGCTTCATGCTACAAGATGTGTAGAGGAAAGAACATAAAACATATATCAATCGTAGTACAAAGCTTGAGAAAAATGCCAAATTTGTCAAATTGTAGGTTGTAAAATTTTTTTCTCAACTGCATAAAATAAAAAAAATATTTGTTAGATAATTAAGATAAATGGGTGTTATTTTTTACAAATAATATTTCTGTATTTTTGTTGGGTTCAACATTGTTTCTGTATTCATTTTTTTTGTGTCAGATCCATTTACATTATTTTATCATTTGTATTTTTTTTAGAAATTATAACTATTCAGTAGAAAACATTATTGAGATTGTTTTAACAGCTGACACTCCTGCAACAATGCTTTAAAAAAAAAATCACCTCTTCAGAATAGGAAAAAGGAAAAAAGAAAGAGTTTAACTCTTGATTTATGTAAAAAGAACACATGGAGATGACATGTTTTGGAACAATAGGATCATTTAACTTTTTTATTTTTTTTTATCGTGAGATTTTTAATGCTGTCCAAGGATATTGGATTAAATTTTAATTTTTGGAATAATTTACCTTTTGTATGAATGTAATTAGAGAGAGAGAGAAAGAACACTTTTCTTCTACTATTTTCAAACAGTCTACAAGATTGGAGTAAATTGGTAAAGCAATAAGAGACAGATCTAATTTTCTAGAAATACTACTACATTTTTTTATGAAGACATTAAGTTTGGTTTTATAGTAAGAAAAAATAGCAATACTATTGAGATCTACAAATAGTTCATTTAAATCTTGTTTGAAGTACTGAACTGTCAAAGCCCTATGTTATATAAAGCCTATTCATAATTTTATTAATATCCCAAATCTGACTATACTTGGACCAAAAACTATAGTTCCAGAATATTGAATCTATTTCTAGAAGGCTATGAGACCACATAGGATTTCACTTATTAAACAACCAGAAAACTAAAAATCAGTATTTCTACAGTGATGAAGTTGGAATATAGATACAAAAAAAGTAATATAACCTTGATCCTTGGGACATGTCTCACTAAATTTTAGCAAGGTGAACAAGTAAAAAAAAAAAACCATCTGGCAGTCAAGTTGTTTATTAATGTAGTGTATAGTTCATTTTCCTTTTTTCATATTTAAAGATTCTTTTTAATGTTAAATGGACTATTATCTGACTAACAAACACTTACAAGAAACACGTTGGAGCAGAACAGCAATTAGAAATGAAAGAAAAAATAAGAGGGAACAAATGACATATTTTGTCATTAGTCAAGAATGGGTTATATTGTCATTACAACTTGGTTACGGAAAAATCATTGTATATTGTTTTCTCAGAATCATAAATGAATATGTTGTGGTGGTCAATTCTTTAAGATAATGAGCTGCAATGACAAGGATTGGGTAACCCATTGTAAGAAAAGATTACCTTAATAAACTTTGAAAACAGCTAGGAACTGAATTACACAGATTTACCATGCCAGGATTATCTAGAAAATTTATATCACAAACTAGATTTTCCAAAATAAGCATCATTTTATGAAGATAATTAATGCACAGACTGCCCCAAGAAAGAAAAAATGAAAATGTGACAGTCAAAACTGCAAAAATAAAATTTATTATTCATCTTTACAAATTTATAAATAGAAATCACAAGAATTATTAAGTAAGGAATGCCAAAAGAATTTAAAACTTATACACAACAAATTGTAACAGATATAAGAGAACTGAATAAGTTATGCTGAAATATCTCCAATGTAGCATATGTGATTTGAAACAAGTTTTAATTTTGGTAATTTATAATATTTGAAATGCTTTTAATACATAGATATGTTATTTAATTATCTTGATAATAAGTGAAGTAATTAAACTAAGAAAACAAATGAAGTCTAAGAAAAACAAAATCCATGGTGATTCTATGTGATCATATCAACAGCAAGGGCAGACGCACTGTTACTTTAACATTTCTAGTACGTACCAATTCTCAATTCAGTGTCAACTAATCTAAGCACAGAGAGACTCAAACCTTTCATATCTATCTAAAAATAGTTTAACTAAGGGCTTTGAATTTACAATTAATAAAAACAGAAATTAATAATGGAAGCTTAGATTAACGATACTTTGGTAGTCATTTCTAAATATACTCAAACATGAAGGTTCCATAAACTGAATGTAAATCACTTGCATTTTGAGGAAAATACTTTAAACAAATATCAGTTCTTAGGAGGCAGTAAGCATGTTGTACTGATCTCAAGCTTAACCCTCAAATTTTGTGTCCTAATAGTTGTGTTTTTCAATTTTGGATTTAAAATCTTATACCTTCCCTATGTTAACATTCTTGTTAAATATACTTTTATGCACTTGTTACAACAGCTAGGAATTTAAATAGAGAATGAATCTAATACTCATGCTAGAATAAATATTTTATAGTTCACTACCCAACAATAATGACAGAAAGATTTTCTAACACTTCCCAAAATGAAGGACTTTAATCAACAAAAAAAAAGTACTTATTGGAAAAACAAGAATCCACTTTTTAAAACCAGTGGTTCACACCCAGGAGGGCTTCATCCTGCATTCCAGGCTTCAAAATTAGAGATAAAGGATTTTGTTTCATGAATACTTGGATAGTCTCCAAGATATAGGAACAAACAATCCTTGTTCTTAATCAAATAAATCTCAAAGTTTTAGTTTATAGATTCATGATTCCAAGGCAATATCTACTACTGTTTGCTTTTCAAAAATTCTAACTGATGAAAAACTCATGCAATGTGTAAACACTTAATATTAAGAAAAATCAAGGTAAAACTGTTAAAAATTAAAACAACCTACCAGTAAGTAAGTCATAATCGTAAATTAATCATCAATCAATTAGAATAAATGGGAGATATGAACCAGTGAAAGAAAACGTGGTGCAAGTTAAAAATGTTGAAGTTCCTACTACTATGGTAATTATGTATCTATTTGTCTATTTATCTAAATATCAATTTGTTTCATGGAAAAGTGAATCAAGTCAAATAGCTACAGCATTTTTTATTATAGAAGGCATTGGTTATACAAGGAAACAGCCGTTTTGTTTTAAGGAATAGTGGTGACAGTCTGGTCTGATTTACTTTATTTTTCCTTAACCTATATTAGTTGGTTAGTGTTTATGCAAGTCAATTGGGTGTGAATTTAGATTTAAATATTATTTTGAATTAAATTGATAACACTGACATTAAACATATTTTACAAGATCGAATGGACAGAAGTGAGTCTGAACCTTCTATTCTTCAAGATTCTGGCTCAGAATATAAACCATCAGAAAATGAAAATTCAGGAAGTTTTTAATAAAATATTTTGACAATTTATTACACTTGGTGGAAACATTTTGATTTAGAATACAATCTGATTTGTTTTTTAATGTGAGTAAAATGTTTGTAGCGCTAAAATAATTATTTATTTAACTGAAAGCGTTAATGCAGTTGACCTCAAAGAATTTCTTGGCTAGTCTCAAACAAATAAAATTGGTTACATTACTATGCAACTGTACTTCCAATGACAAAATAAACTGCAAAACAGGTTCTCATTATGAGTAGCATACTAATAAAGATAATAGTTTTTACAGTAATATTATTTATTGTTATTATATCCGTAAAAGTAGGCTAAATTTCTTTTGACTAGGTTAAAGCTGATTTTTACTCTTCTTAGCTGATTCTCACACCCACCCACTTGTGTTAATGAAGATATAATTCGAGTTTAAAGAAAAAATTTCAATAATAACATGCTAAAACTAGTAATTTTAAAACAGTTTTTTATTACACCAATATTTGGAGTTAGTAACAGCTTTTAAAATATTTTGAGTATCTGTGTACTGTCTTCATTACTGTATCAATCAAGTGTAAATGTGTCAATCTTATAAATTAATCTTAATAACCGCACTATTGCATTTTTCATTTTACTAAGTTATTTATTTAAATAATAATCCTAACACTGTTTACTGAAATCTTTAACAATTTTTCTTACAGATAATGTAGAAGATGATCCAAATGTGAAGAGCTGAAAGCGACAAAGAAATTAACGTCACAGAACAGCGTAAGTGAAAACGTAATTCTGATAAAGAGTATTTTACTTAAAAAGGAAAAATAGTTTGGAGAAAAAATTCTGTAATTCACCATGCCTATGTAAATTAAAGTGCAGTGAGAAAATGACTGAAAATCTGATAAATTCTTTGTTAATTGCGTAGTACAAAATACAAAATTTTCAAGCTCAAAGTGCTTACAATAGATGGTATGCTTACAAAGCGCATTGTCCAAGAGATGGTAGTAGAGATATGAGAGGAATTAGTGTAAGTACTATCCCCAATTAGCAGATAACATAAATGTTTGTAAAAAATATTTTTAGTAACATTCAAATATCCGATGGACAAGCCTTTAGAGCACTTAAAAACGTTTATGATGGTATAGGAAATAACATGAGAGGGAATCTAATCCCTTAAATAAAATAAATTATGAAGAGATAAAAATTGATCACATTGCTTCTTTTTAGAAGCAATTCAGAAAATCTAAACATTTGGTTGATGCATAATCTATACAAAGAACACTGTGCTAGTATTAATGTAAATATCTGAAGCTATCTATTGCCAAACTTTTAATTTAAGTTTTAAATTAGATTTTAATTTACATTTTCACAGGACTAATAAAGATACGTGTCAAATGTGATATTTTCAAAATTGATTCATCTGAAAATATTGAAGAAAAAAGCTCTTGAAATAAGCAGATTTGCATCTTTGCAGAACAGATCTTGTGTGGCGAATTTTGGATTAGGAACTGAAATGTCTAAATCAGTCCTGAATTTATAGACCTTTACATGTGATTTGCAGAAGGCGTTACACCATTTGCCACACTTCAGTACTTAGTGACATATTACAAGTATAATATGTATGTTTATAATCTTGGATGACATGAACTTTCTACAGGCCATGGTTTCAAGTATGTCTGGGATGAACGAGCCTCAAGGGGGTTTCACGAAATAGGTTCCTGCATTGTTAAACATTTACAACAAAGATTCTCCAACAGTGCAGAACATGTTATGTTTAGTGATTGTTACAGAGGTCAAAAGTGAAACAATAAGATAACTTGCATGCATTATGTACAGCAAGAGGACAACAATGTTAAGATACTTGACCATAAGGCCATTTACTTAGGCCATTAGGCCATTTTTACTTGCCTAATGATCGTGATTTTTGGTAGAGTTAAGCAGTTTTCTACAGGAAAACGCATGTATGTTCCTAATAATTGGTATTCAGCTACTGTTCAGGCAAAGTGAAAGAAACCATTTCATGTACAAGTTACGACTCAAGAAGACTTCTTTTCTATTAAAGATCTTGAAAGATCAGTCACAAAAAGAAAAATTAATGAGATGAGACATCCTGTATCTTTGCTAAAAAATCCAGTGGTTAAGGTATGTAGAAGATGACAAATTTAGAATATTCTATAAAGAATCAGAGTGATGAATTGGATTTTAATGTTCTAGACATTACACTAGAAAGGAGAGGAAGAAACCATTCAACTCTGGGTATAATTTTAACCTAACAGCTTTACTTAGAACATCAACCCATCAGTAAGCAAAAAAAAGATACAATTGATTTTCATCATGAATTTTCACAAAAATTAATAGACGAGGATGGGGATACAGCAGAAGAAGGCCCTTTTATGATAGATAAACATTCTCATAATTACTAAATAGGAGTAGTTTATATGTTTGTTATCTAAATTTGATTATAGTACATTATTCTGAAATTTAAAACGTAAGTGATTTTTTCCTGCAGTGTTATAAGTAAAAAGTGGTGTTAGTCAGTTTTATATAAAGAAAATTCAAATTAAAAAAAAAAAATTAACAATTTAAAACCATATTTTGGAAATATTTAAAATAAATAACAATATTCCAAAATAGTTTTCTGATTTACAGTTTCATTTCTAATAAAGGACTATATATGTCAAAAAACCATTTAAACATGACTTTTTAAACAACTTTTCCTTTCACTGGCTCATATGTAGTAAAATTAAAGGATTTAAGCCAAAAGAATTATTTCATAAAGAATAAAAATAAAAGTTAATAACAAAATAAAACAGTAAAAAATATAAAAACATCTAAACAAAATTAAAAACCAGTAAAATAATAGACAACTTTATCAAGATGTCATAAAAGTAAAGATGTCATGTTAGAGGTGATTTTACTGACCTAATTATGGACTTCCAGATGGTTCCATTTCTTTTCCAATTGATGCCAGCTATGCCATCAAAATATTAAGCATGACTAGTTTGTGGCTCATCCGAGGTAATGAATTTATACTGTTTTTGGTAATTCTAGTTTATTTATTTTAACTCATTTTATTATTAAATTTATAATCTACAAGCTATTTTAATCTAATTATTTAGTAATCGTAAAAGAAAACAATGCAACACTTTTTAAGAATTAATTGCTCGTAGTATAACAGATATTTTACATTACTGGTAACTTAATTTGTCTTGATTCATTTCTAATCCATTTAATATACTTCTTCTCTTGCTATTAATTACTTCTTCTATTAAGTTATATATTTATAATTGTAAGATTTACCTTGATAAATACTTGAAAAATTAGCTTGTAACAAGCAGTGATCACATGATATATATTAGAAATTATCATTTTAATTGACAAAAACTAATGCGTATGGAAAAAATTACACAAATTAGTTTTGACAAAAAGAAAACCATATAACACATCCTTGAAAGTTTTATTTATTACTATTAAATAAAACTTATCCCAAGGTATGTGTAAACATTATGCCAAATGAGTAGAAAAGAATTTTCTGAATAATTTGATATACATTCATAAGATATTCCAGAAAAATCTTACATGGATTTTTTACAAAGTTTTGTTTTACGCAATATTTGCCAACTATTTTAGGCAGAATACTGTTAGAAGTATAAACTTAAGCAATTAGATTAGTTTTAAAATATGCAACCTGTTTAAAAAATGAAGCCTAATGTGACAAATATAGCAGAAAGAACTTTTCATAAAAAAAAATAAATTTCTCCTAAAAAAGGAGCATATATTAAATGTCATTTTATAAATATATCATTAGAATCAAATGAGCATAAAAATTTTTCTTATTCAATTATTTAAGCTGATTAAAAAAAAGACAATTTTAAAGCAAATATTAAATTGGTAATCACTAAAAATGTAACCAGTAAATATTACACTATAAATCAATGTCATACTGAAAAAAACCAACAGAGCATATTCTTATAATTAAATTAATGAAGCATATCATTAATATTTTAAATTAACTATAGCATTTTTTCCAAAAGATCTCCAAGTTTATTAGCATAAATATCTGGAATCCAACCACTTTTGAGTTCATCGCCGTCTGACTTCCACTTGCTTACTTCTGATAACCGAGTGACTCCAGTTAACACAAGTAGGGTATGAAATCCACATCGGGTACCAAGCAATATATCTGTATTACATCTGAAATGAAAGATAATTAGATAAATTAATAGTGTTGTGCGACATTGGAAAATCCACTAAATTTATCCAGTGTTGAACATCACAAAGTAAATGTCAAAAACTGTACAGTTTAAGTTACAAATACAAATCAGCTCTACTGCTCCCTTCACTTGCCAAACCTACTATGAGGGGACAGTTTGATTCCAGAGACAACTTTTTTTTATTTTTATTTATGAATGTACTAAATTTATTTTAGCTCATAAAATAAAATCTTAAAAATTGTATAGCTGAAGAAGTCTAGAAACTTATCTGACGTAAAAGCTTCATATTTCTTTATTAGTTGGGCATTAAAAGAATTTTTTTCAGAAGTTCAGTCTTTTCCTTTGCAGAAGCACAGTCCTCTAGCATTATGAATACACAGCCTACTGCTATGATAAGAAACAACTGTGTTACGCTACTTATTTAAACATGATATATATTACTGATACATGCATGATATATTTATACATGAAATACAACTGTAACAAAATGATGTCAATATTATTGATTCCAACAATAACTTTTATAAAAGTGTATAAAAAATATAATTAATGATCTAACATCATTACATGGTAATAATAATTCATCTGTAATTTTCATTAACACATTCTTTTTATACAGATATCTTCATAGAAAAACAGAAAAAATAATTAAAAACGTTTTCAGATTTAAATCTTGTTTATAGATTGACATGTATATTGATTTTTAACCTAATAAAATACATAAAAAGTATTTAAATAAAAATAACCATAAAAATAATTATGGTAAATGTGGGTTATCTATAAAATCATCTGACCCAAGCGACTATATTTAGATTAGAAAAATCATTTAAAATTAAATTTAGTGAATACTTGCATGCATTTAAAAAATTACAATCACCAATATAGTTAAACACTTGGATAAACATAGATAATTTAAATATTTAGAGATCAATAAAATAATAAAAACTACAAATTTGAACTAGAAAAACATTTAAAATAAAAACATAAATTTATGAATAACCAAATTATCTGTTAGAGCAATAATTTACTTAAGTTGGTAGAAGTATAATAGAGTAAATATATTTATTAATTTCACTGTTAAAATATGATTAAAATATCAGTTTTTATTATTAGAACTATACAAAAGATTTTTAAAAAAAATTTTATGTTAGTTTTTAATAACAATTCTCTGATGATGATGATACACTGAAAAACATTTAAAAAAAATGTTTTAAATTAAACCAACTACACTTTCTACGTCTTGGTGGTTATTAGTTATTATTAATATTGAAATTAATTTGCTGTTTTATTAAACTGCTCAGTTTAATTAAATATTTTAGTCATGACTGAGGATGAGGAATCCTGTGAAAGTACTTTCATGGTAAAATTAAGGTAAGATATATGTATTTATCTCGATATCCTGTACTAAGTGGTTTTTATTAATAGAATTTAAAACAATCTATAATACAAACATTAAAAGTATAGTTTAAAATAAATAAATAAATAAATAATACAGTTTAAATATAATAAATATTTAAATATCAATTTAATATCATTATATGAATATTCAGATATCACGTATACACAACTTTCTTTTCTCTAAATACCAGGATTAAGGTATAAAACTCTATAACTTATGTATTAAACTGAATGAAATATCTATTTGTTAATATTATTTATCTATTAATATTTTCTTTAAAAATTAATGAATAAGAAATAGAAAGTGTGACTAAGTACTAAGTACCAAGGGATAGCTTTTGATATGTATATGAAATGGAAGCCGCATATTGAAAATTTAACACAGAAAACTAAGATTTTTACTTTATGTTTTAATAAAACTAACTAAATTGTTAAATGTGGATCGTTTAATAATAGTGAAAACTATGTGATCATGGCATACGAATCAGCTCATAAAATTGCACTTATGCCTTTATTAAATTTACAAAATAAATTTGTTAAATTAATACAGAAAAATACAAAATGAAAAAAAAACCACTCAATCAACACCAAACTTATATTTTGTCAGTTCTTATGAATAACAACATTTATAAAATAAATATAAAAGATTCAAACAGTAAATCAAGATAAATATCACAGGTATTAGCAAAAGTAAACTTAAATATAGGCAAAAAATGGCGTCTATTAAATGCTATAATTTTTAAAGTTTAAAGTTTTAATTTCAATTAATATATAATCAGGTCTGTTCACAGTTAAGTAATATCTCTTGCAGAATTAGTCTTATTATAGTAATATTAGCTAATTGCTTATATGTAACTCACAAATAAATAAATAGTCACTAAATGACTTCGATGACACTGTGGAGGTAGCCCTTAAAGAAACTGTTTGGGATTTTTGGAGAGGTGTGAACTGTTTGGGTGAAAAGGGGTTGTTTGACAAGGTGGCCCTGAAAAGGGCTGTGGGTCCAAAAGCTTATCTCTGGCATTGTTGGCTTGGCTGCAATCAGGGAGTTGTGGCTCGTCCACTGGAATCAGTCCAAGCTTCCCCTCAGCAGTAGTTGGATCCCCCATTACAGCAGCATGCAGAAGTGGCTCTCACAGCTCTGCAGTATTGGGTGTCAGTGTCAGTTGTCTTCCACCAGTATGGCAAAGGTGGTTCTCTCCAAGCAGTCCCATATTGGGCTGGCTCCTGCTGATTGGTGTGTTGGTCGGTTCACCAGCCACGACACTTGAAGCCTGGAAAGGGAGAAAGTGGTGTCTGCACCCAAGTAGCTCCCTTGGCAGGCCAGTTAGGCCTGCTGCTCTGGTGGGGATGTTGGCATCTGCCAGGAGGTCCCATATTGCGCCAGTCAGGGAACTTCTATCTTCTTCTTCTTTTGGTCTACTGGTGGTGATCTGCAAGAAAGTGGGTCCTGCAGTACTGGTGTCTTGCTTATAAAGATGGCCAGAGCATGCTGGAGTTGTGCCGCTGTGGTGGGATGTCGGCAGTCAGCTGACTAGGTGGGAAGGGCACTTGTACAGGCACATAGGTGTACTGTAACTCCTACTGACATCTGAACAACTAGCATCATGCTCGCTGATATGAAGCATAGTATGTGGAAACAAAACAAGGTTAATAATCTAATCTGAGCCTAAAATACAAATGGTAAAGAAGTTAGAATAATTTTTTCATTTAAAATTTGAAGTAAAGTGTAATAAAAAGTATAAATAAAATTAAACTTTTATTATATAAAATGAAACAGATTATTTTATGGTCAGTTTCATTTCTTTATCATTAAAGTTTTTCTATTGACTCAATTACTGCAATAAAACAGAAAGACTAGCTAGAAGAAGATGAATGCTGTAACTGCTAAGTTGGTTAAGTAACAATAACATTTAGTATTTTATTAAACTTACCTATCACCAATCATTAATGTACGTTTAGGATTAAGCCCATTCCCCCTAATAACAGCTTCTCTAAGATAGGCTTCAGGTTTGCCGACAATAAAAGGATCTCGCTCAGCACAAGTACTAATAGCGTTTACAATAGATCCTGATCCTGAAACATTCATAGCTTTCTTACAAAATGCACTTCCAGAAACATCTTTAACTGTTTATTCTCAAAGAAGAAAAATAAGTGTATTTGGTATGTTTGGTAGCAGATTTTTAAAATAATTTTTAAATGTGATTTAAGAATACTCTACATCATTTCTCAAACTATGGTCTGCAGACCATAAGTGGTCCTTGAGCTCTGCTCTTGTGATGCTTGAAAAAGATAGAAGAAAAATAATATCCAAACGAATTGTACACTATAGCACTATCACATTATAGCTGAAAATCTCAAGGCATTGGAAATTACACATGGTAATTGCCTTTCACTTCTTCTCCTAGTACTGACACTTAATGAAATTATAATCCTACTTGCCTACCCCGACTACAAACTCTATTCTTAGCAACAAAAGAGGGATTTAAAGCAATATGACTGTGGTGATTCTCACATCTGGTACTATGCCTGTTACCTAGCCATAACAGAACCAACAGTAAACAAAGTACCGAATCTTTTGTATTTTCATTTTTGTATTAATAACTTTCTTAATAGTTTTGCAAACATCCAGTCTGAGCTATCTATAACAACTGAAATGGTCATGTATGTCATACATCAATAATAAACCGTACCAAATTACATCTTTACTTGTTGAAAATCAGGCATGTTTCTGCATTAGTTTTTTTTAATTTCTGTTTTTCCAGATGACAAAATGAGAAATTTTAGACCCCACCTGTTTTAAAATCCAGGCAAATCAGATCCAGATATTCAAATTACAATACTTTTCTAATTGTATTTTTTGTAGCCAATCAGAATTAACTCATAACAAATTCTGTCCATTGTTGATTTCTCATCTGTCTGTTAGTAATTGTTTGAAACCCTCTTTATACAGTACATGCTAGTAGTTGTCTGTGTCAAATAGTGTGCATTATACATAATGGAAAACTGGATCCAGATCTTTGAAAAGAAAGGAATACACTTCAATTAGGCAGTGCTAATAGTTCAGAAGCTGTGTGTGAAGATATTAATATCAGAGATTCTAGTACCATTAAAGAAACATCTAGTGGTAGCTGTTTAAAGAAAAAAGTACTTTCATAAATATAACAAGTTATTTGAAACTTAGATTTACTTGGTGTGGCAATTAGAGTGAACCAAAACCTCGGTGTTATTTGTTAGAAATGAAAGTTGTTTCTAATATAGGTTTGGCAACTAAAAAGGCCTTAGAGACTTCCTAAATTACAAGTCTTCATGTCACAAAGAGTGGGCTCACTTAATTTTATAGGCAAGACCTTAATACTTCCAGTTGCAAAAGTTATAGTTAAAACAATGTTTAGTGAAAATTATCTCAGGACATTGATTTAATACCACTCTCAAACGATACAGTTACACACTAAATCAATGATGACTAATAATATAGAATCTGAACTTATCAAAATAAAAGAAAGTCATTTTATTCACTTCAGGTAGATGAAACTTTAGAATGATGTGCAGTTGGTTTATTATGTAAGATTCGAGTTTAACAATGCCATTCATAAATATATGTTATTTTCAAAGACTAAAATTAAATCTCTATCTACAAGGTTCTTTGACTGTTTTCAATGCCCAAGAGGAAACTTGGTTTGTGTGTCAGTTGTAAAACATAGGAATTTCTCACCATTTCCAACCCTAGTCTTTTTTAATTGAAAATGATCTCATTATTAAAAAAGAATTATGCAATGATATATGTTCAGATCTCAAAATTCTGAGGTCAGAATTTGAAACTTATTTTCCAAGTAAATATGATGGAACTCATGGGTTCATAATTCTTTCCACCGAGATACTGAAAATAACAAACTTTTATTGAATGAAAGAGAACAGTTAATTGAACTCTAGAATGACACCAAACTTAAAATGAAATTCCAAGCAAAAGGTATGGTGGTTAATTTCTGGACCTCTTCAACAGTAAAAAGAGAATTATAGTAAACTGTACAATGGTGTTTTAAAGATAATAATTCAGTTTCTTCTACACATTGTGTGAGAAAGGATTTTCATCATTAAAACAAATAAAAATAATGCACTGAGATCGATTCGATGTATTTGAAAATCTGAGACTTAACTTACCAACATAGATCCAAATATGGAACAACTGTATTAAGAAATTTGAGATGTGAACAAATGTCATTGCATAATTCTTTTTTAATAATGAGATCATTTTCAATTAAAAAAGATTCTAGGGTTGGAAATGTTTTTTTTTTTTGGTTGGTTGATAGTATTAGTTTTGGTTTTTATATTTTTTTTAGGTGAGGAAATGGTACAGGTTATTCAATGAAGGGAAACAAATATCACTGATGAAACAAGATCTGGATACCTATTTTACATTACTGAAGAAATGAAAACTGTTATTAATGTGTGTGTGTGTGTGTGTGTGTGTGTGTGTGTGTGTGTGTGTATGTGCGTGCGTGTGTGTGTGTGCGCGCGCGCATATATATATTTTGTTAAACATAAAGTCTGAAACAATATTTGATAACATATTATTAAATGTATATGTGACAAAACAGGAGACTCAGAATTGATGAGTTTCATGCAGCTTTTCCTAGTGTATCATATCCTGTTGTTAACAAAACTAACAGTGAACATCTTTACTACAAAAAAATTTGTGTAAGATGGGTCACAAGAATGCTGCTGACACTAGAAACCTAACTGAAGAGAGTGGCTGCTTCTCAAGTATTTCTTGATTGCAATCGTAAAAAAGGAAATGAATTCTTGGATTACAAAGTGGAAAAGATGGGAAATGGGTGCCTTATTGAATACCTAAAACCAATTGACAACCTTGAATGGGATTTATCACATTCTCTGAGCAAACCCAAAAAGTTTGTACAGGCAGCTTCAACCATGCAAGTCACGTTAATAACTTTTTTTTTAGAGCTGGAAAGCAGTTTTCTAATTATCTCTCTTTCGAGAACTATCAACACAGAAAGGTACTACAAATCCAAAAAAAGTTTTGGTACACTTTACAGAACTGTTGGCTGGCTTCCTTAGTAACAGGTTAGTTCTACTTGATAACATATTTTCTCATATTACCCAATACAGCAGAATACTTGCATGAGTTCCAATGGAAGATACTGGGCCATCCTCTGCTCATTCTGAATCTGATGCTATTTTTTCTTGAAATTAAGGATTGTTTGAAGAAAACAATTCAGACTGATAACAGTGTCACCAAAATGTCACTGAGTGATTCAAAGAACAGATGGCAGAATTTGAAAAATGCTTTTATGTTAACGGAAAAAATATTAAAAGTAGTTTAAGACACATTTTTTATGTAAAAAGAAGATTTTGGTTATAATAAATTGTTATCAGTTTATGGAAAAGCAATTCTTACTTATAAAATTATGATAATTTTGTTCTTAAATTTTGGTCAATCTGTTCCAGCCAAAAGAAAAAAAAATCAACTGTATGCTCAGATTTTAAGATACCGTATTTCAGGCCATAATAAAATCTGCAAATTTTTTAAAGAAATCTAGAAGACATGTTTTTAGTCTGAAGTAAATTTTGTTAATTATTTCTAAAAACTTTCTTATAAAGAAGCTCCAGGAGTTAAAATACCTATATTTTGGCCATTAGCCAAGTAACTTACTTTGAAGTACTGTGTATTCAAACAGCTCAGGTTAGTTTGGAATGTCTTATGGACCTTAATAAATTGGTTAATTACAACAGTGTACATCGATGTAGCTAGCTGAATACAAGGGTCTGTTTGATTATTAAATTATGGACTACCTGGCTAAACAAAGTGCAGATGCATCTCTAATCAGTCTAGAACCATACAATATAGTAGTGTTCCTCAAAACATTTTTGAAGTGGGGACCACCACTTTATGAATCAAAACAGTTCTGCGGACCACCATACTCTTGTTCCCTTCAAAAGCAAATTTATCATTTTTTTTAGCACAATTTAATATCAGTATACTGATATTAATTTATTTAAAACAGGTTATTTTAAAACAGAATTAATTAATTAAAATTCTTTGATTTTATATTAGTATTAAGTTAATAAAAGAAAATTCATGTTTGTTTTGTTAATAATTCAAGGCTATTAGAGTTTATGTAATCTTTAACTTAATTAAAAAAAAATAAATAAATATTAGTAATCACATTAATGAGATGGATGAATCTGCTGATTCTTGCACAGCTGTTCTATAATTGGATCTATGTTGGTAAGCTTAAGTCTGAGATGGTCAGGTACATCGAGTTGATCTCGGTACATTGTTTTTATTTGATTTAGTAATGAAAATCCTTTCTCACACAGATATATAGAAGAAACTGAATTATAATCTTTAAAACACCATTGTACAGTTTGCTATGTTCTCTTTTTACTGGAGATGAGTTCCAGAAATTAATCATATCTTCTGCTTGGAATTTCATTTTAAATCTGGTGTCATTAGAGTGTCTTCAAAAGAAGATAAAGGCTTTTTTTTAATCTTCACGAATTTAGTAGTCTTTTCCACTCCCATCTATTCGTTCTGGCTTTTCTCCTAATGCATATACATCTGCAATGTATTCTTTTCATCTTTATATTTCCTTCTCATTAAGTGTTTCCCCATCATTTGCCTCCATCTGATACATTTTCTTCACATGTTTACCTTTAAAAACTTTTTCTGGTGTTCTTTATACATTAGCTCATATCTTCTCTCTTTTTCCAAATTTGCTATCACTATATTTTTCCTCAAGCCACTTTTCCTTAGCTTTCTGTTTCTCTTCTTAGTTCATTATTCAACCTTCTATATTTCCTTCTACCTTCTTCTGTTCATACACTTTTCCACTTTCTCCTTTCATTCATCATGTCTAACATTTCACTTGTAACCCACTCTTATCATATTCTGTTCCTGTTTTTAAACCTTATCATCTCTTTTACTGTTTCCTTTAAATTCTTTTTAATTTTCATCCACTTATCATCTGCATTACTTTGTTTTCTCTTCTCATTTTTTCCAACAACACTTTTTCCATTCTCTGTATTGTTTCCAGTTTCCTTAGCTTCTCCAAATTATAGCAATCTTTTCTCCTGCCACTCCCAATTTTCTTGAATCTAATGTTCACAATTAGGTTGTGATCTGAATTTGTCTGTACCTGGATAAGTCTTAGCATTCTTTAAAAAATTTCTAAATCTTCCTTGTATCATAACATGATTTGATATTTTTCCCTGTTTATTCATGATACCCACGTATCTTCTTTTATGATTTTCAAACAGGGTGTTTCCCAACACTAATTCCTTCTCCATGCAGAAACTAATTAATCTTTCTCCTCTTTTATTTCTAATTCCTGAACGACATTTTCCCACTGCCTTATTTTCTCTTCTCTCTCCAACCACAGCATTCCAATCACCTAGTATCATTACACATATCCCCTTCTTTTCTTTCCCAATTAACCCTTATATCCTTTCATAACACTGTTCTACTTCCTCATCTGTGAGCTGAGTGGTTGGTATGTACACTTGAATTATTACAATATCTTTATCCTCATCATCACTCTTTCATCAACATACTCAACCTTTAATACTTTTCCTACCAGTTTCTTATTTATCATTATACCTACTCTATTATAACCACACTCTTCTGCTCCTGAAAAGTAAAACTGGAAATCCCTGCTTGATGTCTCTCCACTTCCTTTCACCCTCACTTCATTCATACTGAGTATGTGCAAGTTATTTCAGACCATCTCACTCTTTGCGTTTCAAATAATTCATTTATTCTCTCAGTAACAAAAGCTCTATAAAATACCCAAAAATTACATTCACTTTATGATAGATGAATTTTGTGACCTCGTTTTTTTCTTTTCAAGAACCATTATTGTTACACACTCTTCAGATTTTTTTTTATTTCTCAATAAGAACAATTAAAACAATATTTTCTTGGCATAACATCAGATATTATTAATAGTCATACTTGTTTCATTAAAATTATTTAAAATGGCTATAATTTCAATCCCAGAAAGACCTATGCTGCAAGAAAAGTATGGTAATTGGTTAAAAAATGGGGTATGGGTTTTTTCGCATTTTTCAATGTTTCATAAGCCAGGGATCCCCAAAACAAAGTGGGGAACAATCTTCATACGTATGTATGTACATGTATTGGCATGTTTGAAACTTAATAATTTTTAACTGGATAAACCAATTTTGATGAAATTTGGTACAGAGACTCATGTAAATGGGGCAATTTGTTGGTAATAATTTGGGGTCAATTTATCCTAAGAGTGGGGTAGATAGTTTCTTTGTGGTTTATTTCCTAACAATTTTGGTAATATAAACTGACTTTAACTTTGTATTAAGCTCCTGCATGTATGCAGTACCTGCATACATGCTTATCATACCATTTAAAAAAAATTTTCCTTATAATTCTTCCCCTCAACCAAAATCTTTAAAAAGGAATTTTTTTATTTGTAGCATATTTTTTAACCAAATCTTTTGTCTTCCCAAGCATAGTAGTAGTGCAAACAACCCAAAAAAAAACAAAAAAAACTTGGGGGCAATATTGAGAATAGGGAGCCGATCAAACTTTAAAAATATTGATTTTTGGAATTTTTTTAAAACTTATTTTGGTTTATTTACATTTTTAATAATAATATTACAATAAAATTTTATCACAATTTAATCCCACTTCTAAAACAAAATCTTAGGTAACTTTTTATTGCTAATACATTTTTCAGTGAAATATTTTTTTAGTTTCTTCCATACATGAAAAAACAAAATTAACCATGTATCATTATTTTTCCACTATATATGAATAAATAATCAATGTCAGGAAACAATGACAAATTTGTTGGCAGCTTTTTATAATATTAAAGACTTGAATAATAGATAATAAAAAGCATAAAACTGATACAATCTTTTCTATTATTAAATTACATATTTTATACAAGAAAAGATAAAAAGTGTCCTGTTATTATTGTTTAACAGTATTAGATATGTTTTGCTCCAGTCATCCCTTGAATTGTAAATGAGAGTATGCGTCTTGAAAAGAAACTATATTTTCTAAATTTTTTCTAATGAAACCAAAACAGTTTAATAAATGTAGAAAATGAAACATGTAATCTTTACAACTAACCTAATACAACCTACAAGGGCTACTTTTTAAGTAAGGTCTGTGTTTTAATATAAACAAAACTAGTACAGGATATTGTCAAAAACATTTTTTGTTTATATCACTCTACAATTTACGCCACTTTTCTACATAGTTATCTTGTTTGTTTAAACATTTATCATAGCATTTTACTAAATTGTTTATATCTACATCATAGAAATCAGCCACCTGTGAATACAACCAGTCTTCAACCATTGTTTTCACTTCTTCATCAGTGTGTCAAACTGCTGACTGCTGAGAGATTCGTTCAGGTAGTGAAACAGATGGTTATCATGAGTTTGAGCAGCAGAATGAGATCATGCATTGTCATGCAGCAACAAAACTCCAGATGACAATAGGCCACAATATTTCGCTTATTCTGACGACATGCTGAAGTTTCGTCAAGGTCTCGCAGTATGCATCTGAGTTTATTGTTGTCCATTTGGGTATAAAATCAACTAACAAAACACCAAATCTATTCCAAAACACAGTTGCCTTAATCTTGGATGTTGACATTGTCTGTTTGGCTTTCACTTTGGCTGGAGATGTTGTGTGCCATCATTCTATTGACTGCCTGATCACAGTTAATCATGGACACTTGTCACACCCGTCCTTGGCTATGATATAATAGAGGGCTTTTTAGCACAGCACAATCTACAGGTATATACTATACCTGGCAAGTTACCCACCTATGTAGGTATGGTATGGTATGGTATGTAGGTATGGATTAATTGTCTATGAGATTGCTGGTGGCTTGAGTGAGTGCTACAAATGTAATGTTTCAGTTCAGCAGGGTCACTTCCTGCACAGACGTGCAGACTGGAAAAAATTTTTTGATTTACTTTCGACCGAGTTCAAGTTTTGGATTGGAGTCTGAATATCTTGGATTTGGAAGATCTGGCAGTTGGTTTGTTAGCAGCTTCTCTTGATGCCACTGAGTGTTCAATTCCCCGAAGTTTCGGTCGAGAGAGGATTGCATCATGGTAGAATAGGGAGCTGTCTGGCATGAAGAGGGTAGTTTGTCAGAGAGCTTCTCAACATGAGGGTGATCTGGAATGACGGGCAGTCCTTACTGCTGAATACACGACCCGGAGATGTCATTACTTTCATAAAGTCTGCACTGCGAAAAGGTACTACTGGCTACTACTCCTTTGTTCATGAGTAGAGGAACAGGAATCCCTGGGATGTAGTATATAGGGCCTTGAGACACAAACAACAAAAGGATTGCTCTCTCGACCAGATTTGGTGTAATTTCAGATACTTTTGAGATTTTACACAAATTACTACATGATTTACTGTCTGATGATAGTGAAGCTGAAGAGACCGCATACCATCTGTGGGTGTGGCGAGAGAATGCTCAGTTCTGCCGGGATGCAGTGTCCTTGGAGATCACCACAGCTGAGGTGTGTCAAGCTATCTGTAGTTTATATAGGGGTACGGTCTCAGGCTTTGATGGAATAACAGCAGAGCTTCTTGTTCACTTGGTTGGAGTGAGTGTGAGAGATGTCACACATGTATTTATTAAATTATTGTTTGGAGGATACTTCCCTGTGTGTTGGAAGGAGGGGATTGTGAAATTGCTATTTAAAGATGGCAACAGGGATCCTGCTGTTAGTTCATTGTGTAGGCCTCTGATGTTACTTCCGGTTTTTGGCAAGGTCTTTGAAAAGGTTCTGTATCTGTGTATAAATGAGAGGTTAACCTCGCAAAAATTGTTGATGGAGAATCAACATAGGTTTTGTCTCAGAAAGTGTACTGAGGACTCCATACTCTGTGTGATGAGTGTGATAACGACCAGTGAGAGGGAATATGTCCTGGGGATTTTCCTGGACATTTCCAGAGCATTTAATAATCTATGGTGGCCTTCTGCTATTTACAAATTCCAAAAAAGAGAATGTACTGTAAGTGAGTTGGAAGTTATGCAAAGTTACTTCAATCATCGGGATGTGCTGCTCCGCGAGGGCAGCCATGAGATTGGCAAGATGCTGTCTACAGGATGTTCCCAGGGCAGCAGAATGTTGGGTCCATTATTGTAGGTGGTGGAGTTTGATTCTTTCCTGCTGGTGAGGTTGCCCAGTGGTTGTTGCATCATGGCTTATGCTGACGATGGGTTCCTGCTGGTTGAAAGAAGCTTGCGGAGGGAGGTTGTACTCCAAGCCACTTGGGCTTGCAGGATGCTTGAGCTGTAGGATCAACACATGATGATGTTTGGCCCAAAAAGACCAAGACCACGATGATGCTCCTGAAAGGCTGTTTGGCAGTGAGTCGGCGTGTCTGTGTTTCGATGGCAGGCCAGTGTATAAAGTATGTTCAGGTTCAAAGTACCTAGGAGTGTTTCTTGATGAGAAACTGCAATTTAAGAAGCACCTCAATATGTTGTGGAGAGGGCCTGCAGTGCCTTCTTCGGTATTTGATGTGTGGTCAATCCTGATTGGCTCTTAACTTTAAGATCATGTATAAAGGTGTAGGCAAGGCTATTATGCTATACACAGCACTAGTTTGGGCAGATAGGCTAAAATATAAAAGTTATTGGAACATATTATTAAGGGCTCAAACCCTAATTTTTTTTTTTTGTTTCTGAGCGAAAAACGCCTGGGCGTTATCATCGCCCAGATTTTTATTAATAAAAGGGTAAAATAACTCCAAAATAACGAAGTATATAAGGAGTAAACGTAATATTAATCATATAATAAAATTTTTGTTAAAGCAAGCCAAGAAGGCAAAATAAAACTCAAAACTAATACCACAGATGAAGCTGATAAAATGTAAAAGTTAAAACAATTGAATAAATAAACTATATAAAACTTACCTAATTCCGATGGGTTGTGGAAAAGTCCCCTCCCCGGATAGTAAAATTAAATACATACAACCAAAAAAATCAAAATTGAAAGTAAAGGTCAAAATTATTAAAAAAACTCTTTTTATAGAAAAACATATATGATAATACTAAACTCTTTGCAGTAACCTGGCACTATGCAAAAAGAGAAACATTCAGTCCAAATATCCGATATTATTGCACAAGATATCATGGATGTTTCTAGGTATATTAAACTGACGACGCATAACATATGCAGTCCACGAGAATGTGGTGCACAGTCATGGGGCAGTTGCATCGTGTGTATAGGGGTGAGGCCTCTCCTGACATTAGGTATTCGTGTGTGATCCTTGTATGTTCTAACCGTAACCGGCAGAGGACCACTTCCTCATGATGAGATTTTCTGCAAGAGGAGCCCCATGGCAACACTGAATTTTAATTCGTCGGAGTTTATTATCGACGTTAGTCGCCCAGTCACTTTGCCAGCTTGCTCTCAGTGATTGTTTTATACGATTGATAAAATCAAAGGTAGTAACTTGGGTGGTGAAAGGAGGTTGATTACACGCTTCTTTGGCAGCATCATCTGCTCTTTCGTTACCTAGAATCCCAACGTGGCTAGGGATCCAGCAAAAATCTATCTCTCTGTTGCGTTTATCTAACTCAGCGATTTTATCATAAATGTCAATGACGACAGGATGTTTGGAATAAAAGTTTTCTAATGCCTGGAGAGCACTGTATGAGTCACTGCAAATAAGAATGCTCCTATATTTAGGGCTAACGATACTTCAAGCCCTATCCACAGCGAGTAGTTCTGCGGTGAACACACTCGTAATACCGGGTAGGCCAAACATATAAGTCTTTTCATTAATAACAAAAGCACTACCAATGTTACCATCACGTTTCGACCCATCAGTGTATATCACCACATCTGGGTTCGACTTGGTGAGAATAAACTGAAACATCTACCGGAAAACAGTAGGTGGTGTTGATCGTTTATCGTATGTTGTAAGGTCAAATGTAAAATTTACAAGGCTTATTCTCCACGGAGGATTTGAGCATGGACATGATGGAAAGAACGAGGGAGTGTCACCATTTATATGCTACAGCAGACGTAATGTACGGACACCCACAGGCGCAATACAACGTGAACGGTCCTCATACTTCCTTAAATTAGGATTCT
Source organism: Lycorma delicatula (assembly GCF_047948215.1). Classification (NCBI taxonomy): domain Eukaryota; kingdom Metazoa; phylum Arthropoda; class Insecta; order Hemiptera; family Fulgoridae; genus Lycorma; species Lycorma delicatula. Next base: position 19,756,533 of record NC_134456.1, on the reverse strand, counting down.
TAAGAACTGGGTCAAAAGTTGGGTGATTTGGCTGTCCTTTAAGACGGGCAAAATAATATTAACAACAAAAATATTAATATTAATATTGACAACAAAAGCTGGTCTCATCTATTCGAAAGTGATGGCTCGCCATCAAGTAAGCTTGCAATAGGGCTCGATCTAAACGCACCTGTGGCAAGCCGAAGAAAAGCAAGATGTACACCATCCAGCATTTTAAGCACGGTTTGACGAGCTGAAGAATAGGCGACACAACCATAATCCAAATGGGAACGAAGAATGGAGTATTAAAAACATAACAAACATGACCGATCGGCCCCCCAATTGGTGTTACTAAGGACCCGCATCATATCTAAAAGTTTAGAACATTTTGTCCTCAATTCCTTTATATGTTTGATCCAGGTAAGACGGCTATCAAAAAGCAAACCTAGAAACCTAATGTAAGGAGAGACAGCAATAAGCTCTCTGTCCAGAAAAACCCGCGGATTAGAAGGGTTCCGTAAAAAAAGAAAAGACTAAAAGAAAAAAGAAAAGACTACACGTTTCATCTTGTCGGGTGAAAACGTGAAACCAGTAGTTCTTGACCAAGCCTCAAGGCAAAATATAGTGTTCTGTATCAGTCTGCAGTGGGTGTAGAGCGGCTCGCAACGTAAATAACAAAATCATCAACAAAAAGAGAACAAGAGACAAGAGCCACAATTGGTAATGCTGTTTATGGTCACACAAAACAAGGTGGCACTTAATACACTACCTTGAGGTACTCCATTTTCCGAGACGACACTGTCTGAAAGTGAATCGTCTACACAAACACAAAACGTTCGGTGATTTAAGAATCCCCGGATAAAAGCAAGCATATTGCCATTGATTCCCACCTCCTAAGGGTATCAAGAATGCCACGTCGCCAGGCGATGTCGTATGCCTTTTTTATATCGAAGAAGATAGCAACGAGGTGTTGGCTGTTCAGGAAGGCGTTTTGTATGGTTGTCTCCAATTGACACCAAATGGTCAATGGAAGATCTCCCTTGTCAGAAACCACACTGTTCCGAAGAAAGAAAACCATGTTTCTCCAAGTACCATGCAAGCCTGCGGTTTACCATTCTCTCCATTACTTTACACAACATGCTTGTTTAAGAAATATGGCGGTAGCTTGAGGGATCGGTTTTGTTTTTACCAGGCTTTAGTACAGGTAGTACTAGAAGGACGTGTAGGATTACCCGATGTTTGTAGGACATATCTGCTGGCAGTTTCAAGTATTATGGACGTAAAAAAGGAACATTGCTCAAGGATGTTCGTACCATTGTCATACTGTGATTGGAAGGCTTTACAATATCCATCCCAATCTGCCCTTTCAACAACCCACCTCTGCGGCCTTCTCCGAATCTCGTGGTCCACACCGAAACCAATAACAATTGGTTTGTGGTCACTGCCATGAAAATCATCACAAACAGACAAATCAAAATGAGGGAGTAAATTCGACGAGCACATGGAGAGATTGATGTTAGACACAGTACCAGATGATAAAGACATAAATGTATGAGATCCATTATTCAGCAAACAAAGGTCCAAGTCCTGCCTCACATTGTGTACTATATTTCCCCGAGTGGAGCAGAAAGTCGCGCGCCAAGAAACATGGTGGGCATTGAAGTCTCCTACTATTAACGATGGAGATGGTATTTATGTGAGGAGGTTTGAGATATCCAGAGCACTGAACTCAGTGTTCTGTGAGAGATACAGATTGCAGATATGTAACTTGAAGGGGATGAGATCCTCACTGCAACAGCAGGAACGAGAGTGGTCAGTCGAATCCTTGTAGCCGATACTCCATCCTTCATATAAATATCCTCTCCACCACTATCTCTACCGTCTACTACACAGTAGTATCTCTCACAGAAGTATCCTCTTAGTGCTACCGGGTTATGTCGCAGAAAACTCATCTTCTGGAAACACATGATAATTGGATCATGTACTTTGTATTCCAATTGGATCATGTGCTAGTATTCCAATATCTTCAATGCGGGACTGTACACCTCTAACATTCCACTGAAGAATGTTCATAAAAAAAAAATAAAATAATAAATATACTTAGGAAACTATATAGAATTTAGTTATATGTGATTCTGTTTTTCTTTTTCGTGTTCTTTAACTTAGATAAATCCGACGCCTTCGGGTCAGGAGGTTCTTCAACCATATCTTCCAGTATATGCGGTGATGGCGGAGGAGACTTATGAGAACAGGATGTTGCTATTGACATCCCAGAGGGGGTGGTTATGTGGGTTACCTTCGTGGGGACCTTGTTAGTTGGCTTACTGCCAGCTGTGGTAGCCTCTGCCCGTACCGGTAGCACTTTGCGAGCAGGAACTTTTGTATGGACCACACTGTTGGATTCAGTTATTGCGATGCAGGATTTTTTACTCACCTTTGTCTGCCCAGAAATAGTGGCTGTAAGTGAAGTAACTTGATCAGAAAACATTTGAATGAGTTTCTTAAGTTCAGTGCAGGATCCGCACTGTGGAGTATGAACAGGTGAAGTAGTCTGTTTTGACGCAGCGGTAGCGAAGGACACATCTGGTTGTACGAGGTTCTGTGAGTTAACTATCTTCCCATACTCCCTGCATGCAGCCGGGAAAGATAGTTTCTGTTCAGTACAGATCTTGAGAATTGCCTTCTCTTCCTTAAAGGTTGGGCAATCTCGGGAGCGGGCTGTACGTGAACCATTGCAGTTCGCACATTATTCACTTTCCTCGCAGTTAGTGTCACTGTGACCTTCGGTAGCACATCGAGCACAGATCTCCGACCTCGAGCAAGATGTTGCAGTGTGACCGTACCTTTGGCACCTGAAACACAGCCGTGGGGGGTATGAATGGGCGTACCCAAACGGAGAGGTAACCCACTTTAATCTTCTCTGGAGGAACAGGAAGACTGAATGTCAGTACAAGGGACGGCGTCAGTTCTTCTGTCCTGTTCTGCCGTTTCATCATACGTTTCACCTCTACAACACCTTGAGTACGAAGTTCATCAGCAATTTCCCTCAAATTCATTTCCAGAAGGTCACGACAAAAAATTACTGCTCGGCTGGTATTTAGGGTCTTGTGGCATGTCGTACTTGCGATTATGCCACCCATATTGGTCAGACGTAACAAAGGGCGACTCTGCTCATCGTTATATGTCTCCACCAGAATTGTCCCATCACGTAATTTTTTAATGTTCCTCGGAGAACCAATACATCCTGTGATGCATTTATTAATCAGGAAAGGTGAGACCTTTTGAAGGGAGCCACCCTCCTGATTATTCTTAACAACAACAAAGCGAACATTCTTGCACCTAACAACATCCTCGTCAGCTGTAGCAAAATTATCCTCGTCAGACGAAGCTGACCGTGGCCTTTTCACTAGACTTAAATTGGTGGTTTTTTCAGATGGACCACCAACCATCATAGAATTTGCTGTAGGAACTGAAATTTTGGTCCCACGAGAACCGGCGATATAATAGACCACTCCAGCAGAGCGCACACATACTGGAGCTAGAGCTAAATACAACTGGGTTTGCTCTGGTGCACAGAGAACATCGTTCGAGACTCACTACGTAGAGCCATTCACCCATCGGCATGATAGTTCCCACCTTGGGTTACGGTTGCGTTTCGTACGATGTCGCAACACCACCAAGTGTAAGTGAAAGAGAAAACTGTGTTGGATGTTGTGTAGTCGAGTAAATGTATATGTTGTAATTCATGTAGTGTACCTGGTGTAGCATACGTGTATAGTGAAAAGTATTCTGGAGCAAAGTGTGTAGTGGGAAGAAAAGCTGCAGAGGCTAGGTCCGTGGGGACACCAACCCCCAAAGTCTTAAAGAATAAGACTCCCCTTCAGGGTCAAAGCCTAATATTGCTAATGGTAACAGATGGTTACCATACTATTTTAAAGAAGGTAGTTTTGGTGATTGCAGGCATGAAACCAGTAGACTTGATTGCGCCTGAGAAGCTGCAGCGGTATGTTGCTAAGAAGTCCAGTGTCGAATAAAGTTCAAGAAACTGAACAACATGGCATGCCTTGTGGCAGGCCAGATGAGATGAGACAGATGGTGAGCATTATATGCATGATCTCTCTACAAATGTTGCTGGTTTGCGAGGCGCTTCTTGTTTGCACCCTAATAAATATGTGATGCAATTTCTTTCCGGCCATGGTGCTTTTAGGGACAAGAAATATTAGGGATTGCAGAAATTTGGCCTGGTAAATTCTGGGATGTGTCCTCAGTGTGGACATTTGGACAATACCTACCATGTTCTTTATGAGTGCTCGAAGTATGAGTTAATGCGTACAGAGACCATCTGTTGGCTTGTTCTTATTGGGTCGGCATTGGATCTTCATGTAAACTGGGAGAGCCAGGCCTAATGGGCAGTAGTGGAGAGTATTATAATGTACTTAGCAAAGGAAAGGATTGCAGAGGGGATCTAGAGCTCTGCTTGGATTTCTCTTGTATTCTGTTTTTTTTATGTTTTATTTTATGAATTATGTTTCTGTCGTTGTTTTTGTCCTTTGTTTTGTTTCAATGTTACTATGTTTTATTGTTCCTTGTGATATTTTTATGTTTCGTGTGGTGTGTTGAACTCACTTTTACCTTCTATGGGTAGGTAGTTCAATTCCTTTGTTTAGTTAGGTCCTTTCAGTCTTACTTAAGAGTAGGTGAGATATGTTTTGTTTTGAGTTCATTAAATAGTATAGTAGTACAACGATGGGAATGTCACTCGTAGAATTCGCATCTGTGGCATCCTGGGCGAGGTGGACTGAAATATGTCAAAAACTTAAGTTTCAAAGATTACCTCCGGTAACGGGTTGAACAGTCTTACCCATTTAAGCACTTTGCTGTCACCTGCAAAGAATTAGGCCTGTAAACCTTACTTATCTGGCAATGTATGTCCACTGCTGACATGTTTCTTGCAATCAAAAATTGAATCACAAACCGACCGTACTTCATAATCGGCAGGCTGCTCAATATTTGGAACATTTCAACATCACAGTATAAACTGTATACTGTGATGCTACAGCTGTAAATGGCATCTGCATTTGTGCAAGGCATGCTGGGAGCCAGGGCACATGTGTGTTTTGACAACCATACAAAATTTACATACAATCAGACTTTACCTAAAAAATAGCCCTTGTACATAGATAAAACTACCAGTAGTGCTAAGACTAAATCTTTTAGATCCAATATCTGAAAAATTATACAAGATAATAGCTATAACATAATTAAAAAGTTGCTAATTTTATATTCAGAATAATATAATAACACATACAAAAGTGATAATAAAGATTTACATGACAATATATACCTGGTATTATTATTTTTGAACTATGAGGAAATCTCTCATCCTTGTTAGTAGCAACAAAATGAACTTCTGGATCATTAAGGTAAGTTGCAGCTTTTAACATCTTAGGAAAACTGAAATGTTCATCAAAACCAACTATTACTGCACCAATATCAGATTCTAGATTTACTGTAGACAAGTAAGTAGGAACATCAGAAGAGATTACATCTGGCTAAAAAAAAGATTAAAACAAAAATAGAGGATAATTACAAATTCATTTAAGAAATTATATATACACAAGGTGTGATCAAAATATAACAAGAATTAAAATCTTTATCAAAAAGAATTCTTCTATTGATACTGTCTCCTTCAAAGTACTCCCTGTTGCAAAGATTCTACACACGTTTGCCAGTGTTTTTCCCAATCTTTAACACATTTGTGGAAAGCATTTTTCATATAGCCTAAGTTTATTAGTGGTGTTGTGTATGCATTTTGGGGCAGTGTTTTTTTCTTTATTTCATCTACTGTCTAAAATAGTTATCTTTTTAATGTTCTCTTAATCATTGGAACAAGAAAAAATTGTAGGAATGCAAGGTCAGGAGAATATGGAGGCTGCAGCATTAGTTTGTTGTTTTCATTTTTGGCTAAATAATCAAAAATTAACAGTAAAGTGTGAACTGGAGTGTTATCATACAACAAAAACCAAGAAATTTTTGCCAACACTTGTGTTAGTTTTCTTCAGGTTGCTTCACGTAAATAGCAAAAAACTGCTAAGACTTCCTTGCCATATCAAGGATAGGCTTATTCAGCCCATATCAGTGTCCATCTTTATTTGGTCTCAATCTCATAAAACTGTTAAATAATATTGTTTATTGACTATACAACCTTATGGTAAGAATTCATAGTCGATGACACCATTATAATAAAACAAAACCAGCAAGGAAACCCTTAACATTCAATAGAACTAGGTGTGCATTTTTTGGTTTTGATTTTTCAATATCAAAAACAACTGTAACTATGTTTCATCAAGAAACAACATCATGTTTCACACATAATATGTTTGAGTATTTTTGAGTCATCAACAACGACAGCTAACACTTGTTCTGCAATATTTTTGCAGTGCTGCTTTTGTAGAAAATTCAACAGTTTTGGAACAAATTTTGCTCCCACTCATTTCATACCCAAAATGTTAGCCTTAAAAAAGTTTTTTCACACGAGCCATAAGAGATTCCCAACCTCTTCAATAACTTTCTAATAGTAATAAGACTATTACTGACCACAATGTTTTTTATTTTCATTGGTTGCTGATGTGTTAGGACATCCAACCCTTTTGTCATCTTCAATGTCTTCTCTTGTCCTTCTTGAAACCATTTGTACTCCACATAAACCAGTGGTATTGACAGAACAAAGTTGCTAAAAACCTTTCCTGACCTCTTCATCTTCATCACTTTATTACACTTTTAACGCAAAATTTAATGAAGGCCATTTACAAATAAAATAAATCCTAATTACTTGGCTGTCAAATTTGAGCTATGCCTCTAATACAACTGAAAATATTCATATATGCTGTAGAAAGTGTGATTCCTTCAGTTAGGAAAAGATGAACTGGGTCAAAAAGACATAGGCAGAATTAAATTTTTTTTACAATGTTTGTGTACTGTTAACATACGTCAGGAATCCATTCTGCTGTTAAAAAAATAAAAGAAAAATTTTCAAATAGACAGGCTACACTTCAATACTGTTTTTATATAACTCAGTATTTTTATAAATAGTCAAAAAAACACTCACCTGAATGAGCACTAAAATAACACTCATGTTAAAAGAATATAAAAATAACATCTGAAGAGAAATTCATCTTTTTGTGTAAATATTTTTAATCCAAATGTGAATGTTTCAAATATGACTAAGAGAACTTGCCTATGCTCTCTGCTACTTTTATTTTAAACTGTGTGAGAGAAAAAAGAAGTCTGTAAAATATTATTTACACATGAAAAAAAACAGTTACAAAAAATTAAAAATTTTTATATATTTTGAGTAAATTGATGTTACGAAGGCAATAGAAAATAAGTCCAATTTTAAAATTCTATTTTTACTGAAAAATAAACAGAAAAAAAAGAATATGACAAAACTATGAATCATATGTACCTTCAAATACAGTATAAGTTTAATTAAACAAAACTGTTATTTTTAATAATGAATCAAATTCCCCTTTTTAAACTTATATTGTAATGCTTTCATTAGCTTTTGCCATCAGATTTACTGAGATTGAGGCTGATGCTTTATCAGCTCATCATTTGATAATGCTATTCTAACAGTATTTATTTTTTTTTGAAAAGTAAATAAAAACTTTATGAATGATATTAACATAAACTGAATTTGAAATAGACAAATTAACAACTAATAAATATTAAATTGGATTCCAATTTATATGATAATAAAAAGCTCGATTTTAAGTAAGCTCTTAAAAGCCCTCCAAATAATACACATTAAATAATACCACTATTATTCATTCATAAGATTAAAAAATAAATCAGCAAATAGTTAACTGACCCCTACTCCACAATGTTTTATGCCAACTAGATCCAACTCTTGAGATATTCCTTTACTACCGATAATATATACCTTCTTGTTTCTGTCAAAATTTGAATTATTTAAATATAAAGCAGCTAGATATGCTGTGCTGACAATTTCATCCTGTAATAAAATATAAATGATGTTGATTATTTAAGCAACAACATAAGTAAAAGTTTGTAAAACTAACGTTCAATAATAAAAGTTATTTATGTTAAGTTTTAATATTTTTCTATTGATCAGACCTTTTAAATCAAAGATCCATAATTTTTTTGAATCTAGTTTCTTGGATTAATTTCTTTGTTTCTCTTGATCACATCTGTTCTTTAGATTTATTTATTGTACATAATCTGAAACTAAATTATTATGTAGATTATGGTATCACTAAAACAATTTTTTCTTTAATGAAAAACCAAAAAATACAATGGAGTGTTTTTATTCTGAAAAAAAAAAACAAAAAAAAACAACTAAACTTTTTTATTTAAAAGCAGAATAAAAAAACTTTAAAAAAATCTGATGTGGGCACTAAAGACTTTCATGTACACCTATTAAATTAAATATACATATTTTTTTAAAAAGAAAAGTACATAAAATTTAATTTCATTAATAACTTCTAATATTTTTTCATATTTCTTTTTTTTATCGTTATTAATGAATTATTATATATCGTAAAACTTTTTTACAATCAGAGGTTAAATTAATAATAATAAATCAATATATTTAAAATAAAAAAAAGTTAAAAAAAGGCAAAGAAGTCTTATTCGAATTGACATGCCTTCCTGTTCTAAGATCCAAATATTTCATTAATTAATTGCCACTTAATTTAATTGGCATCAATGAAGATAAGTACCACATATGACATATCGTTGAAAAGCTCTCAATGAGGGCTTATTGCTGCAGTAAAGAAAAAGTTCAAAATCCAACTTGTTTTTGGATTTTTGGCTTTTTTGGACATTTTTAGTTCAATCGATTGCCATCAAAAAGGGAGGTGCTAAACTAGATGTTACAACAGTCCTAAATCCGAAATTTCAACATCCGACGGCTAATTATTTTTGAGTTATTTTGAGAACATACATGTATACATAAATAGGAGAGATTATCTCTAAAGTAAAGACCGTTACATTATAAAAACATTTATTCTGAAAACGTTATAAATATTTTCTATTTCCCTGCTGAAACTACAAAGCTTATACTACTTCTCTGTATAATCACCATATGAATTAAGACATTTATTGTAGTGATACACCAAATATACTCTCATCGCAAATTCTTTTGTCGCCAGTCCATTTAGCCACTGATTAACAGCATTTGACTTGCTTCCTGCTCAAAACTTCTTTCAATTTCCCAAACAAATGGTAATCAAAGAAGCTAAGTCTGGAGTATATGGTAGGCGATTGTAAATTTCCCATCCAAATATTCTCAGTAAATCATGTGTCGGACCCAGAACATGTGGACATGAATTATTGTGCATCAGGGTGACACCGTCAGTCAGCCGCCCACAGGTCACAGATTTTGAATGGTGCACCGTAACCTACATAGAGTTTCACAGTAGGCTTCTGCATTTATAGTTGTTCCATGTGGTATGAAATTGATCAGCAGTATGCCAAGCCGATCCCAAAAAAGACTGCGGTCATCAGTTTGCATCCAAATGATTGTGACTTGACCTCTGTTGGTCTGGTTGGTGATTGAGGATGACGTCATTCACTTGACTGCCATTTTCTCTCAGGCATGTAATACAAAATCCATGTTTCATTGCCAGTAACAACTGAATTAAGGAACTCATCACCTTTTTCTGTGTAGCGCATCAAAAGTTCCAAAGCAGATCCCATTCGGATTTTTTTGTTACGTTCCGTTAAGACATGTGGCATCCAACATGCACAAACCTTTCTGAAGCTAAATGGTCATGAAAAATGCGACCAATAACAGCTCTTGAAACATCAGGAAAAAGAATACCCACGTCGGAAATCGTTGAGCAATGAGTATTTTCTGATTTCATCATCGATGGGTTTCAACAAGTCCTCTGTGATTATAGAGGGCCTTCCCAATCGTTCTTTATCATGCACATTAATTCTGTTATTTCTAAATCTTTCATGCTATTTTCGGATGTTTCTTTCATTCATTACATTACCACTTTTGATGGTTTAATAAACTTATTACTCCAAACTTATTACAATTTTACAGTCGGTGGCAACATCAGTTTTCCTATTTATTTTATTATGTAGTAACTCACATGTAATCAAAGGTACTACAGTGCTACAACTTACAGATAACAATGCAGTGTACACATTACAAACGTGGCCATGAACGACACAGGTTTGCCAACCTTAAGGAGAGAAATTTCCCAGCAGTCTTTACTTTAGAGACATACGTACATACAGACAACACACCAAAACTAATTAAAATGGATTCAGGGATGGTCAAAATGGATAGTTCCGTTGAAATCTGAAAACCAAATTTTTTTGCAATCAAAATACTTCCTTTACTTTGTATAAGGAAGTAAAAAAATAACAAAAAACTGTTGGAACTGCTCAAAGTTCAATGTCAGGCAAATTTTCAAACAATGATATAAATAATGAATGTTGCCATAATAAACAATCTTAGAAATGGTTACTAACACAACAATCTGGAAATTCTCTCTCTCTCTCTCTCTCTCTCTCTCTGTGTGTGTATGGTTAACAAATAGTTAACCAACACTATTCCATAATATTTATTTTATGCTAACTAGATCCAACTTTTAAGACACTACACTAACTTGCATTATTATTCTTTAGCAACAATAGGCTAATTCTCAATTACTGCCCATTTACATAATGATTGTTACACAATAATAATACATTATATAAACTAAATGAAGTATACCACTTCAAGGTTAACAAAAGAAACTGCCCCATAATTTACCTGGAAGCATTAAGAAAAATGATAAGAAAACGTTGATTAAGCCAAATTACGAGGGTTATTTTTTTCAAGGTCCGATCAGTCTTGAAATAAAAACCCGCGCAAAAATTGGATGAACCTTTGCAGATATGTGTTGCGCAGCGTCTCTAGTATGGCCTTCAATCACGCCGTGTCAATTTCTGTATTGAGTGATTCGTTTCGTGAAATTTCAAGGTCAGCTCTCTACACCATTGTAAGTGAGAGACTTCAGTACCGCAAACTGTGTGCGAGATGGGTTCCCAAGATGCTGTCCGACTATCACAAAACAATGAGAATGGACGCCTCCCTAAGCGCTATTCTCCAGCGCTACCACAAAGAAGGAGAAGATTTTTTGAACAAAATTGTCACAGGGGACAAGACATGGGTCCATTTTGAAACTGAAGAAACAAAAGAACAATCTAAACAGTGGATGCAATCTCATTCTCCCAGTAAGCCAAAGAAGTTCAAGCAAACCTTCTCCAACAGAAAGTGTATGGGGGTACTGTGTTCTGGGACCAGAATGGAGTTCTCTTGGTGGAATTCATCGAACGTGGCACGACCATCACTGCAGCCTCATACTGCATGACTCTTCAACGTCTATGCAGGGCAATTCAGAATAAGCGGAGAGGAATGTTGTCATCAGGCATTGTATTTCTCTATGACAATGCTCAGCCGCACACGGCACCTGTAACAAAAAAGCTCCTGCCGCATTTTTGTTGGGAAGTGTTTGATCACCCACCATATAGCCCAGATTTGGCACCATCTGATTTTCACCTCTTTGCTCACATGAAACGCTGGCTAGGAAGACATTTTGGCACAGACATCGAGCTGCAGGCCAGTGTAGAAACATGGCTGAAAACATAGGCGGCTCGTTCTATGACAAGGGTAATGGAAAGTTGGCACCATGCTACAACAAATGTCTAAGTCGGAGTGGCGACTATGTAGAGAAATAGCGTAACTATGTAAGTACTTGTTACAAATAACAAATTTTTTATTTTCACTGGACCTTGAAAAAAATATCCCTCGTACAATACACAAATTAAATAAAAATGAGAAATTATTAATTCTATACTAATTTAAACAAATAACAAATGCATAAAGTAATAACAATGGCAATAAAGATTTCTTTGGGGTTAAGCAGTTGTATGACTGTTTTGATTGCAAGGAAATATTTTAGCAGGGAGAAAACATTTTAAAATGTATTAAGAAATAAATTATCAGAAAGTAAATATCTGATTATTTTTTAAGATCTGAATGAACCTGGTCCATGAAACAATTATTTTTCATTTTCTATTGGCCAGTTGGATCAGCAGAATTTAAATTTCCTAGCAATAAGCAATAATGTATATATATATATATATATATATATATATATTGTAATCTCATTGAGATTACTAAGAAAAATATGATTTCTAAACATGTCAAATTAACAGTACTAACTTCTAACTACTTTGTTATAGACAGTAAAGTTTCCTCTTTAAAGCAGCCATTTAATATGATCAAAACTAACATTCCCAGTGTGACTAATAAGCAAAAGCAATAATAAATAGAAGAAACTATAATTAGTACATAAAACTCTTAAATGTTACTGTCAAATGCTGGCTCAAAACGTGAATAGATAATTTATTTTTATAATAAATCGTTACTTAAAAATTCAATTACTCAAGAATTTGATATATTTGAAACATAAGAAAAATCATATATATTTTTGATTTTAACATTTGCAGATAGAACAAACATTTATTTATGTTGCATCAGAAGAGGTTAATTTAATTAAACTTTAAACCTAATATACAAGCTATACTGAAAAAAATATATTAACAACTTAATTCATACACCCATTTACAAGATGGGGTATCAAAATGTTTTGAGACTAGCTCTGTTGACAAGAAAGTACTTTATTTATCTATTAGTACACACTGTCACCTTCAAAGTAGTTCCCTTGGACAGCATTACAGTGTTCTTACCACCTCTGGAATGTGTCCTGGAAGTCCACTTCTCAAAGTGTTGCAAATGATTTTGCTATTCATACTGGATCTCCACAATGCTGTCAGAACAGTGCCCTTTAAGCTGAATTTTGAACTGCGGGAAGAGAGCAAAGTCTGCAGGAGCCAAATCTGGAGAGTGTGGTGCATGGGGAGAAATGAGATCATGTTGACAGGGTACATTGTCGTCATGGAGCACCCAGTTTGCCACACAATACTGCTTGCTTTTGCCAAATAACCTCCCTCAGCTGCATTAAAACCTGACAGCAGAACTTGCTACTGATGGTTTGACCACTGTGAGCATATCATGAATGTTCAAGAAGACGATGAGCATGCACTTGTTTGAACTATTCAAACAAGTGCATGCTCATCGTCTATAAAGGCCTTGCCTTTTTTAGTCACACTCAAAACGCCTTGCACAATTCATGGCAGCATCATCGTAAACTTAATGGATCATGTGCAACATTTTGGTGATAAATTTGAAGAGTTTCACACAAAATTTGCTCTATGTGTTGGAATCACAAAAGTGGTAATGCTCATGGTTATAATATCATGCATTGCATAGCTATCAATACACACAATACAATATCTCTTGGCACACTGACTTATGAAGGTAGGTGATTCCTGTAACTGTGTATGCAGCCTTGATCTACCATTTGTTGGCATGTTACAGAACTAGTCTTGAAACCTTTTGATACCACCTCATATGCATGAGCCTAAATATAAAATATGAAAAGAGGAGGATAGAAAAATGCTTCACTTACAACACTTGCTTTAAAACCAAGATTGTTACATTTCTGAACGAACTCACTTCTAGTTTTAGTGCTGTTGTTTGTGACAAAAAATGTTTTCTTTCCTAATTCTTTAAAACGATTCATAACCTCTGCAGAACCTGGAAACGGGTCATTGCCAACCCAAAGAACTCCTGAAATAGAAAGAAAGTTAAGCAAAATTAACAGACATTTAAACATTGTTCTCTCTCTAATGTTTTAACAAACAATTTGATACCGATGACATGTGACATTGGTTTTGTCACCCCAGTCAAACGATGGTGTGGCATCTCCTACTGTACTCTATTCTCTTTATTTATGTAAAAACTGAATTCTTATGTTAGAATAAGGATAGATTACAACATTCTGCTCTTTCCAATTTATTATATTATTTCATTTGGACTGATTAGTGATAAAAATCAATAAGAAATTACTAAAAATGTATAAAACTAAAATTCAGAAAACGTTTAAGGAAAACAGATACCCTTTTTTTTGGATTACAATCCAAAATAAGAAATTTATGATAAGGTAAAAACAATACCAGCTTTATGGTACTGCAAAACAAAAATACAATCTAGAAATATTTTCTTTCAGTCACTTAATAATTAACATATTATTATTCTCCACTTTTTTTTTAACAATATATGTTTTCAGTGGAGGGAATGTTTATTTTTGTAAATAAAAAAGATGAAAAGCCACTACCTTTGTCTACATTAGCTGAATATAAACTTATATGTTAAAAATAATAATTACAATAGTGACAAAAAGTAAACGTAGTAGAAAATTGTTGAATAAGACCAGTTAGTGTAAAATACACTTACTGGCAAAAATGTGTTGAAACTATACGATACGAAGATAAAATTATGATTAATTTTCATGCACTCAAGTAAAAATAAGGCCCTCTCCCAAAAGTTTGTATGTGTGTTTATTTAGCTCTTCATCCAAGTAACTGCATGATTTACCCCAATTGAAATTATGATTAATAAAGAGGTGAATTTTTATACTGCGTAAATGAATGGCCTGATACGGATTTGAACCCAGAACCTTCCAGATGAAAGGCTATCACTCCATCATGGAGTTGATGGAGAGACAATCCTGGTGGTGATTTTAAATTATATATTTAAATGAAATTATATTTAGATTAATAAACATTTCCTATTATTTAAATAACATAAAACCAACACATTTGTTGCAAATCAGTTACATACATAGAATTTGTTTTTATTTATAAAATTACTTTATGGTTAAATGTAAAAAAATAATTGTCATATTAAGAATAAAATGAAGCATAAACAAGTCATACAAGACAAAGAAACTCATCACCAAAAATTTCAACAACATTAGATGCAATGATTACTACTATAAATAAACTTCCAACTCTAGCAAAAAGAAAACAATGTCATACCATTAACTCGCAGAAAAAATCAATGCAAAAACTGAGAAAAATAATATGGTATTATTAATGAATAATATGCTTTTTTACAATCAACATTCAAACCATATGATTACCATTGTAATTAAATTAACTTTACAATTCACTATATAACATATATATATATATATATATATATATATAACTTATTTTACATGAAACTGGAAATTTCTTACTAGTGATTATTACAGTGGTTAGTTGCAATAAATTTAATGTAAAATAAGAACAATAATTTAAAAAAAATTTTAATCACATTAAACACAAAAAAGAAGATTCAAGCATTTAAGAAGTATTTTCTGAACAGAAACAGTATCATATCTTTTTACTTGAAATTACAAAATGCACCAAATTTTATAAATGCATTATTTCAATAACTTACTTTAAAACATCTTCTGTCGCCATGGCAATCATCTTTAGTGAATGATGCTGCTCTCTCACATTAAAATAAGGTAAGAGGAGGCAGGTTTTTTTCAATTTAACAGAAACAGATTTAAATGTTTTAGAAGTATGTTTTTTATTTGGTATTTTTTTTTTTTTTAATTTTGTTAAGTTCAAATGTATCAAGGTCCTTTTTTGCAAACATGTAATGAATCAAGTGGTTGGATCTGTAGTTTTCATCTGTCAGATGGTAGGCAATGCTGACTCTTATGTTTCAATACAATCAAAGGCTTTCAAATATTCTTGTACATTTGTTTTAAGTTGTGTCGCACTTAACCAGTGTAGAATATTGAGGCATCAGAAGATATTCCAGGAAGATCTCCATATATAGGATATTCCAGGGGCATTATATCCATATTTTTAATTTATGAGCAACTTTCCCCATATCTTTGTTTACACATGTGTGTACTTTTAATTCTGTTTATCTTTGCTCTTATTTTTACTTATTTTCAGTAGGAGAGCATCAATGAGTGCACTTTATAATATTGAATTCCGTGAAATGCATCAGGACACTTCGGTAGTCTGTGGATCATACATCTAAAGGTGGACAGTTTAACAAATTTGAGTGTTTGAGATGTGAACAAGAATATCATTATATGTACATATTTTTTTTTAAATGTTTTTGTCGGCTGATTTTTATAATGGCAAAAATCAAGAAAATTTATTTATTTATTTATTGCATTCTTATTCATTTATCAAGTTAATTTGTGGTGTATTTTGTTTATGAATGTTAATATTTGTTCAGATTGTCTTGTGTTGCCTCAGTATAATAAGAGGTGTTACTAAAATAACTGTAATAGTTATATTATCTTTTAAACATGTTTGTTGATGGTATGTATTTTGTTCTACATGATGTAGAAAGATTTCAGCTGATACTAGAAATAGTAAAACCATACTATAGAAAGCTATCGGTTTAAAACATGAAGTAATTTAATTTTGTAGTAATGTTTAGTAAATTTATTACATCCAAGATGTGTAGGTTGTTCCATTTTGCTTTGTTTTTAAGAATGAAGAATATTTATTGACAAAATAATTGTTAACAGTTGTTAATTTGACAAACATCATTTGTTTTATCAAATGATGTTAATATTACTAACATTACATTTAGGAATATTTTGATAGTTTTTACTTTTTTTATGCATCATTGTTCTATATTAATGTGCTAGTATTTATGTTTATGTATTTTCCAATAACCTTGCTCAAGTATAAGGCTAGTTTGTAGGCAAGCAATTTTTTGTAATACATGATGGGGTTAATAGAATAGTGGGCTAATGTATTTTTAGGAAGCTTGAAGGATGGTGATGTTTCAGAGTAGATTTGTTTTAGAAATTATTTTTGTATGTTAGTTACAACAATGTATTTGGATCTGTTAATGATTTTTTGGGTGGATCCTATATAAGCTCTGCACTATAAATAAGCTCTGGAACAGAGTTCAATAAGAATGAGAATAGCAGCACCATTATGGTTGCAGCAACATTATGAGTTACGGCTGAAAACATTCAGAGTTAAGTTATTAAGAACATCATATTTATAAAATTTGGTAAAGTTTATTGTTTCAAAAGTTTTAGTTGTAACTAATTTTCACTGCATAGCATAATGGACTTTGATCATTTGTACGCTGTTTACAAAACTCAAGTGTAAAAATCATTTTACTCCCATTGTACTTATTTTTATCCAGTAGCCTTATTTAAAAAAAATTTTTTTTTTAAAGAATGGGCATTTCTAATTTTTTCCAAGTATAATTCTATTGAAAAATCCATCACAATAACTGTAAAATTAAAAAAAAAAACCCAAAAAAAACAGTCATATTCAACACTGTCTGACGTAGTCCTTTTCTCTTGTAAAGGGTGTTTCAGAGGAAAAAAGATACTATTTCAAGAGGCGACTTTCAGAGCTAAAAATACAAAAAACATCACACAGATAGGTCCAGACATGCTTTGCGCTTGAGTTAACTAAATATTTACCCGATTTTTGCTCTAAAGAAGAAAGTTTTTTTTTTTACCTGAAAAATCAAACAAAACAATTTCGAACTATAACATTAGTAATTTCCAAGAAAATCATTATAAAGCCCAAAAAAATCAGTCAAAAAAATACTTTTTCATTTTTTTGGTATATTAATTTCATTAAGTGCCAATTTACATAGAAAAGTTTGTAACTGTATTTAATTCTGATAATACTGATCAGAATGAAATCAACAGAAAACAAATGCAAGATTGACAAATCTGAATATAATTAAAAACGAAACAAAAGTCAAAGAACAGAGAAAAATCAGCAAAGCATTTAACATGAGGGTGATCAGAAAGTTCTTGACAGATCAGAAAGTTTGGCAGAAGAGCCAAACTTCAGAAATGTTATCTTATTTTTCAACACAGTCACCTTGTAATTGGATACATTTAGACCAACTTTCCAACTTTTTTAATATGCTCATTATAATCTGTTTGTCTTTAAAATAAGTGGTTATCTTAGCTTTGAGCTCATCATTTGAGGTGAACCTTTGTCCAGTAAGCCATTTCTTGAGGTTTCTGAAGAGAAAGTAATAGCTGGAAGCCAAAACCAGTGATAAGGCATGTGAATGTAAGTCATGGAGTTTTGCAGCAACAACCTGAGATGTGTGTGTAGGCATGTAAGCAGATTAATGTGATAAAAGAGCACTTTCTTTTTGGCCAGAATAGCACCCTTCTATCAGTCTATTCATCACCCTTCTGATGGTTCTGCCTTTTCCAGGTAGTCTGTGAACATCACACCAAGAGAATCCCACAAAACCATATCCATTACTTTCCCGGCAGTTGGCAGTTTTACTTTCTTTGGCTCACTTTCACCTGCTCTCACCCACTACAATTACTACAAACTAATCACTACATGTGTGATATGATAGATAACAACTTATCCTTTTATAAAACATTATAGTAAAAGACAAACTTGCCTAGAATTTTTATAGACTTAATTATTTCTCTACTAGAAAATATTACACTGTCAGAAAAAATGGACATGTATATTCAACAATGTAATTGAGCTGCTGAACATTCTATTCATCACAAGAAGGAATTTTTAAATGAAAATTTGTTGGCAAATGGACTGCTCATAGAGACCTGTTAACTGACCGCCAAAATCTCCACACCTCACTCTATACCTGTGTACTCACAATTGAATGTAAAGTACATACAAGTTATACACAATTTAAATTGGACATGATAAATTCAACTGAATCTGATTTAGAATTGTAACATTTTCTTCACTGCTTTATTTTTAATTATAGGTGAATTTGTCTAATATGCACATGTATTCTCTATTTATATCAATTTATTTCAAAACTAAATTCTCTACACATGTTATTCAAATTTTTATTTGTTATTGTTAATTTAACAGTCAATTTACAACAAACATAAAAAAGGGTGTTTTTTGACTACAATTTTTTTGGGATTCACAACAATTTTTGTGGAACTATCAGAGATCTATTTCATTTTTCAAGTCAAAAAGGACTGCTACATATATTCATACTAATGGACACCATATATACTTTTTTCTATATTAACCATGAGAGGTGATGGAATAGTCACCTAAAATTACTTTCTTTTTTTCCTTAAAACTTACCATTTTCAAAAAAGTTTTACTTTGGTTATCTGAAACTCAAATAGCACTCTTTTTAGCAGGTCATTCTGTGTCAAATCAACAAGGTGGATAGCCATTCACAACCTGACGACTGGAATTTTCATGAAATTTGGTATGAATTAATTGTTGATAAAGTTATGAGAAAATACTGAATTTTAGATCTCTATGATTAACCATTTTATTTTTAGAGCCCTTCAAATTTGCTGGAAGATGGAAAATTTTGACATGCAGCAAAAGTGTTAGGACAATATAACAATGTTATTTACTGAGATAGAATGATAAACTTTGACTTTAAGCTTTATTTTAAAGCTTATTTGATGCTCTTTCATATGATATACAATAAGCCTGCCTACATTAAGATAAATTTTTATTTCAAGATCACCATCTTTGACTTTTGACCTTGAATTTCAGAGAAAAAGGTGTTTTTTATGAAAAAAAATTTTTTATTCATCATTATATTATAAAATAGCTGTGCAAATATGAAACAGGGACTGCACTGGGATCAAAAGAAAAAGAATAAAATTTGTATCAGTGTTTTAACAAAAAAGTATTTTTTGTGAGGTTTTGAGGTGTTAAATACTTAAATTTTTGTTGGCTGAAATTGCAAAATCAAATAAAATGTCTTGCAAAAAGAAACTAAAAGTAATGAGGTAATATGTTGCTCATTTTTTTTGTCTAGTTCAATCAAATGACCAATGATGATGTAATGCGATGACTCAGTGTAATTAATACAAACTGAAAGACAAAATGTATTGAAGCTTACTATATCATCAATTTAATTATAGTTTGTGTTCATTGTTTTAGTGTAAACAATATTAAATATGGCATAAAATATGTAATTTATTTAAATAATTTATTTGTGGAATAATATGATGTAAGAAAGCATGAGCACTGTATAAATATGCCCTCCAAGTCAAGATATTCAGTGTTTATTTA
This sequence comes from Lycorma delicatula, assembly GCF_047948215.1. Taxonomy (NCBI): domain Eukaryota; kingdom Metazoa; phylum Arthropoda; class Insecta; order Hemiptera; family Fulgoridae; genus Lycorma; species Lycorma delicatula. The sequence continues at coordinate 19,736,580 of NC_134456.1, read as the reverse complement.
TTGATTGTTATGTGTTGGTGTAGTTACAGTTTTTTTAAAGTTAGATAACTTTTGAAATATGGCAACCTTTTAAAATAATAACTGTTGTAATCCATTTCAAGAAGTAGGTTTTAATAATGTTACTAAGCATTTAAGAAAAGTTACCATAGATGACAGAAAAAAATCCAAGTTTAGAAAGTGATTGGAAGATAAGTGTCTGAAAAACTTGCCACAATTACTAATAAAGCTTCAGAAGAAGAAGCAGATGATGGTGAGAAGCCCTTTATTATGAAACAAATTATGCATTACACAGGCTCAATGACAGACTAGTGCGTATTGGGGAATCACCTGTAAAATCTTAATGACTGCAAGAGAAAACATATCCAGCCAAAAAGATTGCAAAAACTGAGTCATCAAAGTGGGGAAAATTATTTAATGCAGCTAATAAAAATTCTGAGACTTCATCGCAAGTTTAACCTGATAGCAAAATCTTGGTACAGTTGAGAGAAAAATTTAATTGTACAACGGATATCTCTTAAAATAACAATTCTTACTCATCTTCCACGAAGTTGAAGCATCAAAAAAATGCAAGATGAAAACCCAGTATGTTGTCAAGATGAAAACCCAGTTGTATTTTAGCAGGTGGCAGTGGAACTCAGTGTATGTGTATGTGTAAGTGTTATCCATCAGAATGTGGATTAATGCTTGAAGGATTTAAATTAAATTATTTAACAAAAGTGTGCAGCAATCATTTCACTTCTTATAATGATGAAGATTACAAATTATTTGTAGAGAACCTTGAAATCAAAATTTATGTAAACATAGGCTTGTTGTATATCTTACGGAAGATCATCAAATAAGCTTTAAAATGAGATCAAGAGTATCATTCTACTCTAATAAATAACAAAGTTATGTCGATCTAACACTACCACTGCAAGTGAAAATTTGCCATTTGTCAGCAAATTTGAAGGGCTCCAAAAACGAAATGGTTTATGTTAGCGATGTTACTGAAATTCAGTATTTTCTCATAATTCTATCAACAGTTAATTCATACCAAATTTCATGAAAATCCCAGTTGGTTAAATTGTGGGCCTTGTTGATTTAACACTGATTGACCCTAGCTCTTGATAGCAGTTGTACCTAATCAATTAGTTTATTACTATTATATCAGAAAAAAAGAGCAACATATTAACAGATATCAGAAATGTATTGTAGTGATATAAACAAATCAATCTAGTTTGAATAAATAAATTTACTAGTTAACGAAATCCCTGTGCAATGTTTTGTTGAATTTTATATTTTAATAAAAATATAATTTTTCTCAAAAATGTAACACTAACAAAAGCAAGTGAGTTTATAGAATAGCAGTACTTCTTCTTCTTATAATATAGTATTCAAAATAATTTCATTAATTTAATAAATATTTCACCTAATCTAAAACTTATCATACACTTTGTGTGAATATTGACAATATCTAAACCTGGGGAATATGCATAACATTCTGAAACATGAACAATAGTTCGTAAACTACACTTGCATATAAATGTATCTCCTCCATGTCATGCAATATCTGAATCAATCCCATTTAGCGTTCTCTCATTTCTAGAGGGCAAGTATTAAGTACTAAAGCAGCTAAGTTGTATATTAAGTTCTGTTAACTGCTTTACCCATTCTCCAATTCTTTCTTCCAACTTTCTGATCAGGATGTTTTCTTAAAAATGGATATCAGTCCAAGGCAAGTTCCTTAATATAATCTTGTTGACGGCAGCCTGTGCAACTGCTTAGAAAATCTTTGATATGTTTATGCATTTTGCATGGTCCTTAAGCAAGTAACCATCTTTCTCAATACCTACTGGAGTTATGTTCGACAATAGGTATAATTAAATATGTTCAATAATAGGTATTATATATGTATGTGCGCCTTATGAAAACAAAAGGCTGCATTATTAAATGCTCAATAATAGTGGTTAACTTGTCATCACAAATCACTTGTTTAACAGCCGATTATAGAAGTTGAAGGTTCTGAGGTTCAAATCATAGTAAGAATTAGCTGCTTTTATATGAATTTGAATATTAGACAGTGGGTGCCGATGTACTTTAGTGGTTGAAGTTTAATTAATCACCACACACTTCAGGAATGGTCAGCTTAAGTTTGTACATGACTGTGCCTTGTTTACATACTTTTACTCTTTTTTTTTCTGAGAAATAAATTCTCTTTTCTCTGTTTATCAGGAGAAGAATAAAATTATTTATGTCAGTTAGTAATCAAATTAAGTCTGTTTCCTTCATAATACTATAATATACAATAACTTGACAAAGAAATTAATTTTTGATTATAATTAACACATAGAGTTCTTTTCTTACAATTTCTTCTAGTGACATATTGCCAAAAGCATTCCAGTGCTTATTTTTTTAAAGTGAAATAAGAGAATTTTTATATAGAAAATTGTTTTTTAACAATATTCTATAAGCATTTTTACACTAAAACATGTAACATGATTTATCATGTTAAAAACAAATGACAAATGATATAGTAGCTCAGAAATGTTATGAGTTCTTCTGATGAAAATATTTAACTCAGAACATAGTTTTATTAACTGTGAAATCTTTAAACCTGTATAACCTTTTTTTTATAAACAGTGAAACTGTATATATTTGAAAATTAACAGTTATATTTAACATTCTACATTAGGATCATCACCAGGGAAAATTATAGCTTTGTACATAAAATATATTATAATAAATTATAAAAAAATTATACATCATAACAAAGTCTTTACATAAAAGTGATGGACTCAATTGCTTGTTAATTTAAAAAGAAAAATTATAAAACTTTACTCCCAGAAGACTTTTACTGGACTATATTTACTCCCAAGACAATTTTAAAATGGTCACATGAAAAATAATTGCTTGTAATTAATAAAAAAAGATAGTTTCTTTTAAAACAAAACCAATTAAAAATCTTTATATCACTGATTAAGTCTCAAAATGTTCATTACCTTAAACCAAACAACACTTGACTGGTTAATGAAAAAAGGAACCTAATTGAGCTGAAATAAGAATTATCATTAATCACTCGATCATCACAATGTCATTCACTCTTTCTTGGATGTCTTCCTGATTGAACTGCATGTAAAATTGTTTATTGGTAAATCAGTGCAATGGACTCTGAATAAACCGGTAAACAGATCACCTACTATAGGTAAAATATTTGTACTCATTCTTCTTCTGTTATTTTTGATAGTCATGGGCCAAAAAGTGAAAAAGAATTAGCACAAATTATTTTTGTTGACAAAAACATTTTTTTATTTCCATTTATTCTATATTTTATTTCATTAATTTTCAGTTAGTGAACAAGTTGTTTACACCAGAAAAATTGTCTTCCAAGTCTTAGTTTATTAACTCTTAAATTTATGTTAGCTACAGAAAATTTATTTTATTGATTACTATTATGGTGAAATTAGGTGCATTATTATATACACTTAAGTGTTCTACGTAGAATTTATATTTTTCTAAGAAAAATTCTTAAAAAAGTTTCTCAATCAAGAAAAAGGATTAAAAAAAGAAAATTTAAACAACTTATTTAAAACGAAAATCTACAGAAATTCCCTATGGTCATAAATAGTATCAGGTAATAGACAGTAAACATCATTTATAGTTGCATACTTACATACTTATATACACTATTTAAATAATTAGCTACTTCACTGAACCCAATCAATATGTGAAGTTACTTACACAAATCTACCGGGCGTTCAGAAAAGAACTCAAGTATAGGTTTTTTTTTCAGCACTTGATAGTGAGTCATACATAGTCTTGAAGCGACAACAATTAATTTCTGGTTTACATATTCTTCATCAGATAGCAGCTGCATAAAACTGTTACACAGGCCAATTTTTTATGAGCCTGGACTTCAATCACCACAAGAGAAAGCACAATGCATGTACCAATTCACAAAAACAAAATCAGCAACTATCATACAAAGAAATTATACATGAATCTATTGTAGAAATTCTCAAAGTGATAAAAGGATTGTGAACATTTTTTTGAAACTGGAAGTGTTCTGAAAGGACACTCATTGGGTAGGCCTACAGAAAGTACAAAAAACACTGAAAGAATTCAACAGTCTTTCTGATGTATGTCTAGTAATATGCATAATCAAATTTTTTGGTCATTTTTTCCATGATCACAATTATAAGTATATGAAAATATGGAGGACCTAATTTTCCAATAGGATGGAGCCCCTTCTACATCATGCAGAAGATGTGTGGACTGCACTCAATGACAGGTTCCCAAAAGGCTGGATTGTGGTGGTTGCTTGGGTTCCACAATATCCTGATTTTATGCCAATGGATTTCTTCTTTTTGGGCTATGTAAAAGACATTTTATACCCAAAAAATCCAGTCACCTGACCACCTGCACCAAAGAATAACAGCAGCCATGAAAGTGATTCCAGCTGTTATGCTTGCCAGAGTCTGGGAATGTGGTGGATTATTGGTTTCAGATCTGCAAGGCTGTAAACAGTGCTCATATTCAGTTACATTAAGAAGTAAAAAAGCTTTAAACTCTGAACTTACATATAATGAAACACATGCATTAGTAATTCTAAATGTTATAAAGTAGCTTTAATTTAAAACCATAGAGTTTTTTTTCGGACACCCAATATATAATGCAATTAATATTAATATTTATATTCTTCATGAGTATTTTCTTTACAAGGCAGGCTTTATTTTCTTTTCTAATGCAAGGCAGGCTTGACAGTGTAAATATATCAGCTCATTTAATAAATTCTATTTCCAAAAGTATTAATTTAAAATGAACAGTGATATAAAAATTACATTTTAAGTACAAGTAAAGCAAGATTTTTATAATGTAAGGAATGGGCAATAGTGAATGTGATGAACAAAATAAGTTACATGTGTGCATTTTAATCAGTAATTAATTTTTATTTTAACTAACCAACACAGTCATAACCATTTTTCAATGTTTAGATAATTAATAATTGTGGTTTAGATTGATCTGATGGTACTCCAAAAACATGAATTTCATCTACAGTAACTTAATTGTTTTTTACAAAAGTAGTAATTATTTTGTATTATAAAATTGCAACTGATTTATCTTTTTAAAAATGTTTATATTTATATTATTATATTCTTCAACAAATTTTGGAAAAAATATTTTAAAAGTAATAATTTTTTTATACAAAGTCTGTTCAGAAAATAAACAAACATTATTAATTATACATCAATGAAAATATTTAGTGATGTGCAGTTGGCAGCAATGTGTTCTGCATAAACTCCTCTGTAACCACATGTTCTTGGATTGTTAATATCTTGTTTAGTTTTCATGTTATTGTTATTTGAGTATAACATGTTTAAATGTTGGTAGTGATTTTTGTAATGTACAATTTTCAGGAGCAACGTTACAACATAAAATTTTGCGTAAACTGGGGAAAACTTTCACAGAAATGCTTCAACTTCTGAAAAAAGCTTACGGAGATGATGCTCTGGGTTATATGCAATGTTATAAATGGTTTTCACAATTTAAAAGTGGTTGTCAGTCAATTCAAGTTGACCCTTGACCAGGAAGGCCTTCGACTTCAACTGATGACACCGATGTTGAAAATCAATGATCTGGTAAGTGTAATCACCAATTAACTGTCAGAGAACTTGCAGAAGAGGTTAGCATCTCAATTGGATCATGCAATGTCATTTTACATTTTGACTGAAAAATTGAACATGCATCAAGTTGCAGAGCTCATATGTATTATCTTTTTTATAAAAAAAAGGGAGATTAATGGTAATTTACAATTAAAAAAAATATCAACATTGAAAATTATTTAAATCGAAAGGGACCTTTCTTAACTGGCAAATACATTTCAATTACTGTATGCATTATTATACAAATATTATGCATGTGTGGAGTAAAATGTTTTATAATCAAGTACATGAAATGTAATTTTTCAAGCTGTGGTTAAAACTTTTGCACTGATTGCAACCCAATGAAAATAGTGCACTATAATTCTTGAATCACAAATTATGGCCAAATGACTGGTTTAATAAGAAATTACAATAACACATTTTTTTTTTAATGAATGCCACTTCAATATACAAGATGTTTACAAAAACAGTTTCAAGAATTCAGGGGATGGTTCCCCACATTGAAATAAAGAAAACAACTTTATGTTATCTACATATGTTTGAAAATGCTTAGTTTACTGGCGATCTGCCATTTTATATTTTTAAGGAATGGTTAAGTTATTGAGCTGAAATTTTGTATACTGCTACGTTATTTAGAAGTTTACTTGTGTAAAAATAATGAACCTGATCTTCCAATCCACTTCAAAATGGCAGCCATGTAAACTTTTTAATTGTTAATATCTTTGCAACTGCTGGTTTATTTAAATGTAATGTTTTACAAAAGAATGTTAAGCATTTTATGACAAAAATTCTTTTAAGTTTGTCACTCTAGATTAAAAAAGCAGTTTTCATTTCCTCCTGAATAAAATTCAATGACTCTACACAAACTCAAATGTAATAATTTTATTAATGTTATCAAGTAATAAATTATAATAATTTAATAATATTGAAAATATTATAAGAAAATAAAATATTATTAAAATCATGAAAATATTATAATAATAAACAATATTAATATTGAAAGATAATTTGCATTAAAACAGATATTGTAATTAAAAAGTCATTTTTGTAATAGTAAATAAAAATTAATATACAGTTTGTCTTTTGGTATTGACAAAGTGAATACATATACATTGACATAGGTTAATGTAATAACATACATAATGTAATTGACATAGGTCAAAAAAGTAAATAATTAACTAGTACAGCATAGGCTGTACTAGTTAATTAATTACTTTTTTTACCATTATCTTATTCACCATGGCAGGTAATGTGAACCATATTTACACTAACTTAGAAATGGCTGATATACATTCAATGTAAGGTCTTGCATTTTGCAACACACTTGAAGTGAGATGGCTGTATCAGGAATACTTTCCCAATCAAGGGAAACCTTCTCACATAATGTTTTCAAACATTCACAGATGACTCAGAGAACAGGAAGCTTAAAACCTAAAAAAACATGGTAAATCAGGACATCCATATTCAATATGTACACCAATATTCGAGGAGGGGTGTCAGATGAAATATCTAAAAATTCTAAACAAATATCAGAGAGCTGGCCTTGGAGTTTAGCGTTAGTAATGTAACAGTTTGGAAGGTTTTACATGGCAACAACCTATGCCTATCACTATCACTATAACTATGACTATCAGCAAGTACAAGCTATTTCATCTGAAGCTTATATTCACCATGTTTAGTTATGCTAATGGCTTATGCAAAAATTTACTAATCAGAATTTTTTGAAAGATTAATTTTTTCTTTATTGATAAAGCCAAATTTACAAGACTGGCTATTCTTAACACCCACAATAAACGCATGTGGTCAACTGTAATTCCTCATGCCATTTCAGAGAACCATCAGAAATATCAGGTTTCTGTAAACATATTAGCAGAAGGTAGGTGCTTTGGCAGCAAGCCACAGTTAGACAAGAAGTATTATAACTGCAAAAGCTGTCGGCAGAACAGCGACTGCACTGCTGATGGGCATGTGATACCATGCAGCCATAAGGTGTAGCAGTGTTTTGACAAGGGCAGATTAGAATGAGCAAACGACACTGTCGGTGGGATAGTGACTGCAGTGCCAAAGGCATGGGATACCAAGCCGCTGTGAGGTGTAGCGGCATCTCAACGATGGTTTATAAGGTAATGTCATGCGGGACTCTGCGATGGAGCCAAGTGGGAGTAGGAGGTCTGTCCGCCTCTCCCTAGTGGACCAGACCGGAGTCCATAATTTAATTTAACCTGAAGGGGTTTGAACTGAAGTTGAGTTCAGTAAAGGAAATTAGGACTAAATTTCATTGTTGCGATCAACATCTTTGGTGGTATGTTGTGTTTAATTTGCCTCGATTTATGAGACATTCACGAAATTGGCTCATAATAAGTAGAACTAGGTACGGGGTTCGTGCTTCCGTGAACTCGATTAGCTAGTTCAGAGGGATACAATGTAGGACATTCAAGATGTCCAGACGAGGCCTACAACGAAGACAAAAGCTGAGTTAATAAATCACCGATGCAAATGTCTACACAGGCATTTACATCGGTGGCATCCCAATAAGGCCAGGCTTATTACTCAGAGGGTGATAGACGACTCCCGTTAAAGCCCAACAGGGCTAGGAAAGTGGGGGGGGGAGGGGTGGCGACCGGAACATCACTAGGTGGGTGCCTTCCCCTATGGGGTTGGGATGTAAACATATTGGATTGTGGTCATTCAGATCTATGGCAGTCTGAATGATCACTTATTTGTGTTTTTTACCTGAAATGCTCAATAGTGAAAGATATTTACATTTCTTGATGACCAATCTTCCACTTTACTTGAAGATCCGCCACTAAACACAGGTAAAAAAATTTGGTTTATGCTGGATAGGGCTCCGGCTCATTACAGATTTAAAAATTTGAGATCACATAAATGAAGCATATCCAAATAGATGGATTGGTTGAGGAGGCCCAGTAGCATGGCCTGTAAGGTCTCCCAATTTTAATCCTCTTGACTTGAGATGATGGGCATCGACTGGTTTGATTAATTAGCCCTATGAGAATGGAAATTTGTACTGTATCAAAAATGCCATTCCTGACTGGAATTTGAATCCAGAATCTCTGGATGAAAGGCTGAGATACTACCACTTCACCATGAAGATCGATTTTTTCTTAAGGGCCATTTAAATACAACTCTGTGGATACCACAGAAGAACTGTGCACAAGAATTCTAAATGGAACTGAGATGATTCATCAGACACCTGACATCTTTGAAGGAGTCTGGCAATCAATGAAAAAACACTGGACACATATTTTGAATGAGGGTCGCAATTTTGAACACCTACTGTCCCCAGTGTTGCCGCTGGCTTGAACTGCTGGAGCGATACAAGCAGGCAAAAATCTTTCAGTCTTTGTATATCGAATCCTGATTCTGTGCCTATGAAATAGTTCACTGGCTTTCATCTGAGAAGACAACACGTCTCCAAGCCTCCTTTAACCAGCCTTACACCAAATTCTGCATCGCCTTTTAGTCAGATCATTTAGCAAGGATTTGTGGAGTCCATAGAAAAAGTTCATACCTACTTCCCAAAACCCTGAAGACAGTAAACACACGAATATTGAGGCCTTTCTCATCTTCCTTGACAACAGACAATAAATCACCACAACTTGCATTTCAGTTTTTACAACTCAAAATTAAAAGCTTTCGATTCTGATGAGATGAGGTTTTGCATGGTACCTTCACTGATGGTACCAACTTCCTGAAAACATCTAACTGTATTCTCAACAGATGTTTTAGACACATTAAGTTTAGATACTATTGATTGGTATGAGTTAACACACTTGTGCATATTGATAATTTGTCACTCTATATAACTTATCATATTTCTTTCATAACAAAAAATTATTATTCAATTAATTTTATTTATTTTTATTTAAAATTGTGCAATTTCCAGTTTTAAAAATTTTTCAACAATTTCACAATTTTTTTTTATAAAAAAAGAGTTTGCTTTTTGTTTAAATTAAATAAATACGTTTTTGTTTAAAAGTTCTTTGTGTTTATTATCCATTTAACAGAATTATTGTATATCAAACATAAAAACAGGTTTTTTAACACTAATTTATTGGTTTTCAAACCAGATTTCTCAAAATCTACTACACATAAGGTACTGGGAACTATTTTATTTGATTTTTCAGGTCAAAAATCGTAATAAATCACTCATTCTGTCTCTAAATTAACGTACTAAAAATTTCAGTATGACCTCATTTCACTTGGGTAACTGAAAGCCGAGTGAAATCGATCACTAACTGTAACTCTCAAATGAACAATTTTAAGACAAATTTCATATGAAATTTTCCCATTATTTTCAACAGTAAAATAGGTTATGAAAGTCACAGGAGAACTTTGAGATACATCCCATGTTTTTTTTTTGTCTTCAGTCACTTGTCTGGTTTGATGCAGTTCTCCAAGATTTCCCATCTAGTGCCGGTCGTTTCATTTCAGTATACCACCTACATCCTACATCCCTAACAATTTGTTATATTTCAAATGTTGCCTGCCTGCACAATTTTTCCCATCTATCTGTCCATCCAATACCTAAGCGACTAGGATGCCTTAAGATGTGCCGTACAAATCTGTCTCTTCTTTTACCTATATTTTTCCAAACACCTCTTTCTTATCAATTTGTCATAACACCTCTTCAATTGTCACTTTATCCAGCCATCTGATTTTTAACATTCTCCTATAGCAAGCATTAGATTTCACAAGTTTCTAATCTTTTCTTCTCAGATACTTCGATTGTCCAAGTTTCACTTCCATATAAAGCTATGCTCCAAAAATATACTTTCAGAAATGCTTACCTGATGTTTAAATTAATTTGTGATGCAAGCAAATTATATTTATGATAGAAAGCTCATTTCACCTGTGCTATTCAGCATTTCATATTGCTCCTGCGTTGTCCATCTTTAGTAATTCTACTTCCCAAATAACAAAATTCTTCTACCCCATAATCTTTTCTCTACCTATTTTTACATTCAGTGGTCCATCTTTGTTATTTCTACTACATTTCATTACTTTCATTTTGTTCTTGTTTATTTTCATGCAGTAGTTCTTACATCGGACTTCATCCATACCGTTCATTGTTCCTTCTAAATCTTTTTTACTCTCAGCTAAAATTACTATACCATCAGCAAATCGTAGCATCTTTATCTTTTCACACTGTACTGTTACTCCGGATCTAAATTCTTCTTTAACATCATTACCTACTAGTGCTATGTAAAGATTAAAAAGTTAACTGGGTTAGGGAATATCCTTGTCGGACTCCTTTTCTTATTACGGCTTCTTTCTTATGTTCTTCAATTATTACTGTTGTTGTTTGGTTCCCGTAAATGTTAGCAATCATTCTTCTATCTCTGTATTTGAACCCTAATTTTTTTAAATGCTGAATATTTTATTCCAGTCTACATTATCGAATGCCTTTTGTAGGTCTATAAATGCCACGTATGTTGGTTTGTTTTTCCTTAATCTTCCTTCTACTATTGATCTGAACCCTAAAATTGCTTCCTTTGTCCCTATACTTTTCCTGAAACCAAATTGGTCTTCTAACACTTCTTCCACTCTCCTCTCAATTATTCTGTACATAATCTCTAATTATAATTTTTGATGCACGAGTAGTTAAGCTAATTGTTTTGTATTCTTCACATTTATTTGCTCCTGCTTTCTTTGGTATCAGGACAATAATACTCGTTTTGCAATCTGACAGAACTTTCCCTTTTTTGTAAATATTACACACTAGTTTGTATAATCTATCTATCACTTCCCCACTTGCACTGTACAGTAATTCTGCAGATATGCCATCCATCCCAGGAGCCTTTCTGCCATCAAATCGTTTAACGCTCTATTAAATTCAGATTGCAGTATTGTATCTCCCTTTTCATCTTCTTCGACTTCCTCTGTAATTCTTCCAGTTTTTAATTCATTTCCTCCATATAACTCTTCAATATATTCCACCAGCTATCAACCTTTTCTTTCGTACTGTAAATCAATGTACCATCTTTATTTAACACATTATTAGATTTTAAGTTATGAATCACAAAGTTCTCCTTAACTTTCTGTATGCTCCATCTACTTTCCCAATGTTCATTTCTATTTCCACTTCTGAACACTTTTCTAATGCTAGCTGGCACTTCCTGTTCATAGTATTTCTTAATTGTTGATAATTCCTTTTACTTTCTCCATCACTAGCATTCTTATATTTTCCACGTTCACCCATCAGCTGCAATATATTGTCTGAAATTCTGTGATATCCAACGTTTTCTACCAGTTCTCTTTGTTCCTCCTAAGTTCGCTTCTTCCGATTTACGAATTTCCTTTCTAACATTCTCCCATTCTTCTTCTACATTTTCTACCTTATCTTTTTTACTTGGACCTCTTGCAATATCCTCCTCAAAAATCTTCTTTACCGCCTCTTCGTCAAGCTTCTCTAAATTCCACCGATTCATCTAACACCTTTTCTTCAAGTTTTTAAACCACAATCTACATTTCATTATCACTAAATTATGACCACTATCAATGTCTGCTCCTTTTTCTTTTTCCCCTTGTACCGAATCTGCAGTCAAGCATGATTCAGTCCTGGGGTGTGTCTTTGTGACTCTAACAAGCCTTCCTGCCTGCTGGCAGAAGGTCCGGCATGGCGGGTCAGCCTGCCGGTTCTGGATCTACTTATTTTAATTTGCCTGCCTTTAATTTCAGAGGTGGAGTCCTGTGTTATGTGCAAGTTATTAAATTATAAAGTGAATAGGATAAATGATGTTGCCGCCGATTATGAAATACGTGGAGTCATACATTTTTTAAACCATCAAAACTTTAAGCCGGCTGAAATTCATAGGCGTTGGTTGTTGTGTATGGTGATAATGTAATGAATGAAAGAAATGTCTGAAAATGGTGTGAAAGGTTTAGAAATAACAGAATTAATGTGGAAGATAAAGGACTTTAAGATCACAGAGGACTTGTTGAAACGCATTGATAATTAAATCAGAAAAGATCGTCGCTCAATGATTTCTGAGTGGCCCTTCTTTTTTGTGATGTTTCAAGAGCTGTTACTGGTCACATTGTTCAAGACCATTTAGGCTTCAGAAAGGTTTGTGTAGGTTGGATGCTGCACGTCTTAACAGAATGTAACAAAAAAATCCGAATAGGATCTGCTTTGGAATTTTTGATGCACTACACAGAAAAAATGATGAGTTCCTTAATTCAGTTGGTACCAGTGATGAAACATGGATTTTGTATCTTTACACTCTTTGTTCTTTACACACCAAAGAGAAAACAGCAGTCAAGTGAATGATGTCATCCTCAATCACCAACCAGACCAGCAAAATTCCAGCCATTTGGACACAAACTGATGACTACAGTCTTTTGAGATCGGTTTCGAATACTGCTGATTGATTTTATGCCACGTGAACGACGTGGCATAAAATGAAGAAACCTACTGTGAAATTCTACGTAAGTTGAATGGCCGGCCATTACTCGCCATTCAAAATCGGCAATGTGGGCGGCTGGCCGACGGCATTGTCCTGCTGCACGATAATGCACATCCACATGTTGCAGGTTCGAAACGTGATTTACAGAGAACATGTGGATGGGAAATTTACGATCACCCACCATACAGTCGGAACTTAGCGCCTTCCGATTACCATTGTTTGGATAAATGAAAGAAGTTTTGTGCTGTAAATATTTGCAGGTAACGATGAATTGAAAAATGTTGTTAATTGGTGGCTAAATGGACTAGTGGCAGAAGAATACAACGAGGGTATATTGAAGCTGGTGTACCTCTATGATAAATGTCTTAATTCATGTGGCGATTATATAGAGTAGTATAAGGTATGTAGTTTAAGAGAAATAGAAAATATTTTAAAAGTTTTCAGAATACATTTTTTTACAATGAAACGGTCTTTATTTTAGAGATAACCTCTCATAAATCTTTTCTTAACCACGATATAATCTATCTGATACATTGCAGTATTGTCCGGCTTTTTCCATGTGTATATTCTTATATTATAATTTTTAAATTGGGTGTTTGTAATTACTAAATTATACTTTGTGCAAAACTCAATAAATTGGTCCCCTCTTTCATTCCTTTTGCCCAGCTGATATTGACCCACAATATTTCCTTCCTTCCCTTTTCTAATGCTTGCATTCCAATTTACAACTATTATTAAATCTTAATCCCCTTTTGTGTATTTAACTGCTTTGTCAATTTCTTTGTATGCACTCTACCTCATCATCATCATGAGCACTTGTAAGCATGTAGACATTAACAATAGTTGTCGGGGCTTAGGTTTTGATAATATCCTGATTCTATCACCAAGCTTTATGAAATACTCTACTCTCTTCTCTACCTTCTTGTTCATTATGAAACCTACTCCTGCCTGCCTTTTATTTGATGCTGAGTTAATTATTCTAAAATCACCTTACCAAAAGTCATTTTTCTCTTCCCACCAAACCTCGCTCATTCCTACATTTACATTCAACCTACCCACTTCCCTGTTTAAATTTTCTAACCTACCAACTATTTTTAGACTTCTAACATTGCACGCTCTGACAAGTAGAATTGTTATTTTTTAATTTTCTAGTGACCCCTTCCTTACTAGTCACTACACAAAGATCCGAACAGGGGACTAGTTTACCTCCGGGATATTTTACCAAGGAAGGTGCCTCCATCTTAGTTACATGAAAATGCACAGAGCTATAATTTCTTGAAAAAAAAAAAAAACAGCTGTAGTTTTCCATTGCTTTCAGCTGCGCAGTACTAAGAAGATTGAGTGATGTTGATAAGGCCATTTTATTCTTCCTGACCTATATCCCCTAAACAACTACTGTTATTTTTAGGAGTAATTCTTTAGTCTAGCTCTCAACAGATACCTCTCCAATATGGATGGACCTTCAGGCCAGCTATTCTGTATCACTGAGTATTCTAGCCTCCTCAGTATCGCTAAGGCTTCATGGTTCATACAGGGAGATTCCACAATATATATATACACGAGGGTTATTTTTTTCAAGGTCCGATCAGTCACAAAATAGAAACCCGCACAAAAATTGGATGAACCTTTGGGGATATGTGTTGCGCAGCGTCTCTAGTATGGCCTTCAATCACGCAGTGTCACTTTGTCTAGTTCTGAACACGCAGCTAGCACATAAACATGTCTACAACAATAGTATCTCCGCCAAGTGTGAAGTACGTGCAGTAATTCGATTTCTTCAGGCTGAGGGGTGCAATGCAGCTGAAATTCATTGACGAATAAGTAATGTGTACTATGAAACTTCAATGAGTGACATCAAAGTGCGACAATGGTGCAGGACCTTTAAAGCAGGACGTACAGATGTTCATGATGCAGGCGGTCAGGGAAGGAAACGAGTGTCAACCGATGATCTCGTTGAGCGAGTGGATGAGGCAATTCGAGAAAATTGTCAGTTCACAATTTCTGTATTGAGCGATTCGTTTCCTGAAATTTCAAGGTCAGCTCTCTACACCATTGTGAGTGAGAGACTTCAGTACCGCAAACTGTGTGCAAGATGGGTTCCCAAGATGCTGTTCGACCATCACAAAACAATGAGAATGGACGCCTCCCTAACGTTTTTCCAGCGCTACCACAATGAAGGAGAAGATTTTTTGAACAAAACTGTCACAGGGGACGAGACATGGGTCCATTTCGAAACTGAAGAAACAAAAGAACAATCCAAACAGTGGATGCATTCTCATTCTCCCAGTAAACCAAATAAGTTCAAGCGAACCTTCTCCAACAGAAAGTGTATGGGTACTGTGTTCTGGGACCGGAATAGAGTTCTCTTGGTGGAATTCATGGAACGTGGCACGACCATCACTGCAGCCTCATACTGCGTGTCTCTTCAATGTTTACGAAGGGCAATTCAGAAAAAGCGGAGAGGAATGTTGTCATCAGGCATTGTCTTTCTCCATGACAATGCTTGGCCGCAAACTGCAGCTGTAAAAAAGAAGCTCCTGCAGCGTTTTCGTTGGGAAGTGTTTAATCATCCACCATACAGCTCGGACTTGGCTCCATCCGATTTTCACCTCTTTGCTCACATGAAACGCTGGCTAGGAGGGCAACATTTTGGCACAGACATCGAGCTGCAGACCAGCATAGAAACATGGCTGAAAACACAGGCGGCTCCGTTCTATGATGAAGGTATTGGAAAGTTACATTACGACAAATGTCTAAATCGGAGTGGCGACTATATAGAGAAATAGCGTAACTATGTAAGAACTTGTTACAAATAAAATTTTTTTAATATTCGCTGTGGTTTTAATTTCGTGACCGATCAGACCTTGAAAAAATAAAACCCGTGTATATATATTTATAAAACCTATGCGCCAAAACACAAAGTACTGGATTTTGCGCAGTTCTCACGCGCATGTCGTTCATCGGCCTATTACTGCATCAGGATTACGTGTTGTTAGTAGTGCAAAGAACGTTGTGCTGTAAAAGTGGATTTAAAAATGGGCCACACTACGTAGGAAAAAGTTTATATTGTGTAGTGTTATTTTCGCTTGTACGGAATGGCAATCAAGGCAGACCGACTTTGTAGTTAGTGGCGGAACAATATCGCGAACAATTTAATAAGGCAACACCGAGCAAAACAATTATGCTGTCTATCGTTACAAAATTTCTTCATACTGGTAGTGTATTGAATCAATGGAAGGGAAGGTCTGGTAGACCATAAACTGTGTCCACAAGTGAGAATTTTGGACGTGTCCTCGATCAGGTTTTAGAGTCACCTAAACGGTCTCCCACGACGTCCTTGAAAATGAACATCAGCAATACATCGCTTCGGAAATTGTTTAAAGACATGAGTGGATTTTCGTACCGAATTCAGGTTGGACACCTATTGATGAATAAAGATATGGATGCCAAGGTTGTGTATTGTGTAAGAGTTTTGGCCATGGTGTACGAGAATCCAGATTTCTTGTTCAATGTGTGGTTCTACGACGAAAGTCACATTCACTTGGACGTTTCATCAATTACCAAACAACTCGATTTCTTTGGTTTCGGCCAGATGTTATCGTCGAGAAACCGTTACATAAGCGTGTGACGATATAGTGTGCAGTGTTAGAACATGATGTGCTTGGTCCGTATTTCATTGAGGATGATAGTGGTATACCTTTCAACAGGTATATTGAACAGGTACTATTGATTTCAACAGGACGGGGTGACCAGCCATATCGCTCGGCAGTTTTTATCAATCCTGCAGGAAACCTTTCCAGGACGAACCATTTCCCGTGGGACTGAGTTCAACTACCCATCACATTGCTCTGATCTTACACCAACTGACGCCAACATATGGAGAATGTTAAAAGAGAAAGTGTTCGGCTTCGCAGATCCACCCAGAACTGTGCCTGCATAATGAGAGAAGATTGTCTCGGTTTTCAGGAATCTGCAGCAACCTGTGTTCCAGAATATGTTTTAAAATCTGCATAACCATTGTGAACAGTACCGGTGTCGCACATTTGAACATTTACACTATAGAAATAAAAATAATACAGAATAACAACTCCAATACTGTATATTTTGGCACATACTGTATCAGTCGGAATGTCATATGTGGCATCCCGATTGAGGCAAGAACGAGGCTGAAAGATGCCTTTTTCCGAGGTTTTGAAGATGAACTTTGGTAAAGTCTATAAGGAATAGGTATGGAGGGGGTAGGTCTGAATTTCTATGTTGCGTAAAATATAATTTTGATTGGTAGGAGTGTAGCACTGATTTAATTTTCAACTCGTTCGTTTTTTGAGGCATTCACAGTCACGAACGGTGATGTCAAATTTAGACTAGGTGCGGGGTCTGTAATTCCACGGTTTCGGTTAGGTTAGTTTGGTTTCAGGAAATCATGTTAGGTTGGATGTGAAGATGTCCGTTTGAGGCCTACGTGAAGGCATAATTTGATTTGTATTTTATTGATACAAATGTCTGCCGGGGCATTTACATTGGTGGCATCCTGACCGAGGTCTGGCTGATGACTGAGAGATGCAATCAGTTAGAGGGTCTAAAGACAACCTCCGGTAAAGCCCCTCAGGGCCCGGAATGGAGGGGGTAGTGTGGAGACCAGTAACATCACAAGGTACCCAACGGGTTGGTCTAGTGGTGAACGCGTCTTCCCAAATCAGCTGATTTTGAAGTCGAGAGTTCCAGCGTTCAAGTCCTAGTAAAGCCAGCTATTTTTACACGGACTTTAATACTAGATTGTGGATACCAAAATATTGGTAGACGAACTCCATTGAATGAGCTCGTAACAAATATTACTTTCCATGTTTTACGGACATTACGTTTTCTCATTAGATTACAAACTATTGCTAAATTTATCAAGACTTCCATGATTTTTCCTGAACTGCTTGACAACACACCTATTTGAGGATTAGTGTGAGATTTTAGGTTTGTCTTTTTGTATTGATAAAAAAAGACAATGTTTTCAGAAAGTTTTATTTAAAACCATGAATAATTTAACATAAATAATGAATGTAACAACAGTGGTGGAGATTTGAAAGTACAAAAATATGCCTACACTACCCACATAAAATATTGTCACTTGCAAAAATTAAAATATGCACAGTATTAAGTCATAGCAGTTTAAATGTGTTCATTTCAAATTCACTCAATATGACAATGGTTTCATATGTAAACAAGTTTCACATGTTTAGCATATGGGGAGCCTCTTCTTACAATTCCAACAATATTTTGGCCATCCCTTGCCGTAAGGGTTGGTCATATCAAAAATCGTTTCAGACAAAATTTTTAGGTAATATTTAGAGGACTAACGACCACTTCAAACGGATTGAATCCTGTGCCTATTAAGGAAGCTACGTTTTTGTCCTTGAAACCCCATTTTTTCCACCCCTTGGCCATTATCCAAAGAATAGTAGGAACTTTAAACGAATTCGATATTTTACTATGATGTTTTTTTCTTCGAAACCCCAATTTTTCCAACTCCTGGGCCAATGGTTGGCGATATCAAAAACTTTACTTAGATACGTTTTAAGCCCCTATCCAAAGAATAGTAGGAGGAACTTTAAACGAACTTAATATTTTACTTAATAAGAAAGTTATAGCAATATTTTGTTTTTTTTTCAAAAAAGTCCCCCCCCCCACACGGTCCGAATTTTCCCATTAACGAACTCGATCGAGATTTTTGGTCGTTATATTTTATGTATCAATTTGAAACTGATTGGCGCAAAACTACGGTAGTTATCTGTCCACAAGAAAATGAAATATATATAGTTTGGTCTGACGGAGATTTTGGGGTCTGGGGGACGTGAAACTCGAAGATATGTCGAAATTTTCCGAAAGTCGAATCACGGTACCCATTACAATAGGTAGCTTTCTTATGAAATCAACCTAAAATTTTTACTTTGCAGGGTTTTTCATTTTCGTCCGCCATCTTGGATCTGTCATACTTAATTTTTTAAATCGGAAGGCGAACATATGACACATGATTTTGATTTAAAATTTTACAAGAAAAACAATGGTTACACCTGTTTTTATGTTAATACCTTCGTTATCGAGTTACAAGCATTCAAAGTTGCAATGACGGAAAAATTGTATTTACAATAAAACGAGGAAAAGCGTGTTTTATGAACAAATTTTATTACATTTTACATTCATAATGCATACAAAAACGAATTTTAAACAATGCTATATATTGATAATAATAAACAATATCTAATAATTAACAACACAACAACAAATTAATCGGCTATGTTTTCCAAATAATGCAACACATTATCAAACGTAAATGGCGAAATTACAGTTTCTTTAGCAGCACACTCCAGATTAGTAATGGGAAGAATCGTGAACGAGTCGTTCCTTCGATTCGATTCTTTATACTGAACGAAAGAATCGAGAATCGGTTTGCGGGAGAAACCGATTCTTAACAACGAAATGGATAGGCGACGGGAAACCAAACCTTTTACAATTAAGATTCGATTCGATTCATAGCAATCTTTCTTATGCATAGATTGTAGTGGGGGGGATCCTCCTACCATACCAAATTCTAGCTTGCGTTTATTTTATTTTTTTTATTGCTTTCCACACGTGACGCACAACTTATTACATAACCTTCACTAATGTTTATTGACATTCGGAAATTTATTCTTCTGATTATAAAATATTTTTATTAACTGTGCTATTAAATCTGCTAGTTAATCTTAACAAATTAAATTTTATCTGTAAGCCTCATAAAACATTTTTTGTTTATAATCAACTACAGCGAAATGGTAGCCAAACATTTTTTTTTTTCAACTCATTAAAAGTATTTATATATTTTTTCTTGTTAACCTTCGAACGCACCGTCAGGAATTACTTCAGAAGGTGAATAAGGGTAATATGTATGAAGGGTGTAATGAAGTGTAGTCATGTTCAGTCTCAGGTCGACCAGTTCTGAAATGTGTGGTTAATTGAAACCTAACCACCAAAGATCACCGGTATCCACGACCTAGTATTCAAATCCGTAAAAAAGTATCTGCCTGCCTTTACTAGGACTTGAACCTTAGAATTCTCGACTTCGAAATCAGCTGATTTGCGTAAACGCGTTCACCACTAGACCAACTCGTGGGGGGGGGGGGGGGAAAGTATTTATAACTAGAAAATTTATCTCTAACTAATTTCTCTAAAGCTATAAATGGAAAAATGAATAATTTAAAATAATACAGCTTGTACCGTACCTTATTTTTGAGCGAGCCATTGATTCCGTCTTTGTTGTTTTTTTTATCACATTGATGTTATTTTATATTTACTTTGACGTTTTTACTAATACGCACACAGTTACTTACACACACACACACACACACACACACATTTTGTTTTTAAAAATTGTTGGTTCTATTATCACAAAAAAATGAAAAAAAAATGAAGCAAAATAAATAATTAGTTAATATTTTTCAAATAAAATTTATAGTATTTTACATATTTACATGTAGAAATATATTTTTTCGAAATTCTTTGATGTAAGTCTATTTCGCCTTTCTGTTATTAACTGTCCCGCTTTTAAAAAAAAATTCGTACACAGGGAACAGAGGTTGCAGGAATGCAAAGTCTAGTTGGCATTATTTTAAATAATCTTGGATAAATTAACTGCCTTTCTTTCCATCAAGAGAGAGGATTTTGTGTTCTTGAGATGAGCGGTTCATTTATATATTTATCTAGCTCTAAAATTCCTGCTACTGTTGGGGTTTGATTTAGTTAAAATTGGCGTTACTTTTTTGTCAAAATCTTTCCATGCAGTTGAAATGGAGGGTTCAATAATTTCTTGCTCGGTTTCAAACCTATCGCCTTCTTCGATCTGAATACTACGAACTTTCTGTGAATGTTTTGTGTAAGCATTTTGGTAAGATGTTTCATCTTTAAAGCCTTGTTTTTTAAAGCGAGGATCTAATAGCATGCTTTCAAGCAAAATATTATTTTCAACATCCTTAAATCTATGTTCCAGCTGGTTTAACATCTAGTTACATACTTTAACGATTTCAGAATTTTGAGTAGAAGATTTAATCTTAAGTACATGTCTTGTCATCGCTCGAGCCAATAAACAGATTTTTGAAATAGTAACAGTTTTTGAGAACTTATTTCAATAGTTATCTCTTCAAACATTTTCAATAATTTGCACATTTCAGCTATAACTATACATTCATCAAATGAAATATTATTTAGAATAGCATTCACCAAAGCGATAGTCGAAATTAGTGGTTCTTTTGTTTCTAATAATCTATTAAACATGTGCAGGAATGTGTTCCATCGGGTAGGCACTTCCTGTTTTAATTTTAATTCTTTAAAATATATTTGTCGCTGCATGTTTTGAAGTTTGGTGGCAGCATGAAAACTTCGTTTAAAAATTCGACAACTGCCTTCGATTTTACCACAATTGTTTTTACTTCAGACGCTGCTGCTTGGACATATAAATTAATTGTATGCGCTAAGCAATGAATATGGCGTAGCTGACAATTGCGAATAGCGGCTTTTAAATTTGCTGCACTGTCACACTAACAACCGCTTCTATTTTGTCAGTAATAGCACATTCATTGAATTTACCTTGTAATTCAATGGCAATGTTTTCAGCCGTATGTTGACTGCAGATTTCCATACAAGTACTTACTTGTAAAAACTGGGGGTTAAAATTACAATCATGGTCAATAAAATGGATAGTTATGGCTATATAATTATTATTTGAAACTGATGTCTAACTGTCAGTGGATATTGCGCATGCTTCTATATTATATAATGACTTACGAATCACACAAGAAATTCTATCATATAATTGTGGAATTAAACTAGTTGTAATTGTTTTCCGACAAGGAAGCGAATACCCAGGGTTTAACATGTGAACAACTTCATGAATTCTTCATCCTCAACAAGTGAAATAGGTTGATATTCTTTAGTTATTAACCTAATTAATTGAGTAACTAACGCTCGGGTTTTACTTTGAGGGACAGGTTTTGTAACAAAGGAAGTAAGGAACAACTGTTGTTTTTTTTTTTTTGAGGACAGATGTTACTGGATGCACGGAAGAAGGATTAGGCGATTCAACAATGTTTGTTAATTTAAGGGCTAATTGCTGCGATCCATTTGGTTCAGTCGCAGTAGACGTAGTAGGATTTAAGTTGTAATGCATTTCTGAAACATAATCAGGACAAGGATTTTTTTGTCTTTAATTATCAACTCCTGGGTGTATAACTTTAATATCACGACATAGATTACTAGTCGTCCCACCGGCATAAGATACTGAACTACGGCAAAGTTACACAAAGCTTTTCCAGAGCTTGCTTCGTTAAAGCATGTCCAGATGTAACTTCTTTTTCTGCAGCTCATATTTATAAATTTAAAATCAAAATATTCTTTTTTAAAAGTGCTTATAAAATATCTACTTACGTAAAAAGTAATGATTTAAAAAAATAATACCGATAAACATTTAGAAAAAAATCGTCTTCTGATTATGTAAAGTAAAAAAAATCTTACGAAATTGAGTAAGCCCAAATAAAAAAAATATAAACAAAACTCTAAATAGAACACGCAAAGATTATGCACCATTAAAACAGAATCGACTGTCGTCTTTCATCCGTCTACTAAGAATAATTGTAAAGTATATCTTGAGGATGACAGTATGCGTAAAAGAACGACAGTAATTAATATTGTGCAACATAGCTTCCCGCCCGAATGAAATTAAAAGAAAAAAGAATAATGATGCCATATAGAATGTGTGCGTAACAGTTCAAATTTTCCCTTCTCTGTTTAGCGATGAGGTTTCTTGATATAAGCTTCTTTTCGTAAAGGAATCGAATAAGATATGAAATAATGAGAATCGTTGGATAGATGAAGGGAATAGAGCATGCGTATTAGAAGTGATAGACTACTAAAAATCGTATTTAACCGAAAAAGAATCAGATGTTTACTTAAGAGTCGAATAAAGTTGAAAAGCGAAGAATCGAATACATTTAGTAGGTATACATCAATTGAGTCGAACAATTGATGTATACCTTCATATTTTGACAAATATGAAGAGAGATGAACCGCTAAACATAGGCGAAGAAGAAGAAGAAGAGATCATGCGCATTAGAAGTGATAGGCTTCTAAGTTTACTAAACATCGTATTGAACTGAAAAAGAATCAGATGTTTACCAGGAGTCGAATAAGAGTTAAAAAGAGAAGAATTTCGCTTGCTCCAAGGTCTGCTGAGAGATGTACGGCCGTAAGAGAATGTTTAAAAACGCGATGTCGAACATATAGGTACAAAAATCCTCGCCAATCATAAAATTCTCAAACCCCGGGCATTTTTGCAACACTGGACAGCACTAAAAAACCAGGACTGTCCGGGCTAATCCGGGACGTATGATGCCTATTTATACTGCATATCTGAGAGATATTTGGAGGCAGAAACAAATAGGATTCTACTTAGTTTAAAAAATCTACATTATTGTGGGTTTTTAATTTTTGTCCGCCATCCTGGATCCGCAGTATAAAATCAAACTTAATTTTTTTTAAATAGGAAAGTGGACAGACATGACACATAATTTCGATTTAAAATTTTTCAAGAAAAACAATGGTGAAGCCCGTTTCTCTGTTAATGCCTTCGTTATCCTTAGTTTTGGTGGCGTGAAGAGAAAGGGGAATGAAAATGTGTTCAGAAAAATTCAAATTGATTCAGATAGACCTATTTTTTAAATTGGTTGTTCAAACAATCCAGTACAAACAGCATGTTTTTCTCTATCCCTGGACATAGAAGTAATTGTTATAAAGGAATTAAGGTTCCTTAATTTTTTACCTGCAATAGAAAGAATTCTTTCCATTTTTGATGGCCTAAAATCATACTTCTTATTTGTGACAAATAAGCAAAATTATTATTTGAACTGTTTTTGAAATTTTTATATGGTACTCTAAGTTATTTAATCGTGTAATTCTGAAACTGGAAGCTAATTCTATCACAGCAACAGAAGCATTTCAGACATATTCTAATTAATTTGTCAACTTCAGTTAAGAAAACCCACAAATTTATACCATCTTCTACCAAAGAATTGCTATGCACTCTAAAAGAAAATAATGATGTTCAGGAACAAAATATCTTCTCAAGCGTAGATAATTTTTATAATTCTAGTATCCAGTACTTAGAGTTGTGGAGAACCAGTTTTGATAAAGTTAGTAAGTTTCAGTGAATAAATTTATGAACTGAAATTGCCTGGTCTGATTTAGAAGAGAGTATTGATCTATTTGATGAACATACATTGTTGAACCAGATAGATCAAAACCAAAGAATAGGTTGTGGTACAAGTTCTGAAAAGGTACCAGATATTATTGAAGAGAAGTGGAAAGCAATTTTGAAGGTATTTCAAAACACTGATATTTAATGTTGCAATATTTCTAAAATGGTTGAGTTTGTGATATCTTTGCCTGGGACATTTGCTCCAGTTAAAAGAGTTTTTTCAATTACAAGGAACATTTGGTATGCAGAAAGGGGTAGACTTTCAGTATCTACTATTAAAACATCTGCTAAATGTTAAAATTAATTCTGAACTTCCATGTTGTGAATGTATGATGTAATTAAAACAAACAAAGCATTTCTCCAAAAAGTCATGTCTAGTGAAAAATATAACTGAATAAATAAAGTTTAATGTTTCAGTAAACTGTTAAGATTAATTAATTGCTTAAGACTTTTAAGCAATTATAAAAATATGTCCTGGGTTGGACCCCAAAAAAATGGTAAACCTAAGTATAAAGCTGTTTTCATACTTAAATATCACCCAGTATGTATATATATCAGATTCTCTACAAATTTTTATTTTCTCATTTTAACAAAGTTAATTTTTTAAGCCTAAAAAAGAATGTTTTAGATTAAGTATTTTTATTTATTTATTTTTTTTAATAATTAGAAATTATTGAAAATTTTTTACGGAACCAAGTCTTTTTTTTTTGATAGGTAAAGTATATAAAACTTTGAACTGTAATTAAAATGAAATTGTACACAACTTTGGATCATAATTTTTGTATTGAGGAATTTATTATTGTTCCTTTTGAGTAAAAATCAGGGTGAAATTTTTCACTAACTCAAAATAAAACATTTCCAGACAAATGTTTATTTAACCTTTTCATTACAAATGAATATAAAAGTGCTCTGGACTGATTGTAAATAAGTTGGTATTTAAAAATAAACTCTACTCATTTGCTGTGTTTCTAAGCTGTGCACAAACTGTTTCTTTCTTAAAAATCTTTCTTTGAATAATATGACTAAAAAAAAATACTTGAAGATTAGAAGAATCTTTCTACAAAAATAATAGCCATAATAGAAAATCAAATACCAGAAAAATTAGCATTTACAAGATGTTACAACTACAGAAAATCAATGAATATTAGTTCTGAAAATGAAGAATTAATAATTATGGATCAATTTACAAAGCTTATTATGCACTGATGAGCAAGAGCTGTATTCAAGAAAGTATTCCTCCTTGATATTTTTGGAATAACATGGCACATATGAATTACAGGGAAGATATTTGTAAAATATTTTAGATGTTGGGACTATTAAAGGGTGGACATAAATGGGACAATTGAAGGTAGACATAATTGGGGCTATTAAAAGGGGGACATTATCTATCTAGCTTTACTAGATAAAGTAAAGCTAATTTACTTCTACTACTTCTAATTTTTATAATGCATAAGTAAATAAAGCTCAGCTCTGATAAATAGATTTTGCAGAATTTATGCTGAACTACAGTAGCGTGCAAAGTAATCTGAACATAGGGAATATTTTGTTTATTTCTATGTGTTGTGGCTACACTGATTGACCACATCCATTTTTCATGTTATTCAAGGTCTGTAAATAAAGTAATGAGACTGGTTCAGAAAAAGTTTTTATTTACAATCCAATTACATACAGACTCTATTACCTTCGAAATAGTTCACTTGGGAAGCCAATGCTTCAAACGGTTTTCCCACTCTTCATAGCGATGTTGGAACTCAGAAACCGAAATATCCTTCAGATAGTCAGTAACATTCTGTTTTATGTTTTCTACTGTTCCAAAATGGTATGCTTTGAGGTGTTTTTTTAAAAATCGGGAACAATAAAAAGTTGCAGGGACTCAAGTTAAGTGAATAAGGTGGTTGAGGAAATACAGGAATGTTTTCTTTTCCAAAAACTTATTAACTGAGAGTACAGTGTGACAAGGTGCATTGTCATGATGCAGTATCCAGTTGTCTTTTTGTCTTTGATGGCTGGTCTCAAACGAGCAATTCTTTTCAGCAGACTTTGAAGAATTTCTCGGTAAACCTATTGATTTACAGTCTGTCCTGTAGACAAAAACTCCCTATGGAACATGCCATTACTATTGAATAAAAGTTATTAGCATGGTTTTGATTTGCTCATTTTTGCTGATTCCCGGCCGGCTGAAAATGCTTTAAATCACCTAAAAACTTGGGCTCGTGACAGAGCGTCATCTCCATATGTCCTCTTCAATTCTGAAAAAATTTCAGTAGCATTCTCAGAGTTTAACAAAAAAAAACCATGATTGCACAATGTTGCTCATAATTAGTATCACTCATTTTTGTAATGCACAACAAAAACTCGTTTCACGAAAACTTTGTTTATGTTTCACGTGGCAACAATAGACTAAAAATATTAATACCTAATATAAATCAGCTGTTCATATAACCAAATGTTTACTAGTAACTTTACAGTGCTGCCACTTTGGCTGCCAAAAACAACTAGTCTCATTACTTTATTTACAGACCTCATAAATAATGTTTTGTGAAAGTTTATTTCACTTATTACAAAATTGTATTCTCATATTTTTTGTTCTGTCTTGAATATATAATAATGGACATAACTCCAAGAAAGCGATCAAAAATTTTCTTTCTGAGCATACCAGTATGTCACGACAACAAATAGGTTCTGATTGTGTTGTTGGACTAGGGACAGTGAATGCTATCGTAAAACAATTTAAAGAAACTGGTTCCTTTTCACCTCAAAGCAAAGGCAAATGTTGCTGTAAAAGAAAAACTACTCCAACACAGGATCGGTTATTATTGAGAAAAAGTAAACTTTATAAAAAATTATCTACTGTGGAGTTAAATCGAGAATTAACAGCCAGTGGGACAGATTTACACAAGACAACTGTTAGATTCTAACTTCTTGCAGCTGGATGGAAAGCTCGTCAGCAAGCTAAAAAGCAGCTTTTATTCCCAGCAATGTGCAAAAAAAGAGGCTCTTGTGGACCAAAGCATATCCTAACTGGAGCAAAGAATAGTGGAAAAGTGTTTTGTTTTCCGACGAGTCACATTTTTATGACCAGGGACAAAAATTCCATTTGTTAAAAAAGCATCAGATGAAAATACATCACCGGCTCATGACCAACAATCAGAGAAACATCCCCAGAAAAAAGTGTTTTGGGATTGTTTCACATTTGAAGGCCTTTGTTCATTATTTCCAGTACATGGTATGCTGAAAAGTGATGGATATGTTAAGATTCTGAAGGAAAGGGTTGCGACACAACTTCAAAACAAATTTCCACAAGTTAAATTTGTGCAAAATATTGTTTTCCAACAAGATTTTGCGCCATGCCATATTGCCAAAAAAGCAGAAAATTTTCAAAGAACAAAATACTAAAGTACTCTTGTAGCCAGACTACTCCCCAGACTTAAACCCAATTGGAAATCTTTGAGCAATAGTCAAAAAACGACTCTCAAAAATGAATTGTACCACAAAAATTGACCTCACTGAAGCAATAATATTAGTATGGTTTATTAATGATGAAGAAATCAAAAGAACATGTAGTAAGTACACTTGTTAAATGGATGCCAAATTGTGTATGTGAAGTCATTTAGAATAAAGAACGGCATTGTTACAGACATTAGGGCTATTAAAGGCGGAACATTATTTATCTAATTTACTAGATAATAGCTATTATGGCTCCTAAAAACTGGGAGCAAGAAGTGATGTAAGCTTAGCTCTGATAATTAAATTAGCAGAATTTTATTAAATAACATTTTTTTTGGATTAATTTTCACTCTACTGTATTTCTAGATAATGCTGCTTAGTGTTGAATCTTGGTTCTGGTTGTTTCTAAGAAAAAAAGTCCATTTCTTATTATCAGAAGTAGTTTAAAGTAAATATTGGGTATGGAGCTGTACTGATGATTTTATTTTTGAGTATAGCACAGACTCCTAATATTTTATATTCTTAGGCTTTCTAAATTAAAAATAATTCTGCAAAATGAGAAAATCTAAAAAATGTGTGATACTTAATCTACATATGAATAAGAATTTTGAAAATTTTTTTATTTATATTTTTCACATAAATAAAATCCTTTATGAAATTAATGGATGAAAGATTTTCACATATTGCAGTTTTTTCAATGTAAAGATCAAATCAACTGACCTTGAACCCTTTAACCTTATTTAAACGTAACATACATAATTATAAAATTATAATTAATTTTAAGATCACTTAAAAAACAGTCTGCTTTAAAAAATTGCATTGCTTATAGCATTAGAAATGCCTAAAATGTATTAGGAAAGTTTTTAGTATAATTTATAGTTAAATCAAGACAGTATAAAAAGAATATATTTAAATTTTTTAGTGAAATAAACTTTACGCAAAAATTATAAGACATTTAAACCTAATTTTGTTCAAAACAGCAATGATTACTGAAATAATACAATAGAAGGAATGGCAATAGGCTGTCCGTTTCTGATTATATTAGTACTATAAAAACTATGCTTATCATCACTTCACTTATTGCAGTTAATTTCATTTATTTAGATGAGAAAGAAGAAGGGATAAAACCAAACATGCATTCATAAGGAGTAACAATTTTTAATACATTATAATCTAAAAAGTGTATCAACTTATTATTTTTATAATACATATTAACATTAGATGGGTAACCAGATCAATCTTAGCAAAGTTTCACTAAAACAAAATACAACCCAGCTCCATTCACAACAGACATCTCATTATAAAATCAACCTAGGACAAACAGAATAATTCAACGATAGATTCTTTACTTTTATAGTGCTTCAGATCTTACATCTCATGATAGCAGCTTCAATCTTTTACAGCATTATAATACTGTTTCCTTTCATATATGAAGAAAAGTAATTATAGAAAAAACAACTCTGGAAAACCCAATAACACATGGTTGCAAACACTATTACATTCACTATAAAATTAATGAGTAGATTAAAACAACTTACCATCACAATCAGTAAGTACTGCATCAAAAGAATCGATAAACTGTTTAAATTCCTCTTTACTGAAGCTATCTAAACTTTTTAATGCCATTTCCAAAGTCTTTTGGCAAGATCTAACAGACAAAAAGATATAGATACATTTACTATTTTTATTATTATATCTTATTTATTTTTAAATCAGAAAGTTTCCAATTAAAATTAGAAAGTTTCATCTTCACAAAAATTAAAAAAGAGAATGACAAAGCAAAATCTTAACAGTGCTTAAACTATATATACTACTTAAACTAGACTAAAAATACTTAACAATAAATTGGGAATATTAAATATTTATAATAGATATACCTTCTTTATCTGTAATAAATTATAATCATCAAATAAAAATCTTAATCTTATACAAATTAGCTTAAACAACACAACTGACCTTCAAAACACAATGCATTAAAGAATTATATCGGCTACTAAGTAGTAAGATATACTAAAAAAGTTTAAAAAAGATTCTTATTATCTTATCATTTCACAATTCACTTTATATAATAAATTAGAGAAAAAAATAACAAAGTGAGAAATATTAAACTATTCAACAACAGCACAAATAAAATTGACTGGCAATTTGATAGTTAACTTATTCAAATATTTTGTAATAGATTATAAAAATCATTAAAAAAAGCTATCTTGTTTCTAAGTTCAAAGGTGAAATGATGTAAGTCAGGTAATCCAATGATAAGATGTTTTATAATTATTTATCATTAAATTATAAACATCTGTAATACATATCTGTCTGATTTATTATTATCCTTAAAAATAAAATAACATTAATATCAAACTATCAAGGAACATTATTCTACACTATTCATAATGGAAAATTATTTTCATTTCTGTAATACCATTACAACTTCAAATAACTCTTAATTTGTTAATATCAAAGAGAAATTCACCATCCTGATTAATTAAATAAATGTTAACTCCTAAATAAATAAGGAAGTTGATTGTATATAATGAGAATATATATAATCAAGAACAGTTATAAACAAACTTATATACAAGCTCAAAAGAGCATCGATAAGCAGCTTGGACGCCATTGGCTGTGAATTAAATATGCTTTATTATATGTATAAATAAGTAAATAAAATGTACAATAAATGTAAATAAAATATACAATAAATAGATGTATTTATATATTTATTTATTGTACAAATATGTAAATGTATGTATAAATAAATAAAGTCCTGGAGAGGTTTTCTGTTCCTTCTACCAGGCACATCCCCAGGTGGTAGAACGGGGTAGGACTACAGATATGGATAGGTGGGATATAATATACCACCCGCAGACCAAAATAGAAATTAAAACCAAAATGCATCTGTTCCCGTACCTGGTGGCATTTTGGTCAGCATCTGCTTCCCACATTAAGCACCTGTTTGAAAATTCAAGAACTCACAATTCTATTCTTAATGATGTTAATTTCTTGCATGCAAGTCATCATTAAACTAACTTCAATGATAAGCAATTAAGAGTCTTTTATATAAACAAATCCGCAAGTGGTAAAAATCCACCGTACCTCTAAAAGTACGCAACCTGTTATCTTGGATTTTGCAGGACACAATTTGAAAGAGAAAAACAACTCAGGGAAAGAAAATTTCAGGAAATTTCTATCAAAAAAATTTTAATTTAAAAAACACAAACAAAACACACTTTTCAGACCATTGGACAAAAAACAATCTAAGGGATTAATCAAAATGCTAAAAAACAACAAAGCAAGCAGTGAAGATAACACAGGTGCTTAAATTTTCTCCTGATACTTCAGGAAAACTAGAAACTATATTTAAAGAAATCTGGGTTACTAAGAGATAACAGCAGATGATAGGAAGAATGCGCTGAGAAAACCACTTCATAAAACGGGTGACAAAACAGATTTAAATAACTATTTCATTTTTTCTGGGTGAAAAACGCTTTGGCATTATCACCTGGACACGACATGTTTGTTGTAATAAACAAACATATTTTATTAAACATATCACATTTTATGCCTCAATTAAAATATTAAAATTCAAACTGCTATAGGCAATTAGCATGAATAATACACACACTACAGTAATTTAGTATAAATGGATCTATACATAAATGTAAATCATTGAGTATAACTATAGAGGGATCTCCCTTTTTTCAATACCATACAAAATTCAAATCAAGTTCTATTAAATAGAATTCAACCAATCCTTGAAAATGAATCAGGAGAGTATCAGAACAGTTTTCAACCAAGAAGAAATTGGGCTGAACAAATTTTCAATCTTAAAACAATTCTGCAGTATCGTATAAGTTAAAAACCAAAATTTAGTAGCAATTTTTGTTGAATTTAAAAAAGTTTATGATTCAATTCACAGAGAATCACTTTTCCAATTTCTCCAAGAACTTAAAATTGATCAAAAAACTGTAAATATTATTAAAGAAACGTTAACAAAATACTTTTCTAAAGTAAAATTTCTGGGAACAGTTTCTAATCCTTTTGAAATTAAAACTGGTGTACAACAGGGAGATGGTCTCTCCCCAATGTTGCTTAATTGTGCTTTGGAGAAGGTTATAAAAGAATGGATTAAGAAGCTTAAAGAGTTAATATCTATAATTCTGTAAAATTAAGTACTAAAAATTTCTGTCAACCAATCATCTTGCTTTCGCAAATGATTTAGTAATCTTTGTAAACAACAAGGAAAAACTAAACTTGTAGAATTAGAAAAACATGTGAGTAAAATAGGATTATTAATATCATACAAAAAAAACAGAATGAATTTCCAACAAAAACAAAGCTAAGTCCGTGTAATTAAAATATCTCCTAATAAAAAGATTAAAAGAACATCTAAATTTAAATACCTTGTAGAAATAATCACTCCAAATGTTCTAGAAGGTGAAAGCATGAAATCAAGACAACAAAAGATGGAAAAATCATGTAATAGCACAAATTTATAATAAAAAATTAATATTGAGAAATGCTAAATTTCTCAATATTGATTTTTAACTGTAATCTGTAACTAAGACAGTAATTTTTCCAGCAGCTTCACATGGATCTGAATGCTTGAATTTCTTTACAAAAAACATTGGAAAAGTGGAAAGAAAGATACTAGGAAAAATTCATGAGCCTATTCTAGAGGAAGTAATTTATAAAAAGGAATATATATACAAAAACAGGGAAAGAATTGATCATCTTTTGAGAAAAAGAAGATTAAAATTTTATGGACATCTATATAGAATGGAAAACAGTATATTATCAAAACAAATATTTAACTTTTTTAAAAAGGAAAACTAAAACTAAATAGTTTCCAGAAATTGAGAAGGATTTTAAAGTGCTTAAAATATCAAAACATATACTAGACAGATCTTTTTTCAGTATGTTGATTTCAGAAGTTAAGTTTTCAGCGGAAAAGAACATCTTATAAGTCCTAGCATAGACAGTAGAAAGAATTGCTGAGAAAGAATGATTAAATATTGGAAGGGCAGGAAATTGAATTGAACTGAATATTGACAGTGAACCTTATACATTGTGAAAGCAAAGAAAAAAATAAGTTAAAAAAATAATTAACTTCAAAAATTTCTCGTTGAATATTAGTTATTTTAAATGTTAATCACTTATTAACGTAATTAATTAACTTTTTTTTGCTTGAAGATATCGCCATATAAGCTTGAAGCTTGTGCGTGGGATTTGGAAAAAGAATTTTGTAGCGTATGAAAAATGTCATGCCTGATTGGGATTTGAACCTGGGACCTCTGGATGAAAGGCTGAGATGCTACCACTCTGCCACAGAGATCGGCCTCTTGTTTATCGAAGTTACACAACATTTTCTAATCAATTGTTCAGTAAAATATTTTAGTGGGATAAATTTATAAATATCTTCGATAAAATACAAAAGAAAATTTTATGTTTAATTTTTATAAAAATATTGTTTTAAACCAGTGGTTCCCAAACTTTTCCAAGTCGCGGCGCATTTTCCATGGAGCCTACCCTAAGTAAAAGTATGACTACTCATAAGTAAGAGATAAAAATAAATAAAATTCTTGTATCTTCATTATTTTTTTACTTTAACTAACATTTAATTAATAATTATAAATCTCTTGGTTCAAATAATGAAGCTTTTACAATACTTCGTGGTGCCCCTGTGAAGAGGCCGTGGTTCCCTGGCACACTTTGGGAATCACTGTTTTAAACTATTAATTCATTCAATCAATCTTTAAAACTCGTGTTTTGTTAGCTTGGTGTCCTTAATAGCAATGATCTGTAAAAAAAAATTTATTTTCATACACACAGAAATATAATCCTTTAGCTCAAATACGTGAATCAAGCAAGGAGAAACAGGGCTAATAAGAGAAGTGATAGGGATGATGGTTAACTGGTATTTGATTTATGTAGCATCAAAATTTTCAATTCTTCATTTCCTAATTTACATACTCTTTTTTTTACTGCCTATTTTATATAAAACTGAACAATTTTTGATGGCTACAGTCACAGATTAAAGAAAGGGAAACTGTTCAATGTTTCTACAAATTGTTAGTCTCATTAGTTTGGAGTCATGAAAAGTTTCTGAAATGAATAACATCTTGAAAACTACATTAATGATCATTAATATTATTTTAAGAAAATTGTAACAACTCAAAAAATTTACAACAAAACAATTTCTTCTGCAATTTAGAATGAACTTTTATTTACAACTGAAAAATTTGAATACAGAATTCTTCATACATACTTTTCTAACTGCAGCCTCTGCCTTTCAGACATGTGACTTCCAATCAAATTATTTTTAAAGGATATATATATATATATAAATTTCCATCTGTTTGATAAGATGTTTTTATTTTTTTAAATACCTGTCTCAAGAGTAAACACTTTTTTTTAATAAATAACTTGTTTATAAAATGAAAGATAAAATAATGGAAATTATTAAATGAAATGATCTTCATACCTCACATGGCCATTATACAATTTTAAAAAAGTAGTTATTTTTAAATCTTCTATATTTTTTTAATCCTAAATTACAGTAAACTCAAATTGTGGTATTTAATTAATTACAGCGCTTACATCTACTGCTTTGCTAATCCATCATAATATGATGGTATTAAATAGAACTGAAAAATAAATACTTCTGTTTTTCATACCTTTTTTCTCTTCAACCCTCATTCTAAGAATTATATAAACTCCACATACCTACCTTTTGACCCACAATCAATTATCTCTGTGGTCAACAACACCAATAAGTACATTATAGTTTCTGCTGAGTTCCTATCGACGTAAGAATCCCAGGAAATGAATGAGCAGATCTATTTGTCAAGGAAGATTGCACTTATTTAGCCTTCATGGAGCAATAATCTAGTATGATTATGCATGCTTTATGAAATATCAATTAAAAAAAATGATGAAGAGTAAGTTGCTGTTGATAATAAACCTGTGTTTTATGAAAGATACTATTATATTCCTTAAAAAATTGCCTGAAAGAGACAATGAAAAAGCAGTCTTTTATCTGCTGCCCTCCAAAATACACCAGTTAACACATGTATTTCTCATGTCATTAATGAAGCTACAATTTGGTTTATAAATAATCCCCACGCAACTTTTCACACACTTTTCTTGAAAGTGTACATCATGCAACTTTGTAGCAAAAATTTAAATTAGCATGCAACATTAAATCACAAGTTCTGGGTAACAAAATGGCCAAAACATTATTTAAACTAAAGTTTAGAGCAGTGTCTGAACCTTAGTTTAATTAATTTTGTATTATTATTATTATCATTATGATTATCATAATTATGATTATTATTATTATTAATATTAGCGGAAACTGTTTCAATTTCAGATTACATTTGTCAACTATTTTTATATAATTTCAAAACTGGTTATACAATATATAATTTTAATTCATATAACTATAAAATAGTTTTAATTATTTTAACAATCTCTTTACTTTCAAACTAATTACATTCATCACACATCTTTATAAATAAATAACAAACTATAATAAATGGTTATTAAAATAAAATGGAAATAAAGTATGCACAAAGTTGTGGTAGGTAGTGCGGAATGGAGTTTTAAATATTTTAAAACTAAATTTATACTTTCTATTGGCATTACCTACAATGACAAAAATTATTTATATAATTTTTTTTTTTACTTTTATTTTTATTCTTACTTTTATTTTAAAATCTAGACAAAACAATCTTGTTTTACTGTTCTAAAAGTACTGTTTATATATGTCAATTAATATTGTTTATTTTTTGTTCACTTTTTACATATTTTTAAAAATAAAAATGTGTTACCAAATAAACATAAGCAAAGAGTTATCAGACACATGTTTATAGCAACGTTTTTGCCTATATTAATCTCCCATATCAGATCCTGTAGTATTTTCATTGCAATTTCTAATCATCTGAATAATGATTATAAAAAGTGAAACATAACTTAAGGCATAGGAAAATTAATAACAATATTCTATTTAAATTAAAAACACAAGGTAACATAAAAATAGAATTATAACAGTATTGGAATGAAGATTTTGCAATAAAATATCAATAGCTACTTTTCAGAGATCTATCATCATCAATGAAAACTCTATGACTACACTACTATATTTCGTTAACCATAAAAATGGATTTAAATACTTTAATAGTAAATCAAATATTCTTTTCTTCAATAAAGTATACACCAAACAGACATGTCCCTAAGTTTTTAACAGTAACTTAATATCTTTTCTAACAGTAAATGAATAAAAAAAATAAAAAGATAAACTTTAAACTGGGGTAGGCTAATGTCCCAATGACAAAAAAATAATGCTAATATTTGTTGATTAAAATTCTTTTGATCTAAAATCAGGCGTGAAAAGCAATATATTCATTTATAGTACAGATATAAAATTTAAAAATAATTAACATTAAAACAAACAATAATATGTGTGAAAAGAAGATAATGATGAATTAAATATAACACATAAGTTACGAAATGTTTTTATTTAGTACTAGGACATACAAAGAGATATATATATCAAAATATACCACATTGGTGGTGGTATTATTATTATTATTATTATTATTAAAGTAGTAGTAATAGTATGGTATTGTTGTAAGTAAAGAGAAATTTCATGTAGAAAGAATTGTTATTAAATAGATTTAAAAACTGGGAATTATTTCTCAGAAAGTCTATACATTTTTTGGAATGGCATTATATGGCACAAATTTGAACAATTGAAAAAAAATACAAAACAGAAATAGTTTCTGAAATGATGTTACAAGAACATTTCTAAAATTAAGAAGTTGCAAAATCAATTTCAAAAGCAAGAAAAATGTGGCAGATTTTTATATAAAATGTAAAAGGGTTGACTGGCATTCAGAATTTATTAATATGGTTGTTAAAGGAAACACAAAATGTAAAAACTGTAATAAAAAAACCTATTAGAAAAAAATATAAAAAGCAACTGAAGGTATAAAATGTAAGCATGTTGTAGTTTAAAGATTGATTGAGAATATTATTGAATCGAGAAATGTATCCAACCAGTTAAAATTAATTTAATACGACAAAAACCTTTACAGATTGTTGCTTCTATAAATTTTTAAAATCTGATTTAAGAATGATAATCATTTTGAAGAGAGGACTTCATAACAACAAAAATATTTTTCTACAAGATTTAGCCAACATCCACCAACAGAATTTTTAAATAAATTTACAAAGAAATTGTTCACAAAATTTTACACAACATATTCATTAACAGGGTATTTCTGTTCTAGTAACAAGTACCATAAATAAAAATAATTAATAATGAACATATTTCACTTTTAAATGAAAGGTACACTAAAACACATATTTGAAAGGTACACATTTATACTACATAGAGACGAAGGAAACAATCATTTGTGTAATATACAAACCTTTTACATACAGCAGTGGTAAAGGCTTTTTTGAATTTCAATAAATTTCTCAATAATGGCCTTGAAATCCTCATAATTTAACTTCTTACAACCTATGCAAGGAACTCTGAATTAATTTTTGCTATTTCATTATTACAAAATGTATACAGAGCAAGTTAAAAATAAGGAAATTCCTCAACAAGTATAAAACTGTTCCAGATAGAATACTGTAACTTTCAGGATAAGGTGTCTGTCAACTACTTTACTTTTTGATGAGAAATAAAATTCAACCCCCTCCTGGGGAGGGGGAGGTTGTAACTCAAATATTTTAAATGGTAACATCCTTTGTGTGTGATACATCATTTTAAAGGTAAGAAAAGAAAAATGGTATAAATAAAAATTTGTTATGTCTGTACCCAAAACAGTGGCAGGATAAAGTTTGGATTTTGAGAAAATTACATTGATAATTTATGGAACTGTTATTACAAATAAGAATTTTTTTTAAAATTTGGTTAAACGGATATTATCAAATCTATTTTTAAAAAATTATTATTTATTAAGCATAACATTTCATTTGAATAAATGTTCGAAATGTCCTCCTTCTGTTATTTCACAACAGGAGTCAATTGTAAAAGGATGATACTGCATTATTCAACAATTCCCTAATGATATTTTGTATTGATTCCTGAATTTTATTATGTAAATCACCAATATCTTAGGGGTTATTATGACAATAAGTGGCCCCATAGAAAGCAATCTGATTGACAAGTTGGGTGATTTTGCTGGCCATTCTATTTAACCTCTTCAACCAATCCATCTTCCAGGGAAAAAATGAATTTAAAATTTCATGTATCTGAAGACCAAAATTAGACAGGGCAACACCTTGTGGAAACCAAATGTTTCGGAAGATGGAGCCAACAACATTTTAAATGTTTGGAATGATGGGATTGAAAAGCAAAGCCTCATATTTCACTGTGTTTAAATTTCCATCAATAAACACAGACCCTATCAATCGTCCACCAACAATACATGCCCATACATATTCTTTGACTGGATACTGTGTATGTGTCTCATAATACCAGTGTAAATTAATATCAATCCAGTATCGACAATTATAACCCACTGGGTTAGTCTAATGGTGAACATGTCTTCCCAAATCAGATGATCTGGAAGTCGAGAGTTCCAGCGTTCAAGTTCTAGTAAAGGCAGTTACTTTTATGCGGATTTGAATACTAAATCATGGATACCAGTGTTCTTTGCGGTTGGGTTTCAATTAACCACACACCTCAGGAATGGTCAAACTAAGACTGTACAAGGCTGCACTTCATTTACATTCACACATATCATCCTCTAAAGTAATACCTGAATGGTAAATTCCTGGAGGCTAAACAGGAAGAAGAAAAAAGTATTGACAATTATGGAGATTTATATTGCCATTTTAAAAAAAATGTGATCACTTAATAAATTAGGACCTGCTCAAATAATGTTTATCATAATTTTACAGAACTCAAATCTTTGATCATAATCATTTTCATTAAGTCCTTGCACCAGATGAATTTTGAAGGGTCTGAAATTTTCACTTTTTAATGTTCAAATCACTGAACTTTAGCTAATGTTATGTTCTTGTGCTGCCATTCGAGTTGTGGAATGAGGATTCTCAATACATTCTTACATAATCTCTAATGATTTTTTATTATTTGTTGCAGATTTAGGCCTCCCTGGTTTTCCCCTATTATTAGCTACCTGTTTCTTCAAATCATTTGATGGTTTTTAACACTGTTTCTTTTGAAACAGGGTTACGATTATGAAATGTTGCGTTGAAAATTCACAAACTTCATTGTACGACCTAACTCTATCACCAAAGCCCCTCGTCATTAAAAATGTGACCCTCTTCTATTCACTAAGTCACATGTTGGTAGAAATGTTAGCAAGTGGCACAGAAAAAATTAATTCAGTAAAAAAACAATTACAAAAAAGGTAAAAAAGATGTAAACAACAAAAATGACTTACAAATGTGTGGTAAAAGTGGATAAACTCAATTAGCCAACTGCCAAATTCTCTTAAGAAACTAACAGTATAGTAATGAAACACTCTAAATGGAATATAGGGCTAAGAAAAAACAGTGGTAAGAGACTATCAATGATCAGCATGATTAGGTGGCAATATTTTTATTTATTTACTCATTAAAGTGGAACAAAAAAATCAATTTTTATGTTAAAAAATATATATTTTTTAATTTTTAAAAATTTAATTAACGTTTAAAATATGTTTTAATTTAATTCAGTTTACTTTCTTTTTATTTAATTTTATTATTTGAATTTATTAAATTTAGTAATTTTCAAACTCTAAACTTTATTTCGCCACCATTTTTGGTACTGACATTTTACCAAATTTTTATTTATACCATTTTTTTTTTGTCTTAAAGAGAACTTTAAAATTATATATTACTCAAGGGGTGTTATTTAAAATATTTGAGTTACAATCCCTGGGGGTCTACCCCTCAAGAAGGGGTTAAAAATTGTATTTCTTGTCAAACAGTAAAGTAGCTGACCAATACCTTATCGTGAACGTTACAGTATTCTATTTCAAACAGTTTTAAAATTGTTGAGGGGGTTTTCATACTTTTGTCTTGCTATGTAAATTAAATACTATCAGTACTTAAGTGTAATCAATTTTCCTTTACTTGTGACATTGACCCATTGTGTATTTATTAAATCTGTTTATGGATTTCTTATAAATTTGGATTTTAGTCATTTCTTAGTTATTGAATAATTTATATTTAAGTATCCAAGCAGTAACATAATATTAACATTACTATTTTTAATAAAAATTCACCTTAATTCAATTGAAATCATTACATGCTCATGAGCATTTTCATTGCAACAGCTGATTTATCAGTTAAGTATACTTAAAAATTAACTTCTTAAAGATGTAGCAAGGAAATTTTAACAAAAAATTTTAATATAGCAATTCATTTATCTCATTCTAGTCATATAATAAAATTTTACTGTTTTTTAATATAATATCTAATTTACGAAAGCTCATTACGAAAGTCCTAATGAAAATGAGTACAGATCTTTCATTAAAATAAAAATTTTAATGACTTCATTTGGTTACAAGTGAATGTTGCCTTATTCATTGCCAAATTAATTTTTTTCTTACTTTATCTCATTTAGGAAATAGAAAATATAACACAACTAAGTGCTATAACAGTACTTATGCCTCATAAACAGGAATGCAACTTTTTTATTAAAAATGTTATTCAAAATGCATTCAATTACCATATTTTGAATAAGATTTTAATTATTTAACTAAATGAGTCAGCACATCAAGCATTACCATGTTACAAAAGTTAATAAGAAAATTTAATGTAATCTTATTTCTATCACCACATATACAACCTTTGATTCAATTCATTCTTTCCTTTAATATGTATTGTCTTATACTGAAAGACAAAAATTCAATAATAAAATAAAATGCATCTTTGCAGAAATCATTTGAAGCTCTTCACATAATTCTAATTTACTTTTTGATGGATGAAAGTCCATATCTAAGTTTACTTAGATATTGCACAACTACATAGATTAACTACGACATCAAGCTTAAAACTGTAAACAAATACTATTTTTAAAGATAATATGAATGGCAGAATTCTGTCAAAGAGCCAACAGCCTAACAAGTACTTCACATGAGCACACATATATACAAACTTAACAGTCACTGTTTCAGTACTCCTACATGAATCTCCCTGCCTTAGACTCACAATATACTACAAAGCTTTTATGTAATTGCTAAGACTTCCATTTCAGAGGGCGTAACACAAATTTCAAAAGTAAACTTGTTGTTTTTCTATACAATTTTTATAGCACTATATAACTGAAACAGAATCTGTATACTTTTGTGGTCTGAGAATCTCAATAATAATGCAATAATATAAGACTTTTTTTAATATTGTAAATTTAAATCGTGTTAAAAAAATGTATATTAATGATATATAAATATATAAATTAAAGACGTTTCTAGATGATGTATGCAAAATATTGATTTTTGATAGATACATAGACCACAAATGTGACTGTAAAAAACTTATCCTCTAATACTCTGAAAATCATCTGAAATTCGAAACATGTTCATATTTAGGTATGGTGAATCGGATATGACACAAAACAAAAATAAGAAGACAAACCTGAATTCATCACATAAAGAAAAAGCCACTACTAAGACATCAGTTATTCTTAAATCAAATAAAAGTATGGATCACAGCAATAGTATGTCATAGAAATTAACATTTGGCTTCTTTAATTAAAAGGTCAAATAGTAACATTCCCTACACATATTATGAGACTCTTTCATTAATGATGAGCGCATATCTGCTCCAAATCTATTTTTGTACTTTGTTTTTAACATCACATTAGCACCATAC
Source organism: Lycorma delicatula (assembly GCF_047948215.1). Taxonomy (NCBI): domain Eukaryota; kingdom Metazoa; phylum Arthropoda; class Insecta; order Hemiptera; family Fulgoridae; genus Lycorma; species Lycorma delicatula. The sequence continues at coordinate 19,694,962 of NC_134456.1, read as the reverse complement.
AAAATTATTCCATATAACATGTGTTCCATTCATTTCAGTTATAAATACCAGAAATAGAATAATAACAACAAAAGTACATGAACAATTTTATAAGTAGAAAAAACTAAGATAAAATATTATAAAACCATCAGAAAAACACAATGATACAGAAAGCACGTGTTATAAATATAACACTGCTTAAAAAGGTACATTAATTTAAAACAAAAATATAACTGACAAGCTGAAAACAAGTTAAGCTGTAAACTGTAAATGTGGATTATGAATATGAAAATAACAATATATGTAAATATTTACGTTTACATTAATATTTATGTATATGTTTAAGATAGACAAATATTTTTAAAATGAACCCTAGAAGCAGAATAGGTCAATAAATGTTTCATAGTATCTCACTGGCATTGCCTTTTTTCTGTAAGAACTGCATAGCACATTACTATTGTACCAAATGATTGAGTTAATAAATAAATGATAAAAAACATCAAGAAAAACTGAAATTTACATAACTGAGAGAGCATATTTTGTTCTCTACATATCATTGGCATTATTAGTAAAAAGATTTATTAACAAAATACATTCATCTGAAGAAATAGCAATATACTAAAAAAGTGTTAACTATAAAAAAAGCAGTGAAAACAAGTATTTGTTCAGACAACTTGAAATGAAAAACTCGTGAGTTATATGCCAACAAAAATCTCTATCCAAAAATCTCTTCCATGGCCATTCTCGTGACCCAATTTCATAACTTCATTAGTGACATTAAAATCTCAAAAAGACTCTATTTAATGAGGCTGTAAAAGTCAAAAACTGCAAAATCTAGACTGCGAGGATGATGTTGCCACAATCTCCTTATCAGTTACTCCAACAGAACATAGTAAAAGTTCTTCATGACAACTGCTGTATGCAGTGTCACTGTCATAAATAAGCAATACGAAATACCTTTGGTCAATTTTCCAGGACATCAATGTTTAATGAACTTTTTGAGGTTCTTCAAAGTTTCACAGTACACTGCTTCGTTAATCATGTTGTTCTTGGTATGAAATCAGTATGAACATCTTTATTTTTGGAAAAAAAATATATATTCATATTTTTCCAGCAGAAGGAAATTTTCAGTACTTTTATGTGGTTGCCTGGCTCAAAACTTCATTATCACCATACATTTATATAATGAGTAAAAACATACTACCCCTTTCAAATTAAAAGGCATGGCCTTTTAATTTGGATGATACTAGCAACGAACACTTGACAACTTTCACTATACACACACACAATGGAATAATATCTAACTATATCAACCACTTGGCCAATTACATGTCCTTGACAGGGATGTATAAGTAGCTGTGGCACATAGACCTCAATTTAGTCATTAATACAAGGTGGTGCACAGAAATGGAAAATTTTGAATTTGATGTTGGTGCACCCTGTAGGTGCACTATAAGTGCAAGAAAAGCATTAAACTGTAGAGTGTGCAGTCGCTATAAGGGCATTTTACTGATATGGTGGCAGTGTGACAGCTGGACAGAGTGTTTTAATGACACTATGAGATCCTGCTCTATGGTTAAGTTCCTTCTTCACACACAATCAAAATTTGGGTGTTCGTAACTTTGATTAGACTGGTTCAGTTTTGAAAAAACCTAGTGGGCTTGTATATTGTCTGTATGTATGCCAGAAAACATTGATACCATGAAAGCAGTAGCGGTAAGGAGTCATTGTTCGGTGCAGAAAATTGCCTCATCCTTGGAGCTTGGACGTCGGAGCATGAAAAAATACTCCATAATCTGAAATTTCATCCTTACAAGATTCGAATTGTAAGAACTGAAACCTAACAATAGTGCACTGCGTCTGTCATTTTGAGAAAAACTGTTTTCTAAAATCAATGAGAATGCTAACTTTATTGAAAATCTTTGGATGTTAGATGATGCCCAGTTCACTTAAAGTGGATATGTGAATAAGCAGAACTTCAATTACTGGGCACAAACAAACCTTGCTGTTTCGCAAGCATTCATTGCACAGTGCTAAACTTACTGTAAGATGTGCACTTTCATGTTGTGGGGTAATAGGTCCTTACTTCTTTAAAGATGAAGGGGGCTCTGCTGTCACTGTGCCGTCTCAACGTTATGTTGACATGATAGACATATTTTTTGCTCCTAGACTCCATTCTCTTCCAAATCTTGACATTCGGCAAATCTGGTTTCAATAGGATAAAGCCACCTCACATACTGTCCTACAATCTATGGCAACATTGAGACAGTTGTTTGAGAATCACATAATTTCAAGCTAACATAGCTTTATCATCGCAGTCTCCAGACCTTTCAGTCTGCAAATTCTTTTTATGGGGGCATCTGAAGAGTGCTGCGTACCAGACTAAACCAAGAAACCTTGTCCAACTCAAAATACTGATTGAAGAAGAACTCGCCAAAATCCCAGAGAACACATTGCACTGCGCTATGCAAAATTTTCAGAATTGATTTACTGAATGTGTACGCAAAAATGGACAGCACTTAAGTGAAGTAACTTTTAAAAAGTAATGTAATTGAAATTTCCACACTTGTAGAACATATTTTCAACATCAAATAAATGTTAGTAACTTTACTTAATTTTTTCTAATTATTAAACATTTTCTGGTTTTTCTGAGCTACCCTGTAAAACTATTTTTATAAATTTTGGGTCATTTTTCTATTGTAAATTTATATTTGTGTCATTCTAAAGATACTGCCAAAAAATAGTATAACATATCATAATGTACAGGTATTTATAAAGAGATCAGATACAAATGATTTTTGAAAAGGGATGGCAGTGTTATAGAAGCAAAAACTTTAATGTATGTTAGACTCAAGGTATAGAAAAGTCAAATGTAATGGAAAATTATACCCACAATGTCAAAAGAATTTTTTTTTAATCTTTCCTCTTTTTTATAGAAGATGTATTCTTGTCTAGATGGTAACAGACCACTACTCAGACTGTTAGATAAAAGATTAATCAGCAGAAATTCAAATACGTAAGCACCACAACATTCTTAAAGTTTGAGCATAAAATGCCACAACTTTAAAAAAGAATAAAATGTTAGATAGCTAAAGAGTAAAATGGATAAAGTTCAGATGTAATAGTAATTAGTTTAGTAAACAGAAAGAAGGATAAGATTTTTGTAAGATAATTACATAACAGTTAACAAGAGATCAGATTACACAAATGCAGTAATATAACTAATAATGAGTGAAAAAATAAAACTGTACTAATGCTAAAGTGGGAAAATGATTATAGTTAACAGATTCACAAACCAAACCAAGTACAATAAGATTTATACATCTATCTCTTCAGCAGAAGATAAGATGTAAAACAAAAATGACAAAGTATACAACTTTGTCTAGTGCTGATGAAAATCGACTGAGATCTGAAATATAAAAAAAGAAAATATTCTTGAAGAATGTTTTTTTTTTTTGAGAATATAAGACAGTGCAGACTTTGGAATTTTTTCAAAATATTAACTACTGATAACAAAAACCTTTTTCTAAAACCATAAAAGTATAATTATATATTCTAACAATAGATTACAGGACGGCTGAAAAAATATTTTAACTTAAACATTGGATATCAAAATAAAACTACGAGAAGAAATGTCTACTGATAGTAATCTAATTCTGACAAAATTTCAAGAGTTTGAGAAACTAAAGTACCCATAAAAAAAGATACTTAACAGATTAATTTGAAGTTTAAACCTGTAGATTTGTGGGTTGTTTAGGAAAATCTGTATAAAATATATCAGCACAGAAGTAAACTGCAGAAAAGAGACTAATGACTTTAAAAATGCAAATAATTAAAGCAATAGATGAGACTTTAGATACAAAAGGGACAGAAAAAACCCTGGATACTAAAAGATATGATGTTAAAAGCAGATGAACATGCAAAACACCTAAAAGTGTTAAAGATAACAACAGCATAAAAATTTATCAGCTTTTGACAAATAAAATACAGAAGAGATGAAAAGTAGGAAAGAAAAGCGAAAGTAAAGAATTTGGTGAAATAATAAAAAAAAAATATATATATATATATATATATATACTTCCAGGAAAGAAGGGTTAGTGTACAAAAATTAGAAAATTTTTAATACAATAAGAATTAACTTCTTAAAGACATTAAATAAATTATAACACAAGAAATAAACAACTAATGGGTGAGCACAATAACTATCATGTTTTCTAAGAGCTAATTAAAAAATTAATATGTCATTTTATGTTTTCTAATCTATATTTAAGAAAACATAAAACAATTACACAGAAGGAAGAACTATTTAATAAGGTGTTGGATAAAGATAAAGAAGCTGATATTCTAGAACTTCTGAGAGCAGAGCAGCATGTTGGATTGATTAGAATTCTTGTTGTTTATGGGAAATTTAAATGAATTACCTGAATATGTTACTAAGCAAATTATATGCAATTCAAGAAATGTATTAATCCTAATAAGTTTAAAATTTCAAAAAACAGATAACTTTTTTCCTGAATTTCTGAAAAATATGTTTATGAGATCTTTTTAGTTTTAATTTAGTAACTTTGTTAATAGCAGTGTTGTTGATGACAACAATTTTTCAAACATTATTGCTCTTATTGTTATTCACATTTTTGACAAGTATAACTACAGTCCCAGACAAAGAATTACTACACTATCAGTTTAGCAACACAAATAATGTTTGGTAATACTGTTTCATTAGTTGAGACAATAGCAATAAATGAAAAGAATACATAAAAGTGAAGGTGTGTGAAATGAACAGAAAAGGGAGAAAATTTCAGCTTTAAGATCAATCTTCATAAGGAGGTCTGAAGAAAAATATACCTACATATGTAAAATATAAATTCTGAGAGAGCATTAGATAACGAAGAGTAGAATAAAATATTACAATTTTAAGAAAAATAATTTGATGGTAAGGGAATTAGTTTTGACTTGAATTGGAAAGCTGTAGTAACTATTAAGTATAACTTATAGGGCAGAAAATACTAAGAAAAAGATGTGGTATATTTCTATTTCTTTTCAACTAGCACAGAAGAGATGAAATAGAGGATCTGGAAGAATATAAAAAAATTGTTAATATTTGTTAATAATATTGTTTCATTAGCTAAAGTAAATATGAGTTAGCAAAATTTCTAAATGGTGCATATTCCATTGCTGGAAAGAAATGAAAATTAATACAAGTAAAACTAATACCATGTAGTAAAATTAGGCTTAACGATTATGCTAAGATGCACATAAAGACAGAAAATAATACACCAGGAGTCACAGAATTTATTATCTTAATATAAATAAAAGTCATTCTATTTATGTATGTAAATACAATGTTGTATGGTGTATTTATGTTCCATATCTCCTCCTAAACCACAGGGGTGATTTTAACTAAATTTGGAACAATTATTACTTACTAACTGAGCAAAAATAAGACATCCCTACTGCAACTGCTGTGAGATTTGATGTGAAAAGACTGTAAGCTAATATCATAGAAGCTACAATATTAACAGAAATCAGTGGTATTCCTCGGATACCAGTGATTCCAATTGTCCCTTCAGTTTCAAGCGATTACAATTTCCTGTTAGACTTGCTTTTGGCAACACAATTAATGGTATCACTTGCTTTTTGCAAACAGTCAATCAAATGGTGTGATATTAACCTAGAATCTTCATATTTTCCTCACAGACAGATTTATGTAGCATGTTCCAGGGTTGGCTTACCAAAACACCTCTTTAACCAAGCTCAGGAGGAAATACAAAAAAATGATGTTTAATGGGAAGCATTGGATTAAACTAAGTTGTTGCAGTTTTGAACTCTTTTGTGTTGTTTGAAAGTTGTATTTATTTGAATGAATATATTGTACATTTTTATGTATATGTACTTTGTCTTAAGTTTGTTTTTTCTTTAGTTCATCTTTGTATATAACTTACAGTTGTCTATAGCATCTCTATTGGTGCTCACGGCAGGATTAATTAATTAAATTAAAATTAATGCTTCATATTTGTATAAGTGATTAAGTTATTTGTATTTAGTGTATTTGAATATATTTGTATAGTTGCATTAGTTATTGTACCACATATTGTTTGAAAGTTTAAAATACACATTCCTTTGTCAAACTCCTCATGTTTTCATTGAAACCACATTACTGTAAGTTAATAAACACGTTTGATTTGAAAGGTTAAATTCAACAAGAAGTAATACAAAGGAAATTTATGTTTGTTGTGGAAACTTAATGAAATTTAAAAACAAAATACAAGAAAGGCCACTATGTTTCTTGAATTAATCTTGAAAAATATTTTAATGAACACAAAATTTCATTTATAAATAAAATAAAACTAAAAATAATATGGAAACGTGCATTCAACTGTTCTTAAAATTGTATTGGAGAATATAAACATTATAAAATTTGTTCATGAATTAGGAAGCTCTAAGAAAAAATGCAAATTCCAACTGAGACAAGTAATAATAAATAATTATTGACTGTAGATTTGATTTTGTAAATATTGTCATTGTCAATACCAAATGATACATTTAATTTACATCACACCATTTAAATGGATAAATATAATTGAAAAAAAAGAATATTTTACATTATTTATTTTTACTTTATAAGAAATGAAATCCATTACTACAGTTCAATGAATTTTTGCACCCAAATCGTAAGGATCCTCCATCTACCATCAATGGTTGACACCCGAATTTTTTGTGACCAGTTCTGTTTGATATGAAAGATCAACAGGTATCCCACAAGTTTCTACTGCTGCTATGGAACAAATTAGGAAGAAATTTGAGCACAGTTCTCATAAATCAACATGCTTCTTGTGAAATGAGTATTTCATTAACAACCATTTTTCCACATTTACATAAATGTTTATAATTAAAACTATGTAGAAGTACCATTGTGAAAGAAGTTACTCAGCAGTATTACCAGTAAAAACATTAAATCATCATGTCATTCTGAGACATTTTGCTAAAGGTTTTTAACAAAATACCTACTTCAACTAGTAAAATCTCAGAGGTATTAAATGAGCTAAGCAAGGGTCTCCTTGTACTAGATGATAGAAAAACTAATCATATCACTTACAGATGTTTATATTGTAACATTTAACCTTATTTAACCATCTAAAAGCAGTAACATTAAACCCAGAGCCTTATAATTAGAACAAGAATAAAAATATTCAAAAGACTTCTACTAGCTATCTTAAACATTTGTACTGACTGGTCAAGTCAATAACACAAGTCAAGTCAACACTGGTCAAGTCATCAACAAATTAAAAAAAAAAAAATATTATTAATGGTTACTATAAGGTAACACAATTATTACTTTATTCTGAAAAAAAAAATAAATACCATATATAAATCAATGGCTTTAAAATGGTCACTTAATATGTAACATTCCTACATTAGAAAAAACTTTAAAATGTTAAAACTGAATAAAATTGGGAACACAATATTTTTTTTTTGGAATTTGTTTCTAATTATTTTATCTCTAAACTCATAAATCTGTGAAACAAATAATTTTGCATGGGAAAATATTAATACAATTTCATTTGAAAGAGAACATATGAAATGAATATGTAATTTCTAATTAACATTTATCATAATTCTAATAACCAACTGCATGAACTTCATTCCATGAAGATCAAAGATATTACAATACAGTAGTAACAAAAATTACAACACATAAATTGACCATAGATTTTCAATCACAACTAAGTTTACTCACAATTTACATTGTGTACAGTTTAAGATAGACTTATAACCAATAACAACAAAACAGAATATCAAATCAAACCAATTGCTGAACATTTGAAAATATAACCTAAATTTTTATGTTAATAAACATAACCTTCTTTGCTTAAAACATAAATCGAACAACATAAGCTACCAAATTTTCAAATAGGGTAAAGTGTATTAAGTAAAGCCTCTCAGCACTAGATGAAAAGTATTACTACAAATTTTAAAATAACAACTTACTTACAAAACGTCGAAGAAAGACGACCGGCGGCATCTGCGATAACCTTCGCAACCTCAAGTACTTTAGTAGAAAAATCTCCCACTCACGAAGTTAAGAAAGTCATTTTTATAGTAGTACATATATATATATGTACATACATATATATATATACATATATGATTTCCAGAATTTAAAATTCCTGTACCACCACCATTGATAGAAGTTATAAAAGCATTCTGATACTGTCCGATAAGGAAGAAAAATAATTAAAATAATATTTAGAAAACTCATTGCTAGAGTATTATAACAATTACCGAATTTATATAAAATAATGGAACAGTGCTTTCTATAAATAATTTATGATTAACTGTTTATACAATAAAAACAGGATACTACTATCAACTCAAATATTGTACTCATTACTTCAAAAAATATGATGGAAAGATTTTTAATCAGGTATTTAGTAAGAAGTATTACAAAAGTTCGGGTTTTTAGGAAAAATTATGCATAGTATTAAGCGATTCTTTTTAATATGCGTTTAAAGAAATATCGTCGTTAAAACCAAAGTTAAGAAAAATTTAAACAAAGAGGTTAGATATTACTTCCATTTCGCGGCTCGTCCGTTGAACGTCGAGTTACAACAATCGATTGTTTTGTTTATCTTTTACGGTTAAGTCGATGTATTGTTGGTTAGCGTGGATAGTAAAATTTGTGGAGTTTCTTATACCCGAAGAATTTTGTAAATATTCATCCAAATGATTCGAGTAAGACCTTTAATGGAACGGACTGATCCAGCAGAAGAAAAAAAAAAAGCGACCGAATCTGTAATGCTACACATTGGATTGTTTGTAGCATCTATAATTTTGTTGAGAATTGGTAGGTTATGTGGTATCTTACTTTTTGTAAGATAATTTATATTTCTGTTTTAATAAGTTATCTTATTTTTGGTAAAATGACATTTTTAAGTGAGTGATAATAATGAGTAACTTGCTGCGTAAGTAGTTTGAACGGACGATAATAAAGTTGCTTATATTTGTGTATTTGTATTTTTTAGGTTGTTACAGTACATTATTTTATTTATTAATTTTTGAAGACCATAGTAAGTTTTTGTTTATGTATAGTACTGAATGTACGTACGTATTTTTTAACTGGATGTACTTCTCCATTCTTACTAGTTTTTGTTTTGTACTTTAACATACCCCTGGCATTCTAAATTCTCAGTTATTTGTTTCATGTAATTAATATTTATCTTCCTGTACAGTTTTTACTTTATAGTTTCTTTGATACAGGCTGCTTGCCGTATTCTTTGATTCTGCTGTAAACTTCCTTTCCCATTTTACTTAAAACCTCTTCAGTTTTCACACTTTTATCAACTCGTCTAATTTTCGTATATTACAACATTGCAAAAGTTGTTATTCGTAATCTTTTGGCCTTAAAGAATTTTATCCCAAATAAATATTTTAAAGAATTTCTTCCCAATTTTCTAAATTTACATTTCACATAATTTTTTTTTTTCAGTATATAAGCATCTTTGGCTTACGTCTGACCTTATGATACAATATTTTTATTTTTTTACTTTATAATTTAATTATTACAGATTATTATAATAAATGCTATTTAGACTTTTTTTTAAGTTTAAGCTTTCAAAATGTTATTGAAAACATAGTAAGATTAAGATTAGTAAGAAATTTAATTTTTTTAAACTAAAATAATTGTTATGTTTAAAAGTGCAAATGTAGACACTTTATTTCAGTAAAGAATATTTCATGCATAGATGAAATTTTGTAGAATGAGGTATTTTGTTAATTGAAATCCTGGTTAACTTTCTGTAAAGTGGAGTTAAGTTCTTTGATTATGAAGAGAGATGGATTCTGACTCGTCAGAATCATTTACAACAGCCTCTTTATTACAGATCTCAGTCTCAATCATATTTTCATATCTCATTTTACACAAAATTCAGTTAAAAGTTTTGTGACTATAAACTAATTAATACTATATTTTTTCATGTAAATCTGTGTATTTGCCCACTTGGAAGTTTCAAGGTAGATGTTATAAAGCATTAAAGTTGTGTATTTATTATTCATACTTACCAAGAAGTAGCTAATTTTACAGTTTTCATGAAATGTTATTAAAAGCAAAGACGTACAACAATCGACCAGTTATATTAGATTTGAATCTAGTAATTCTAATTTACATTGTGATCATTTCTTTTATTAAAAAAATTAAATGAAGAGGTGAATTATGAGTTATGAAAATATTTGTTATCCATTAGTGATTCATGTTTTCAGAGTAGAATTGCTGATGATAGATTACATCTTGTCATTTGTATGCAAGAGTTTTCATGTAATTTTAAAAAGCATAAAATGGAATATGATTTTCAATTGTTTACTTAAAAAAAACCTTGTTTTCGTACAGTTTTATACAAATTAAATTAAGTGTTAATTTTTGTTTATATAAGTTCTTAATAAATAATGTAAAATAGAATATGTTTTAATTTTAAATATGTACTAATATTTTTTTCTGTTAATTAGGAAATAAGACTATCTCAAACAGAGATGCCTTCTTCCATTAGCCTTACTATAAATATTTAGGTTTTAAATGTTAACTTACTAGATGAGATTTTTTTCTAGCTAATGAGTTTTAACAATTTACTAAGGTTTATAATAATAACTTTGTAGTAATCAAAAACAAATATGTTTTTGATTACTACATTCAGTTCAACTTAAGTAAAAACTAGTAGTATGTTTAGTACTTATTAAACATGTCCAAAAACTGTAATCTCAGTATAGTTTATTTTTAAGGAGAAAAATTAAAAATTATTGTTTCAACCTAAGTACAAGAAATTTGATACTTATCAAATGCCAGAAATTACTATTCAGTTGACAAAAATAGCAGTAATGGTAGGAGACTTTTTGCAAGAGAAGGTTAAGCAAGAGCTATTAAAAGAATTTTCATAACCTATACTACTCATGAAAATAACGGAAAAAATTCATATAAACGTATGTCCTAAAATGCTTCATTTACAAGTTACAGATAGTGAAAGATATTGCTCAGATTTCAGCTACCTTTGTGAAAAGTCTTCCTGAAATTTGTAAGATATTAATTAAGGGACAGAATTGTGATTTAATAAGGTTTTTAACTTGAACAATTGAATAAAATAAGTCCCAGAAACATATCTGCAGTAGATTTGGAGAAATCTGGGATGAAAACCAATAAATTGGAGTAAAAAAAACATATTTTTTTATGTTTGACATACTATAACTTGGTTAAGTGGGTAATAATTACATAAAACCTTTAATAAAACTTGTAGAAAATTAATTCTGAAGAAAATGGTGTACGATAAGTTGAATAAAAGAAAAGTCAGAAAAATTAAATTTAAAACCAGTACACTAGATCAAAGTGCATTATACATACAGTTTATAATAAATGTACAGAAATGTGCCCACCATTTTCAACTCATTTATTGACATAATTTTGTATTGCTTTTGTTGCTCCTTATAGTTCTTCAGGGCTGTCCGTAAGTTGCTTAGCCACATCCATAATGCAAACAATTAGTTACTAGAATATATTTTTGTTTTGGATACAATATTTTCCATCCATCCCCCCAGGCACAAAACTCTAAAGGTGTTAGCTCAGGCAATCTTTGTGCCCAGGAATGTGAACCTCTACAACAAATTCATTTCTCAGGGAAATAATGATAAGATGAGTGGAAACTGTACAAGAGAAGTGGGGAGGTGCGCCATTGTGTTGGAAATACGAGTATACTTTGCGTCTCAGCACTAGAGGGACATCTTCGAGCAGCTGCAGTGATTCTTCATGTAGAAAGTGTAAGTAAACCTCAGCATTTAAGTGGCCAGGTAATATGAACAGTCCAAACAGCTGATTGTGAAGAAGATTGCATCATACATTGACGCTAAATCGGTATTGAACCATTTCATGAGTATTTACATTCACCACCAAGTAATGGTGAGCTTGGAGTGGTGACGATTACTACCCAAGTTAAAAAAATCGTGTTCCTTGGTTTTAATAATCCCCTTACCAGATAATTGTTCTAATTTTAACAAATAAATGCAACAGTTTTAAAATGAAATATAGTCGGCTAATTCTGAACTGTACATTGTAAAATGTAGTAACCGATGACAAAATATTATTACCAATTATATGGTAAATATTGTGATAGCCGGTTATTACTGTAATTTTAATTACTTACTGGAAATTATCCGTTTAATTCCTCAGATAGAACACTGTACTTGCTGTCAGGATTATCTTAAGTGTAATTGTCACTATTATCACTCACTTCAATGAAAGATTCAATCAGAGAATCTATTAACAATTCTTGGCTCCAATATTCACCTTCAATTTTTTTAAACTTTTCACAGTAAAGTTTTCAGTGTTTGTCACTCATTGTATTCTTTTATCTTCACACACTTTCTTCACTTCTGACATCTTAAACATTGTGTTTTGGCTCGCAACATGTTGTTTGACCTCTGACCATACTATCTAAATTTGATTTAAATCAGGATGGTAATGGAAGCTGCAGAACTTGATGCCCACTTCTTTCCAACAATTTGCCAAATTGGTATCATTTTCTGTTTTTTATATTCAACTTATAAGTTCATACAATTGTGGTTTAACGAAAATGGAATATGATGTTTCTGTAGGCAAACAGTCGTGTCTTGTTTCTTGCTTGACGACACTGAAAATTTTTTAGAAAAGGTATTATGATACGGAGCATTGTCAATAACTACTACAGACTCAGGAGGAAGGTCAGGAACTAATTACTCTTCAATCTCAAATAATTTTTAGTATTCATGCTATCATTGTAATTGCCACTTTTTGATTTGGCTGTCAAGTTAATCTGGTGTGAATTATAATTAAGTTGTCACCTTTGGTAAGTGAAATCCTTGAGTGAAATTTATTCACAGTTTGCCTTACCCCATCTGTATCAAAATCATCTAATCTTATAACTAATTCAGAATGTTTATTTTTTTAGGTTTTGAATCTGAGTCCTGGAAATCCCACAGGCAACTGCAGTTCTCTCATCACATTTCTATATAGCAATTAAATGCCTGTCATTTTTTTAATTTTCCTACAGCTAAACATTCTTTCTTCATGAAATCATACTTGTTTACAATTGCATGCACCTGTCTTCGAAGTTTTTCTCTTTCATAACAAACTTAAATTCAACCATAACTATTTGCATATGATCAAACTACTTTAAAAAGTTTGAACTGAAAACCAGAATAAAAGTTTTTTTGCAAAATATTGTATCATACATTAATTGACTGTGTAACAAAATACACATGCCAAAAGAACCATACTGAGAGACAGAACAACAGAAATGAACTTTATGACATGGAAAACCAAAGAGAAACAAAAATAAAAATAATTGTTTTGTATTTTAAATATGATGTCACTTTCTTAATACTGTAAACACACAAAAATACATTGCTTTGTAAACAACAGTTTCATCATTTTTATGCTGCTAAGAGGTGATCCTGGTGTGCCAATGTTTCAGAGAACAATAATGTAGCATTGATGTGAGCCGATCATCCAAGCTCGCTGTTATGTGGCTGCTACTGTACTTCGATGCCCATGTTATCGCGTAAGTTTTTGAGGTCATCTCAAGTGAGATTTGCTTTGGTAAACAAAACATGCTTGTAGACATATCGATTTGTGTTATACCAATGCAGAACTCCAAATGAAGCTGACCGTCTCCTAGGTGTAGATGTTGAACTGGCCGTTTATTATAAGGATAAAACTTGTTTAAGGGTCCTCCAAAACCATCAAATGTGAAACGTCGATCTGCTAGAAAGACATCTACTGACACCTGAACTGTGCTGAATTGTTTTGATTAATAACAGCATCATGTTGGACAGATAGTTCATAGCTGGTACGAATAGTAGGTAGTGATTCTATTTCCCAAAGATTGCGAAAAGTCACAGTAATTGTTTTGGGATCTGGAATCCCTATGATTCGGAAAACATATTTCATATTCTGCTGCAGCTGTAGCATTACCATTACACACACCCAAAATGAATACCATATTAGCGAATTCCCCATTTTAAATATTGTATTACGTTAATGGCAAACCAATCATGTTCAAACTAAAATTCACAGAAAACCTTTGCCTAACGACAGCACAACTCACAGTACCCAATATACTTATTGTATCTTACAGAATGATTTAAGCATTAATGCAGTATTGAGCACTGTAGATCAGGTGCTGTTATTTTATTGCCAACTTTGAAATAAAAAAATACTTTGTCATTAATCAAACTTTTTCATAAATAAAAAAATATGTCATTTTTATTTTATAATTTTTACGTAATTTCTAGTTTTTAAAATTTTTAATAGTAAATTTTGTTTTTACAAATTTTTCTCATCAATAAAGGATTTGATTTTTTTACGTTAAATAAATACTTTTCTGACTAACACAGTGTACTGTTTCTAAATAAAATTGAAATTTTTCCTACTTTTCTTTGTTTTATTCAACTTATCTTTTGATGTAAGATAAATTAAATTCTCTAAAAGTTTTGCTTAAATGTTTATTTATTTATTACCATTAAAAAACAGGTTTTTACCCCAGTTTATTGGTTTTCACCTGACTTCTCAAAACTACTGCAGACATGGTTGTAGGACCTATTTTATTCGATTTTTCAGGTCAAACCCCATAAGTAAGCTTTAATTCTGCTCCTTAATTAACATACTAAAAATGTAAATACCACCTCATTTTAGGGTAGCTGAAATCCAACAGAAATCTTTGCTAACTGTAACTCACAAACAAAACATTTTAGGACATATGTTTATATGAACTTTTTCATGAGTAGAATAGGTTATGAAAATCCCAGGAGAATGTTGTGATACCCTCTGTATATACTAATAATCTATTGTTTGGTAAATTTCATTATTATTAGAAAACTATATGTTTATATGAACTTTTTCATGAGTAGAATAGGTTATGAAAATCCCAGGAGAATGTTGTGATACCCTCTGTATATACTAATAATCTATTGTTTGGTAAATTTCATTATTATTAGAAAACTATTTAATCTTTTTGTTTGTATTTTGCATTTTTTCAGCGCCGCTGGTGATAAAATCAATAAACAAATCTTAACATTATATTATGGAATTCAGAAGTTTGAATGGAGCTTGAAGAGTAGTACTTATTTAAATGAAGGACATTTTCACTGTTCTCAACATGGCAGAAGTTTATTCTTAATTTTTGTTACCACTAAAAATTATGTTTTGTTAGAAATATAAATAAATTATTGTTATTTATTTATTTTTTTGTAAGTATTATTATTGCATATTATCCTGTAAATAAATTCCTTTTTTAAGAACATATTCAAAAAAGATTTATTATTAATAGAACAGCAGTGTGTCATAATGGAATTTTTTTATTTCCTAAAACCTTTGTTTCTTTGAAGTCTGCAAAGAAAGATGTAATAAGAAAGAGTATTTTTAAATTATTTCTGCTTTCAATTAAAATCTTTCGGTAAATTTAAATGTAGTTAATATTTTGGTCTAGAATTCTTACATACATTGTGTTAAATGTATGAACTCATTATAGTTAAGAGTTGAACGGTGTACAAAAAAATAGTTTTAAAGCTAAAATATCTCTTAACTTTTACTTACTGTAATGAATCGCAAATAAAATGAAAAGTAAAAACTCTTAAAGTTTTCCCTACAGGAAATCATTGTGATGCTCTTTCGTTTTGCAATACACGTCCAACCAATAGGAGAGTTTGTTCTACACTTTAATCAGCATGTCTGGAGTAATGGAAGTGACACCTGCTTCAATCCTGTACATTAAATCAGGTAATCAGTTGGCAGCAGAGATACATACCCAAGATCCTTTATAACACCCCAAAGGAAAATAACATTTAATATAAAAGTAAAGTATCCACTTACCAACAATTTTGAGTATTGACTATTCAAGCACATTTGGATTATTCCTCCATTATCAGGGATTACTGACTAATTATACATTTTATAGTTGTGCATATAGATTTTTATTAAATGGGAATTAAAATGAAAATAAAATTTTAAATTATTATGGTATAACAGTTGATTGTCAATAGTTAAAATAAGTCAACGTTAAAAAAAAAAAAGGTCTTGTCAGTAATTTGTTTACAACTGTTACGCAGTATAAATTGAATTAGTTAGCCAACCTAATAATTATTGTATAATTTGCTTGAATAAATATCGTTATCAAATCTGATTTGTTCATTATAAGTTTATTATTATTCATATATATATGAAATTTCTCCAGTATACTAGTTTTATGAATGTTATTAGTGTATTCTAATATTTCAAAAAATTCATTTAGATTGTAATTATGTCCACTCTCTTTAATGTGTTTAGCAAAGTTAGATCGATCTTTATTATTTTTATTTATGCAATTGATGTATTCTTAAAATCTAAATGAGAATGAACAATTTGTTATATCAATATATTTCAAATCACAATTTTCACATTTAAGACTATATACTCCTTGTTTTTCTAGATCGTATTTGTTATGATATTTTATTGTTTTAGAAGGATCCTTATTATTTATTATTTTATTATTAGTTGTACACGCTGTTTTTAATTTAAATGTTTAAATATTGGTACTTAGGTATTAACGCCACCGCAGCTACAGCTGCTGTTTAGGTTATGTTGACTTCGTGTACTGACAAATCGTACGTATATCAAAATAACCTAACTAAATATAACCTACGCTCGCCAACCTCTTATAATTAACATTAAATATGCATAATATATACAACTTATTAACAATATAAGCTTAATCCAGTTAATGTTAATCCACCGAAATCCAATTAATGTTAATCCATCGAAATCCAATTGACTACTTTGTTTTTAAATAAAGCGGTAGCGTTAATACTTAAGTACCGAGGTTAGAGAGCGTAGGTTATATTTAGTTAGGTTATTTTGATATATATACGATTTGTCAGTACACGTAGTCAACATAACCTAAAGCTGTAGCTGCGGTGGCGTTAATACGTAAATACCTAAATATTTTATTAGACTAACTATAATTTATATTATATTCTATTCTAGTGTATTCTTCTATAGTATTAATATTTGTTAATTTTATTTTGTCCTATATGTATATTTTATTTTGGTATATAATTTATTTATTAAGTTTGTATCGTAACGGTTATTTAATGCGATATGTTTAATGTTATTTATTGCATTCATTACTTTTATATTGTGTTTTAAGTATTTTACTACTCTATAAATTAATAAATTAAAATATGCTATTTTCTGATACC
The DNA here is from genome assembly GCF_047948215.1 of Lycorma delicatula. Lineage (NCBI taxonomy): Eukaryota > Metazoa > Arthropoda > Insecta > Hemiptera > Fulgoridae > Lycorma > Lycorma delicatula. The sequence continues at coordinate 19,677,736 of NC_134456.1, read as the reverse complement.
ACAGATGAAAAAAGTTAAAATGTATTGCAGTGATCTTGTTTGGTTGTATTCTATATATATATATACAACATCAATTTTATTATTATTAAAAATTTTTTGTTAAATTTTATATACAACTAATCAATTACATGTGTGGAGAACATCCAAGAAAATAACATGTGCGGTCAGATTGGTAGAACTTCGAGGCCACAGCAAACAAGCCCTGTTATTGGTTCTATGCTGTTCAATCCAGTTGTTGGGGAAAACATCCACTCAATCAGTCCCATTCAGAGTTATGCCAGTGAGGAGGTGCACCATCTTGTTGCCAAATAAAATTCATTGGTCTATCTTGCAGTTGAGGAAATAACTATGTACAGGTTGGACGGGAAGTCCCTTTATTCTAGTCATGAAATTATTAGGTTAGGTGCAGCTTACCTTCTATGGATCTAAAACGTCTATGTGGGTTCTACCAATGTTCAAAGCACAGCTGTATGCACCTCCATGTCTGGTTGTTCATCCACAACAGCATATCAGGAGTGATCATTTCAAATCCTGACCAAACAGCATCTTGGAGCTGCTCGTTGTTGATGTATGTGTGTTTTCAGATCTCTCATTTTACAAAACCCCAGAGTTTATTGCCAAGTGTGGGGAGGTCAGGGCTTCTTGCTGGCCAAGACAATTGAGCCAGTAACATTTCTGACCCACACATAATCCAGCGATTCTTAAAAATTTTATTGAGGCGTCTGCAGACATTCAAAGCAAAATGCACTGGAGCAGTGCCTTGCTGAAACAGAATGATGTCGACAATCCCTTTTGCTATTAATTCTGGAAACAACCACTTGATAATCATTCTCCGATAACTGTATAGATTAACTGCGCCATTGAAAAAATAAAAGTACCAAGGAGATCTTCAGTCATCATTCCAGCCCAAATCATAACATGAAGTGAATGGTGTTCAAGTTTTCAAAAAGGTGAAGATTGTCTTTCGCCCAGAAAAAACATTTTAGTTAAAAAGAGACCTTTGATAAATCGCACACTCATGTGAACTTAGGGTTCTTTTTATCATTTGCTCTCTGAAAGGGTTCAAGCAATAACTAACATGCATGAACATGTTGATCATGGTCATTGTCACTCAACTCATTAACTGTAGCTGGACGAAAAAATTTAACTTCAAGTCCTTCTACATATGTTCTCGCATTGTTGATCTTGGAATGTCTAATTCTGCAGAACATTTGCAAATTGATTTCACTAGGGATCATTGAATTGATCCCTCCACAGCAGAGATTTCTCGGCTTGAGTGCTCAGCGTCCCACTGCATGGTGCAACAAGAACACTTTCTTGTTGCAAAAACCTTTTTCTCCCATGTCAGTAATGTTTGTTGTGATTGTTAAAATTTCCCAAAATCCATAAAGAAGTCATTCATAATGTTCTCCAGTGTGTGGACATTCATGAACCACACACAAGCTAACAAATTAAGAGTAAGTTTAAGCTGGATTTATTACAGTATAAAGGGACTTCCTGCACACACCATACGTAGCATATTTAAATAAACAACTCTTGATATGCTTGCTTCAGCAGAAACTTACTGTTGTGTTATTGCAAAGAAGCCATTTAATTTTTGGAAGTCCCTTTCACTTTATAAGAGTTTGATTATGTATCAGCTTGCACAGGGTAGTCTATAGACTTCAAAGCCTGTAACAGCTGTAAACAGTATGGATGCATATGTAAGAATTTCCTTAAAACATTCCACATTGGCATTGCTAGTTCATGGTAGGCCTCTATTTCCTCTTACTTACCTCTAGTACCCAGTTAAAAAAAACTGGATGTATTAAAATTTGCCACAGTTTTTTTCTGTGGATTTCATTTTAAAATTTATTGACCAATAAAAATTTTTTTCAATATTAAACTCTTTCACCACATTTTAGAGGGTGATTAGTTGTATTATAGTGTTTCTGTTGTACATTTTATTAAAACAAAGCATTTCAACTTAAGTTTTTTTGAGATTTATAAATCACACTTATTAAGGACTTCCTTAAACTTCTCTTTGTGAAAATTTTCTTTCCGTATAGGAGTCTGCTATTGATATCTTTCCTCTTGTGCATCCTTTGTAATTTACTGTCAAAAAAAATTATGATTTGGGAGTATTGTTTCTTGTACCTTATTTTCATTTTTTCTATTATGTAGAAGTGGTGTGTTTTTGCACCTTATCATAATAGAAAGAGATAAATTATCTGCTCTAGTTGTGTTATGGTATATGTAAAGCACCTGAGGTGTAAGAGACACAATCTGAATTGCTTTCTTTGAGATTAATTGTGTTCTCTGTGGTGAAAAGAATAAAGGGATTTATTACTAATGCTGAATAAACCATTAATAATAAATTTGTTTCTTCAGAAGCTATTGATTTCGCTGCTGCTGCTTCTTTTTGGGATTCATTCCTTAAACTGTACTCTCCACAGATACTCACCTTATTTCAAAAATATGTAGTTTTCCTTACCAACATCAGAATTGAGAGAATAAGTTTATAAAATCAAATCATAAAGAACATTTTTACCATAATAATGTTTAAAATATTGTAAGGTATAAAAGAAACCATGCACTGACATGATAATTAGTTCCTTCTGAAAATAGTAACTCAAGAACAAGCATCCTATTACCAGACATTATAGTTAAATGTAGTTGTAAAATTTTTCTCAAAGCCTTTAAAAGGCCTGTGATATATCATTTTATTAAGTTGATTTCACTTCTGACATATCCCTACATAAAAAATACAGATCCATTATGCTTATCCCAATTTACTCAAAATTAATTGAAAAGCTGTTTTTAAGTAGAGTATTCTTGTTTTTTGGTATGCACAATTTACTTATTCCTTTCCACCATGAATTGAAAACTTAAATCCATAAGTGTTTCAACAGACTTCATATATAAAATATTAAACTAACTGCAGTTTTTTTTTTTAATTTTATTTAAAAAGAGCATTTGATACAGTTTACCATTCTATTCTATTATTAAATTCATCAAGTTAAGAGATAATATTCTCAGATTAAGTCATTTGTAAAATAACACTGGCATAACAGAAACTATATAGTTATAGTGTAAAACTACTTATTATGTACTTTAGTTGATATGGTGTAATATGGTCTCTTTACTTTGTCATCTTTTATTAAAATTATGTGTTTATGACTAAAAAAAATTAAAAGCACAATGGTAATTAATGTTAATGATACAAGTGCCATTTGAAAATCAAATTGAAAGTTATCAGTACCTAGAAGTTAATTCCTCTGAAGATAATTTGAACAATATTTTAATAACAGAATGTGACTAATAAAAATTGAAAAAAATTGAAAGTATTAATTATGTCTGTGTATATCTATACAGCTGTGTATATTTTATTTAAAGTTTGGAAGAATTGTTAATAAGTTACAATGCAATTTTGTAAGAAATATGTACTTTGTAAAAGAGGAGAATAAAACTATTATTATTATAACTTCCAATTAAAAGGTTTGAATTAAGAAAAAGCATTCATAACAAAGCATTCACATTCATACATTAAACATTTAAAACTTTATAATAATTTTATGTACTCATACCTAGGATACTGCATTCATTTATGGGGAGTGTTTAATTAACAGAATTCTTCAACTGTAAGGCTACCATTGAAGGAATGGAATCTCATGTAGAGAAATTAGTATCATAAAATTTTACTTAATATATATTTATAAAGTAATTTTAAATATAAGAGAATTAGAGCTCTTTATGATTCAATATACATGACAGAAGGGAAACCATTAACATCACATACACTTGCCTAATCTTACATCATATAAAAAAGTACTGTAATTGCCAGGTTTAATATAGGTACTTTATGCTACTGAAATATATATTATAAATCTAGGTACTTTATCCTACTGATTTAAAGTATTCTTAAAGCATTTTCTTCTACTCAATCTAGACGATATCTTTTTATAATCAGTTTTTTGGAATATCAAGTAAATTTTTAAGGTGATCAGGTGCAGTTTTACACTGATTACAGTACGTACATGCAATTCCTGATTATGAATTATTTACTATTTTGTTTAGATGTAATGTGTATTGCGCAGTGGACTATAAAGTAAATTTGTGTACTTCATTTTACATAATGAATTTATAAATTTCCAATTTATTGTATTTAATGTTAATGTATGACAAAGATAATTTTACTTTCCCATTAGCACTATGTTTTAGAAGGGAAAGTATTGTAATCGTTCCAATTTCCGTTTCAGTTTTCACCAGATCTTGATTTTTGACACCTAAGGAACCCAAAAAACCAGATTGAAATTTTCCAGATGTACGTGTGTGTTTGGTGTCGTATTCTAAATCACGTTATATCTCCAGAACTACTGGAACGATTTTGACTGAACTTGATCAGATTACTTCTATAAATGGGACATTGATGCCATTCAATTTTCAACTAAAAATATCAAATTAGTGAGGCTGTAGAACAAGGTCTTTCTCAATATCTCAAGATTTTGCCTAGTTAAGATATTATTTTCCTTAGGCACATTTGTTAATTAAAAAATAATATTTGCAAAATCGCACCCAACCCTGAAAAATGCTCTAAACTAATGGTTAAGTGGGTATAATACATCAATAGTATCCACAGTCACCTCAAGGAACATTAGTGTAGCACTGACAAACTAAATTAAGTTGTTTATGTAAGCCGCATGATGAGGAACTGTGTTGTCAGCCACATGATATTTATATTCATTCACATGAAAAAATGTAAAATCGATAAAGATTTTCTATTTTATTCAATAAAATTGTGAAATTCTTACAGGAAACTTAACTGAGACTATGAATCAATATGATTCATAATCAATTTATATTCTGAATGATAATATTATTCAGAAACAGCTTGCTGATAATTTTACAGTAGTCTGATGTTTAAGAGCAAAATTTAAACTAATGAGAACATTAGTCTGTAAATAAGGTTGAAAAAAGTACACAAAAAAATTATGAGGTCTGAATGTTGAATGGACAAATGCTCAAACAAAGAGTAGGGTATATAAGGTAGGTGTATAATGTGTCAGAAGAGATAGGGTTATTAGAAATTTAGATATTCTAGGAGTGACAAAAGTTAAGGAGTCATTTTGTTAGAGAATCCAAGGTCCAACAGAGATAACTACTGGAGGAAGTAATTTTTTGAACACAGTTTACATTATATTGAAAATAATCACCAAAGGCATTACATCTATGGAAGTAAGGATGGATATAATATCTTTTGTAAACAAGTCCTTCATAATGTGTGGTATAAAGTTATCCGTTGTTTTTCATTTATCCTTGAAAAAATGATTAATTTTGCTATTACAAAATAATTGAAAACAAGTGTTATGAAAATTTAAATAACAAATAAATTTAGAAAAATTAAATATATGAAGAGATCAAGAAATAAAAGTAGCTCGTGTTTATTCGCAATATTTTTCAATTGATAACATAAACCACCTATGAAATAAATACATTATTTTCACACACTATTAATACTAAACAGATTTCTTCAGATTTAAACTAAAATCTCTTACATTTGTAAATAATTAAACCAATTGTAATATGAATGCTCAGCATTCAGTTATTTAGACCTGTCTGATCAACATTTTTTAAATGCTATAATATAGTACAAAACATTAGTATACATAAATACATTTTATTATCATTTTAATCTTATAATAAAGTAAGTATTAATCAGTCTAATTGTAATTACAAACATAAATTAATGTGTTTGCTTAAAATGTGTGCTTAAAATACATACATTGATAAATTAAAATATTTTAATCATGAATCAATATTAAATAATGGGGATTAATATTTGCTAAAATTAATTTGTAATAATTTAAATATATGAATAATTTTAGTATAGAAAATATTTTAATCTAATGGTGATGCATACCTGCTGCTATCCACCTTTAAGTTATGAATACATAATAAATAAAAAGTCCTATATAACAATAATTCTTTAAAAAGATTGCATAGAATTATTTTTAAAATGTACATACCAGACATAGTAAATTACTTTAGCACATTATATTAGGGTACTTATTCCTTTGTACAAAACCACTATACAGAATTATTCATATTTATAAGATAAAATATTATATTTATATCTTATTAAAATTTTGATGTTATATATAAATACATTGTAAGCTATGACAATATGCAGGTGTTGCGATAATACGAGTCTTGATATACCCGTCTTATTTTATTATCAATATGATTTGTTTTCTGCAATTTAAACTTATAATTTTGTTTCTCAATGGCACTGTAAGATCAAAACAACCTGCAATTTCAAGATACATGTGCACTGCAAAGTTAATTAGTAACAGAAAAGTTGTGCAGTAATATGAAATTCTGATGCTGTATTAACTGCTATTTATTATCGTTCTATTAGGTACTGCAAAGATGAAGCTGCATCATTTAAAAATGTACTTATTATAAACAACTACATTTAAAAATCACAATCCTAGTAATTAAAGTGAAATATTGATTATGGACACTCTGGCCACTGCAAGTCCAAGAATTTTATTGATTATCACAGAATCCATGGTCCTTAAACAGATCAAATTTTGACATACTTTGCTTTATGGCCACAAACTATCACCTTTCTGAATTGCCAGTGTTTTTTTTTAAATATTTTATTTTACAAAATTTCTATCCATGTAATGGTAATTTCTCAACTCGAAATAACCAGCCCTTCTTTTCAATATCCTTTACACAGAAATTAAAAAACTAGCATAATTTTTCTTCTTTAGACTGAATTAGTTTTTCAGTTATGGAATTTGAATGTTTACTAACTCTAGCAAATTCTATCATTACTCGGTCATTTTAAATTGTACTTTTTCTAATAAATGGAATGTTATGCTGCTCACAATAAAATTCTTTAAACTTGGTTACCATTGTAAATCTTAAAAATTAATAATTTTCATATTTATTTTATTTGTAGAAAATGTCACTCTAAAAATATACATACAGATTTCATTGAAATGTCTTAATTCACTCGTGTGATACAAGTTTCTATAAAGAAAAATGTAAGAAAAATAAAGCATTTCTGAAAATTTGTCTTATTTCTTTGTAAATAATCCATTCCTAAAGTTTTTTCTTATATCTGAGAAACTTTCTTTATTATACACTATGTATAATTGAATGTGAATATGCAGCCAAAAATTACTCCCACATCAGAACAAAAACTTGCAAATAAAGCAAAACAATAGTAAAAATAAAAATACATTTTTTTCATTTTTATTACTGCAACTGGATATATGAGGGCTTTATTAATACACACATTATTATGAGGAATATGAAATAATAAGAAAATATTTCCAATTCCTTGTTGGAAAATGTACCTTAAATCAAGCAGTTCAGATATTCTATTCAATTATAAATCACTTTCCTTCTAAAACTTATTTAGTATTTTTGAAAATGTAATTTTTTTTGTAATATTAAATAAGATTTCTATGCTAGCATGTTGTTTTGATATGACTATTTTTGTTTGGTGAAACATTTGAAATTGCAAAATTAGTTTAATGTACTTATAAATATTTTTATTGCTTTATCATTTGTTTGTCACTTATGTTTTATGTCAATCAACACATGTTACATCAGTATTGAAAAAAAATAATCCGTTGTTTTTACTATCACAAACAAAATGTTTAGCTTGCCATTTAGAAATTTTTTTTTAAATTACACTGAAATGGAAGAGAATTCAGGTTACTAAATGATAATGTAAATACAACATAATGCAGCTTTTTGAATTGGATGGAAATCAAACATAAATGAATGTTAAATAAAAAATTACTGGATGTCCAGCTTCAAGGCAGTCTTAGAAAAAAACTACTTTTATAAAAAAAATTTATCTGATAAATATAGTATTATAATGGTTAGAGAAGTTTCCTCTTATGAATACCTTTTCGTCATTATATGTAGTTGTGTCCTGATTTTAAAAAAAAATTTTTAATTATTCAGAGTAATTTTATTTAGCTTAAAAATTTATTAAACATTGAAAACAACTCAATTTCAAATTAATTGAATCTACCCTTCCAAAGGCCTTTTGAAGCTGATTTAATCAACACCTCTTCAACCAAATTACAAGTAGCTTTTTCAACTGATACATCTTGAAAAGCTTGGAAGCTCAAGTAGTACAATTTTCATTTAATTTTATAGCATTATTATGTGTTTTCATGCTGTTCAATAAATTTTATGAATAAAATTTATACCTAGGAGTTTTCATGAGAAAACATTTACAGAAACTCACTACAGATAGATAAGTTTTTTTTTTATCATTATTTACACAGTAGAAGGAATTAAACTGAAGTTCCCAATGAAAGGGAATCACAAAAAATTACCTGGAATTTTTCTAATAATTTCTATAAATAGTAACTATTTAATATTTTTATATAAAAAAAAAAAATTATATATAATAAATACCTCAACACCATACTTACATTGTGTGACATTTTAAAGTCCACAACACTTCCTAACCCCAGCTCCTACCATGGGTAGATTATAAGCTTTAATTCTAGACTGTAAGCAGTTGTACTCAGAGCGAATATAGCAGATTTTACTGAGGAATAACCTATATAAATTCTGGAATAACATTTTCTTGTATGAAAATATTCAGTAGTCCTTAATTAGAAAATAATAAAGTATCTCAAATAAATGATACAAAAAAGTGACTGGATATTTGTAATCTAGTACTTATTTTAACTTGCATAACAATAATGCTTATGGCTGATATAACAAGAATCAGCAGTCATTTGTAAAAACAATCATTTTAATAGTACAATCAAATTTAATGCTTCTAACAATAAGATAATTACTTCAATATTTAAATGTAAAAATGTTTAAACAGTACTTAATATATGTGTGATGCATTAGTAATATAAAAGACAAAATGGAAAAACATGTTATCAATAGTAACTAACACAATTAACTACAAGTTACTGAAAAATATAACAGAAATTTATTAAATTAATTTAAAGAATCTGGTTACTTAAAAAAACTAAAAATGTTTAGAAAAATCAATATTTTACTTTTTATTACATATTTTTTGTACAGGTTCAACATAGCATGAACTGACAGAACAATTCACTACCTAAGTATCATACATAAAAATTATTCTCTAACATGTTAAATTAAATAATATAAAAATATGAACACAATTTTTATAATGAGAAAAATGCTTCATTTCTTATACTAAGTTTATTTTTAAGTGAAAAATTTAAAAAAAATTGATCACTAACAGCTTGTGATAATGTCTTTAACAGTTATTGGTGACATAATATCAGCAGTAAGATAATATTTTTTATAGTTTGAAAAATATTTAACTAATTAATTCTACAGATTTTTTAAATTTATTTTTTATTAATTGAGGAGATGTTTATTGTTAATATTAAAAATTAATTATTTTTTAACATTCATATTATTTACAAAAGTGTTTTATATATTTTAGATTCACAGGATACAAACTACAACATTAATGAATAAAGATTAAAAAATATCCTTTGTTTAGAAAAACTTATAGGATTTAATATCATACTGTTTATGAGTGTTAGATTTAAACTAATCAGCAGAATTTTAACACTCATAAGCAGCGTAATATTAAACCCTGTAAGTTTTTCTAAACAAAAGATCTTTTTTAAGCTTTATTCATTCATGTTGTAGTTTATATTCTGTGAATCTAAAATATAAGGAAACACTTTTGTAAATAATATTAATATTAAATATAATTGCTTTTTAATATTAACAATAAATATCAATAAAAGACTCCTCAATTAATAACAAAAAATTAAGAAATCTGTATAACAACAGAATTTTACTATAAATACACAAAAACTTCTATAGTTTAAATTGATTAAATGAATATCTACAAGAATATCACAAATTAATATTTAACTAATAGTTAATCAAATTATGGGTGTACAGTGATTCTCATGCAGACTTTTCCAAAAAAAAAAGTGGAAAAAATAAGGACAATATTATTCATGTTAATAAAAGTATTTTTACAGCCTTTAAAAAATTTTTCTAATGACATTTTTTATGTACATTAAATACTTAAAAATCAATAAAGTACATTTAAAGATATCTAGCCTTAAACTGGAATACACTAAAGATTTTTATACTCCTTAATTGGGATATCTTGTATTATTATTAGTATAGCTCTCAGAAATGTTTTCTCACCCACACTGAATAGTACAAAATGTACAAGGATGATTATTTCACAGGATGATATGTATGAGTGTAAGTGAAGTGTAGTTTTAGTCTCAGATGGACCGTTTCTGAGATGTGTGGTAAACTGAAACCCAACTACCAAAGAACACCTATATCCACGATCTAATATTCAAATCCATATAAAAGTAACTGCTTTTACTAGGATTTGAACTCCCGACTTCAAAATCAGCTGATCTGCAAAGACACATTCACCACTAGACCAAACCGGTGGGTTATGAACCAATGACCTACAAAACATTTAATAGACCACAAATCCACTTTTTTTAATAATGGGTAATTCATGCAGTTACATTTAGTAATGATACATGATCATACAATTTGGTATGAAAATTTTTAATTTATATTATAATATAAATAAATAAATTTGTCCACAAAAGTCTTTTGATTTCACAATTGTTTGAAACATTAATTTTATAACCTGACTGACATTATTGTTGATCAATTTCAATAAAAAACAATTTGTTTCAAACATAAAAATAATAAACAAAAAATTTAACCCATAAAAAATAACCTAATTTCTATACTGGAGCTTCTAGATGAAAGTAATGAAGCAGTCTAAGTATTCCATTGATCAGATAAGTTTTTTTTATAAATTAATGATGCAAAGAAATTATTTTATGGTTTACTAGAAGAATACACATAAATGATGCTAAAGTTTCACAACTTTTTAAAATGACTGATTTATTTTTATTATTTTATGAATTTATACAATAAATTTATAACAAACTGTAAAAAATAAAATGTTCAATAAAAATAATTACCTCATATTAGAAAGTAATTAAATTAGTTAACTGACTAAAATTTCATTTGAAACATTGTTTTTATACACATAATTTTTTTTAGCTTAAAGCAAAACTGCTAGTACTTTCTTAAAATTATAAGTTAAACAAGTAAATAATGCATGCAGAATTTAAAATTAAATAAAATAATATTAAAATTAATTTTAAGTATTTACTAAGTAGTTCACTCTTGTACCATTAAAAAGCAATCATGTTAGTTTTTTAAAATTTAAAATTAACAAAGCCGTATTATTAAATAAGTGTTAATATAAATACAAATTTTCTGGAATAAAAATGTTTTTGGTCTTTTTAAACAATTAAAATGAGTAAGTTTAATATTTTTATTAAAAATTATTCCTAGAAAAAACATTAGCCTAATGTTTATGTTTAATAAATTAATTTCTGCTAAATTTGCCAACACTAAAAATTTACTAGCTCTTATTTTAATATTCATTTTTAAGTGAAATCTAACACCCTCACAGCACGTGTTATTTTCATTAAGTTACTTCTCTCCAAAACTAAATTAAAGCAGTGTTTTATCAATCAAATAAAATTATTTTTTGTATCTTTATCCATAATTTTATCAATTCTTCCTCATCACTACCTAATTCAAATTTGGAAGTATTTAATTCCACTTTATCAGCTTTCTATAAGTTCACATACAAGCATACTTGTGCATTTTACCCACTTATTCAAAATAAGGAAAATACAGGAGATCCATTAAACCATAATTGTTGGAATCTTAACTGTCTATAATTTATTCTATATAAATATTAAAAGTGCATTAACGCGTTATGTAGATTAACATATAAATTTTTAGCATGCGCATCCTTTTGTATGCATGAGCTCCTAGGTAGGATATTCTGGACAAGGATAATTGTTTATCTTTATGTAACATAGTTCAAATCTCTCAATTATTGGTAAATTTTATTTTCTACAAATTCTGCAAGAGAATATTTACAAGTAGCTGTAATAACTTTTTTAGGATCATTTTAGATAAATAAAAGTTTTCTTAAATATAAAAGTTGTAGAAAGCAAAGTGATGTGAAAAATCACATGTATGAATAAAATTAGTTAGATTGATAAATTGTAAAAAGACAATCAATTTAAATTAATTTATTCAAAATATTGTGAAATGATAGCTATTTAAAAATTTGAAGCAATATTTTTAACTAGTATGCTATTTAAAAATTATCAAAAAATCAGTTTAAAAATGAGAAATGAAAATTTTGAATGTACAATGTTTGCAACCCATTCAGAAAACCTTTTAATAATATTTTTATGTCCCATTTTAAACTGAACTAAATTAGCATATAACCTTAATTTGTGTCAGTCACAAACAGTACATTTCAATAGGTTTTGCAATTTTATCTTAAAACAAGTTAAAGGTTATGAAATGAATAAAACTAATTCTGAATTTTTACCCAATATTTATGTTTTTTATTCTATTTTTTTACAGTGTTTGCAATACAAATATTTTTACATTTTAGTGTATTCTTTTTTGATTTCTAGCTATTTTTAATATATTTTTGTGGGAATACATCAAAATACGAGTTTTACTTAGCTTAAAATTGTTAATATTTGGAAGATTTTTTAAATAATTTTTTTTTTTGTTTTTGTGAACTGCAAACTACTTATACACACATTAGTTTTTAAATTTGACTTTTTTATCAACCACAATATTGATAAATGAACTGCAAGAAAGAAAAATTAATCAACTCACTAAATGAGGGATATTTTCTTTCTGGTGAATCATTTTCAACTGCAGTTGTTAGTATAAATTCTATATTTATTTAAACATTACTGATTATAATGGTTAATAAAAACAAGAAAATATTGAATATTTTACTTAGTTTTTGATACTGTATCAATATAAATAAAGTTGTACAATATTAAATAATTCAAACTACTATATCGGCTATACTTATTTATATTCCATTTCTGAACCTACAAAATTTGACAACTCTGTAAACAATTTCTTTTTCCATTAAATATTATTTCTTTATTATAATGGGACTGAAGAAAGATTGGAAGACTTATTTCATTCAGCGACTACTATTTAATCTCAATCTATTTGGTTATTTATGAATAATAATATTGATTGAACTAAAGTTCAATGTGCAACCCATTCAGAAAACCTTTTAATAATATTTTTATGTCCCATTTTAAACTGAATTAAATTAGCAGATAACCTTAATTTGTGTCAGTCACGTAATTTGTGTCAGAACTCATTTTAAAAAAAAATAGTTTGTTAAACTTCAAATAATTTTATAGGAAAAAAGGTTTCTGACATTTTGAAGTGAGGCTTCAGCATAGTCCTAGAAAAACTAAATTTTTTTTGATTTATACAGTCAGGGCACATTTTATATTTCAACAGAACATTTTAACAAACCACACACAGACAATATTAAAAATACCTTTTCTGAAGAACACTGTTTGCTCACAAATACTAATTCTAGAAAATAATGTCAAGGTTAAAAAGTACTTAACATCTGTCAGAAGTTGTCTTGGAGTTAATCCTCCACATAACAAAAAAAAAAAAGATATATATATAGTCATGTAAAACAACAAAAAGTAACTTTTCTCCAGAAACTACAGACCTGTGCCCATTACAATTATCCCAATTTTTTTGGTAGATTTCATAAGAAAGCTACCTATTGTAATGGGTACTACAATTCGACTTCCAGAAAATTTTGACATATCTTCGCATTTCATATCCGCCTGACACCAGTTTATCCGCAGTATCCGTCAGTTCAAAAGTTTATATATACATTTATATATATATATTTCAGTTTCTTGTGGACACAATAACTGCCGTAATTGTGCACCAATAACCTTCAAATTGATACATAAAATATAACGACCCAAAATCTTGGTCGAGTTCGTTAATGGGAAAAATCAGACCACGGGGGGGGGGGGGGCTTTTATTGAAAAACCAAAATATCAAATTTGTTTAAAGTTCCTACTATTATTTGGACAAGGACCTAAAAGTTATCTAAGTAAAGTTTTTTAATATCACCAATCATTGGCTCAGAGGGTGGAAAAACTGGGGTTTTGAAGACAAAAAAATCATACCTCCCTTAATAGGCACAGTATCGAATCGATTTAAAGTGGTCCTCTAAACACTATATGAAACTTTTGTCTGATACAATTTTTGATATGACCAAAATGTTGCTGAAATTATAAAAAGATGGAGTTTGTTATATGCTTAACGTGTGAAACTTTTTTTCATATGCAACCAGTAAACTGATTGAGTAATCAATGTGGAGGATTGAGTAAATTTGAAGTTTTTCTTAACTTTAAGGTGGAACTCTTCTTTATCCCCTACTTAGCACCGGTGAAATCTACCTTCACCTTCCGGCGTGCCAAAAGGGATTTTTTTTTGTTGTGATGAGAAACATGTTTTGTACCATGCAAAAAATGCAAAGCTTGATTGGAACCCAGAAGCTTCCAGATGAAAGGTAGAGAAGCTACCATTATTGTCAAGGAATTCAGCAAATAAGAACTGTTAAGTAGTTCAGCTATTCTTCACAAAAAATAAATTTAGATAGACATTACTGAAACCATTTATACAATTACGCCACCCTATATGCTTAAAAAATTCATAAAACATTTCTTTTAGTCCTACAAGATGAACCTTTTAATTAGATTCCACTACAAAATTACATTACTAGTTAATGGAAAGTAGATATTGTCAGTACAAAAAAAAGATTAAATAGTATAAAATTTATGACCAGTATTTTTAATATTTTTTCTCTTATGTAAAAGTTAAATTCCAATTCCATACTAATATCAAACCAATAAAAGGGTAAATACTTCCTCTATGAATCATGAGACCTTGCCGTTGGTGAGGGGGCTTGAGTGTTCAGTGATACAGAATGCTGGACCGAAGGTGCAACCATATCAGAGAGGTATTTGTTGAGAGCCAGACTAAGGAATGATTCCTGAAAGAGGGCAGCAGCTCTTTCAGTAGCTGTTAAGGGCGTAGGTCAGGACGACTTAGACGGCCATATCAACATCAATCAATTCTCTGAGTACTGTGCAGCTGAAAGCAATGGAAAACTACAGCTGTTTTTTTTCCAAGAAAATGTAGCTCTCTGCATTTTCATAAAAAAATGAGAGGCACCCCTTCCTTGGTAAAATATTCCAGAGGTAAACTAGTCCCCCATTCAGATCACCGGGTGGGCACTACTAAGAAAGGGGTCACCAGAAAATTAAAAAATAACATTCTACAAGTTGGAGCGTGGAATGTTAGAAGTCTAAAAAAGGTTGGTAGGTTAGAAAATTTAAAGAGGGAAATTGATAGGATAAATGTAGATGTAGTAGGAATTAGCAAGGTTCGGTGGGGAGAGGAAAACGACTTTTGGTCAGGTGATTTCAGAATAATTAACTCTGCTTCAAATAATAGGCAAGTAGGAGTAGGTTTCGTAATGAAAAAGAAGATAGGGAATAGAGTAGAGTATTTCAAAATGCGTAACGATAGAATCATTGTAATAAGGATAAAATCGAAACCTAAACCAACGATTGTTAACGTTATATGCCTACAAGCGCCTATGATGATGATGAGATAGTATACAAAGAAATTGACGACACAATTAAACACATAAAAGGGGATGAAAATTTAATAATAGTTGGAGATTGGAAAAGGCAAAGAAGTTAATATAGTAGGTGAATACGGGCTGGGCAAAAGGAATGAAAGAGGGGAGCGACTTATAGAGTTTTGCATAAGTACAATTTAGTAATTGCCAACGCCCAGTTTTAAAATCATAATAGAAGAATATACATATGGAAAAAGCCAGGTGATACTGCAAGGTATCAGATAGAAATATATCATGGTAAGCAAAGATTTAGAAATCAATTCATCAACTTCAAAACTTACCCTGGAGCAGACATTGCTAGTGACCATAATTTTAATGTTAATGAAATGTAGATTGGGTTTTAAAAACCTGAAGAAAAGGTGTGATGAATCTGTGGAATTTAGAGAAGCTTGAGGAAGAGGAGGTAAAAAAGATTTTTGAGAAGGACATCGCAAGAGGGCTGAGTAAAAAAGATAAGGTAGAAAATGTAGAAGAAAAATGAGAAAATGTTAAAAAGGAAATTCTTAAATCAGCAGAAGTGAACTTAGGTAGAACAAAGAGAACTGGTAGAAAACCTTGGATTTCAGACAATACATTGCAGCTGATGCATGAACATAGAAAATATAAGAATGCTAGTGATGAAGAAAGTAAAAGGAACTATCAACAATTAAGAAATACTATAAACAGGAAGTGCTAACTAGCGAAAGAAGAGTGGATTAAAGAAAAGTGTTCAGAAGTGGAAACAGAAATGAACATTTGTAAAATAAACGGAGCATACAGGAAAGTTAAGGAAAATTTTGGGGTACATAAATTAAAATCTAATAATGTGTTAAACAAAGATGGTACACCGATATATAATACGAAAGGCAAAGTCGATAGATGGGTGGAATATATTGAAGAGTTATACGGAGGAAATGAATTAAAAACTGGAAGAATTACAGAGGAAGTCGAAGAAGATGAAAAGGGAGATACAATACTGCAATCTGAATTTAATAGAGCATTAAGCGATTTGAATGGCAGAAAGGCTCCTGGGATGGATGGCATATCTGCAGAATTACTGTACAGTGCAAGTGGGGAAGTGATAGATAGATTATACAAACTAGTGTGTAATATTTACAAAAAAGGGAAAGTTCTGTCAGATTGCAAAACGAGTGTTATTGTCCTGATACCAAAGAAAGCAGGAGCAAATAAATGTGAAGAATACAGAACAATTAGCTTAACTACTCATGCATCAAAAATTATAATTAGAATTATGTACAGAATAATTGAGAGGAGAGTGGAAGAAGTGTTAGAAGACCACAATTTGGTTTCAGTAAAAGTATAGGGACAAAGGAAGCAATTTTAGGGTTCAGATCAATAGTAGAAGGAAGATTAAGGAAAAACAAACCAACATACGTGGCATTTATAGACCTACAAAAGGCATTCGATAATGTAGACTGGAATAAAATATTCAGCATTTAAAAAAATTAGGGTTCAAATACAGAGATAGAAGAATGATTGCTAACATTTACGGGAACCAAACAACAACAGTAATAATTGAAGAACATAAGAAAGAAGCCATAATAAGAAAAGGAGTCCGACAAGGATGTTCCCTATCCCCGTTAACTTTTTAATCTTTACATAGCACTAGTAGGTAATGATGTTAAAGAAGAATTTAGATCTGGAGTAACAGTACAATGTGAAAAGATAAAGATGCTACGATTTGCTGATGGTATAGTAATTTTAGCTAAAAGTAAAAAAGATTTAGAAGGAACAATGAACGGTATGGATGAAGTCCGATGTAAGAACTACTGCATGAAAATAAACAAGAACAAAATGAAAGTAATGAAATGTAGTAGAAATAACGAAGATGGAAAACTGAATGTAAAAATAGAATGAGAAAAGATTATGGAGGTAGAAGAATTTTGTTATTTGGGAAGTAGAATTACTAAAGATGGACGAAGCAGGAGTGATATAAAATGCCAAATAGCACAGGCGGCAAAACGAACCTCCAGTCAGAAATATAATTTGTTTACATCAAAAATTAATTTAAATGCCAAGAAAAGATTTTTGGAAGTATATGTTTGGAGCGTAGCTTTATATGGAAGTGAAACTTGGACGATTGGAGTACCTGAGAAGAAAAGAATAGAAGCTGTTGAAATGTGGTGCAATAGGAGAATGTTAAAAATCAGATGGGTGGATAAAGTGACAAATGAAGAGTTGTTGCGGAAAATTGATGAAGAAAGAAGCATATGGAAAAATATAGTTAAAAGAAGAGACAGACTTATAGGCAACATATTAAGGCATCCTGTAATAGTCACTTTAATACTGGAGGGACAGGTAGAAGGAAAAAATTGTGCAGGCAGGCAATGTTTGGAGTATGTAAAACAAATTGTTAGGGATGCAGGATGTACAGAATATACCGAAATGTGGGATGTACAGGGTATACTAGCACTAGATAGGGAATCTTGGAGAGCTGCATCAAACCAGTCAAATGACTGAAGACAAAAAAAAGATAAAAGACTGTGTCTGTAACATAACACCTACATTTTAAATGAATTGTTTATATGCTCAAAATGGAACAGTTTTAGTAATGTTTAACATCAAATTTAAATCAATTGTCCCATTACTTAGACATATTTGTAAGTTGCAATTTTATTTCTAAATTACTTATTTATCCATTATTAATCATCAATAAAAGCAGTGAATTATATTAAAAAGAAAATTAAGTGAATGGCAACAAAATGCCCATCTTTTTATGACAATAAAGATCATAATTCATCCAAATAATACTTTCTGATATGGATGCTGTAAACAGTAATTTAAAGAACTGGTGTACACTTCATCCAACATGTTTTAACAAACAGAAATTTGAGAAAAAATAGCTTATGGTAAGTAGAAGAAACATGTACACAAACTATAATCCAAATTAGCTGTTACTTCCTTATTCAAACGAATAGATGTGTGATTAATTTACATAAACTGTAACTGCTGATTATCTAGTATATTGTCATCTACATATAATACTATTACATAAATTTGAAAATTTTTTTTCTGGCTTTATGAATTAATTCACCACAGAAGCTTAAAGCTTGTACCTGGGAATATGGAAATGGAAATTTGTAGCATATGAAAAATACCATGCCTGATCGGGATTCAAACCTGGGACCTCCAAATTAAAGGCTAAGAAAGATATTGCCACTCTGTCACAGAGATAGAATATTTGTGTATAAACATAAAGTGCTGTAATGCAGACCAAAAGAAAAAAAACTACAAATCTGCAAAAGGAAAAACATTACTGCTATCCCCTATAACAGTAAATATAATAATTCTTACACTACTTAGGTGTTACATTTGTTGAGTTATAATTTCATTCATTGTTACCCTTTGATATTCATTTAATTTATTTTGTAACCAGACTTTATCCAAAAACAATGCACTCATAATTTTTACTATGATTGGGATACTGATTTTAATTTGTCAGCAAATTAGTAATTTATCTGCAAATATGGAATGGACTGACAACAAAATTTTTTTCAGGTAATTTACAAGTTCCACAAAGAGCAAAAAATTGCTAAAATGTAAGTCAAACTTAAGAAATCACTAATATAATTAGGGAACTAAGTGAACAATAAATAATTTTATGCATTTATCTCACAGAGAATAGAGTAAAACTGTTTTTTGTCAGGTTTGTTCACTAAACATGCATAGCAATCCTGACTAATACCAGCAGAAATATAACTAAACATTACTTTTACAACAATTTTTTCTCTTATACGTAACATGGGTGTTGATCCTACATTGAACAGAAATACGGGGTTTGACATAAGGGAGACTTTGTATCATCATCAGGCTGTAAGCTGATTATAACTGTCTTTTCACTTTCTTCCTTAACCACTTGCTGGTCCCTATGACATACTACTTTTTAGACTTGTAGTAAAAACTACTGCTGATCATTACACACAGTTTTCAGTCTTCATTTTATTTTATTTTTCTTTATTGCAATATTTATGGCTTTGTACAAGGATTAATTCTTTTGTTTATTGTAGCTTAGAGTACATGCAGTATGTATGAAGTTGACAAATATTTTATTTTTGTAGTTCTTGCAGAATGTTTAATAAATTATTTTAAGTTTATTTCAACATTATTTAATAGTAATTATTATTATTAAATATTCTTGTTTTCATAGAAAGATAAATTTTATTTTTTCAATAGAAAAACTACCTCTACATTAATTAAAATTGGTAGAACAATAAAACTTAATGTTAAATAGACATAAATATTTTAAAAAGTGTAATAAAAAAATAACTTTTTTAATTGTAATTAAAAAAGTGTAAATAAATAATAAATCTACAATAAAGGGAAGAAATATTTTTAAGAACAAAAAAATACCATAAAATAATGTAATTTTTGGTTAAAAAAATTTGCCATCCTAGGTGCTGAAAGTGCATAAAAATAAATCTTAATGCAAAGTGTAATCTTAACCTAGTATGGTTGCAATTAAATTCAAATGTTACACATTAAATTGGTATTTGGACATTCAGCCAACTCTTCTAACAAGTCCCTATCTTGTACAAGTTAGTTTACAGACCTGTTGTATATAAGCCACTTTTAAACTTTTACATGTTCAAACATAATCTTGTCACTGTTAAAATACTAAAGAAAAATATAAACAAAATTAAAAACTTCTATTAAAACTGGAAGCAACAGTGATCATTCTCATTGTATAAGATTTATAAGATAAAAATTCTCAATACGTATAAGAGAAACTATATTAATTATAATTTAAAAAATCATCAGTGAAGTGTTTTAACCTAATCAGCAACCAACTAAATAAGTCATAGACATGATAAGCTATAACCATTAATAGTTTTCATTCCTTAAGTTTGATGTAATATTCTCACCAATTTCTATTTTTTAAGCAATGAGAGTTCAATATCTAAGGCACACTTATGTTATCATATTTAGATCTAAGATATAATAAAATATTCAATCGGTTATTAATGAATATAAGCTTTCTAAAAAAACTTTTCCTAAAATAAATAAAATACTTGTCTTTGCAATATCTTACATAAGCTTTATTAACAGAAAATGTTAAAAAGGCAGCTGGATGCTGTACTAATCACTCACCTCCTCTTCTGGTTATTTTAAATAAAATACTATTAACTTAAACAAATAAAATGATAATTAATACTATCAAACAAGGATAAAACTTTTAATTCAAGGGAACACACTTAACTTGTAAATTAATTTCTACAATAAATTTTTTGAGTAAAAAAATTCTACGATAATTACATCTTTTCATGATACAGACACATAACATAATCAAATCAGAATAGCTATCTGTACAGACTGAACTGAATAATATGCTGGTCCTGTTCTATGTCCATTAAAGATGATCACACATCTTATACAGGATTTACTTAGTAACACTATGTATCTGAGCCAGTTCTCGAGTACAATCATTTGATAATGCAGAGAAAGAATTCATACACTTGATAACAGTTTAGCATCTCATTCTTGGAAAACTTGTCATCAGAAATATAATAGTATTTATTAGTTGTTGTATGAAGAGTGCTGTAATGTATTAAGCATTAGTGCTCTATATTATTATTCTATTAATTTAGATGAATATAATTTTTTTTTAAATTTAAAGTGCCTGTTAGTTCACACATTATTTAATATTTAATTTTATTTAAAATGTCTTCCTGAAAAAGTAACAAAGTAATCCATTTAAAAGTGCATGAAATTATTGCATCAGTTATTTCAAACAAACTTACATTGTTATAAAGAATTTAGAAAAGGAAAATAACTCTACCCCCATTAAAAGGATTATAGAAAAGACAGCAAATTATTCAGAAATTCACATATCAAGAGTAAAAAGCACCTGCTGAGAAAATAAAAAATTACAGCAAGTGAACACTGACAAAATTTTTATACAGTTCAAAAAAAATTCTACTGACAAAACATTTGGTTATTGTGAACGTACATAAGTTTACATTCAAAGCTGGTTTAAATTCTACAGACTGCAAAGAGCAAGGGAAAGAGATAAATTTTAAAAACTAGATATGAAAAAACTTCTTGTGGAAAATTTGTCACAAATCATATATCATACTTGACATTGCTCCTTCACTGTGTCCAAGTTGACAAGGTTCCTTCTAAATACACAGAAATAGAAAAAATGAAACTGAGACTTCTGAGAAAGGGCATTGTGTGAAAAATCATGTAATAAAGACAAAGGATGTTTACTGGTATAAATGCTACATCAGACTACCAACAGTTTCATTGTTGAATTGAGAAATAAAATTCATGAGAGCAGTGATGAAAATAACAATGAGGAGCATCCCAGAACAGACTAGGAATTGGCCCAATAAATTAACTGAGTTAAGAAAGATAACGTGATAATTCTTTGTTTATATCTAATGTTTCTGTTCTTACATAATTGCACGTTCAATATCACTGTAAACACCCCGAAAATTTAACTTTCCTAAATTCAGAAATTTTATAATCCTAATAAAAATAATTATAGAATGTAAACAATAACTAAATTGATGGATAATTAAACAATAGATAAATCAATTTAAGTTTACATTCTTTTGAAGCGTAATAAACAGCCAATAAAATCTAAAGTACCTATCTTTAGAATGCTTATTCTTACGACACAATGATTAAAAAAAACTGTAATTAATAAATAATCCATTAAGATAAGGCACAACACTATGTTAGGCAAAATATGATGACATACAGTAATCTAAATATTTTTTAAATTATTAGTGTAACTGATATGTTTCAATCTTCTGTAGTGTGAAACACATCATATATTTTTCACATGGCTGAAGAACTGCTGATAGAATAGTACATCTTTTTCTTTATTGTATACACTAATATGATATAAAATATTTCACAACAAACACTGGAATATCATTGCATTTTGTGCCTGGTGGAAACTATCTGGCTTTTGATACATAATTACTAAGTAATCTTGATAAATTTGTTACAAGCTTGGACTTCCAAAATTAATGGCAAAACCTATGTGTTGCCTATTTATTCTTTACACACAATGTTTGAATAATTTACTCCACGCCACTAACATGGTCAACAGTGTCT
Source organism: Lycorma delicatula (assembly GCF_047948215.1). NCBI lineage: Eukaryota > Metazoa > Arthropoda > Insecta > Hemiptera > Fulgoridae > Lycorma > Lycorma delicatula. Next base: position 19,655,061 of record NC_134456.1, on the reverse strand, counting down.
TGATAATGTATATCTCATTCCTGATTGTTTAAAAGAATAGAATTTTAATTAATTTCTTAAAACTAAACAAAAACTTATAATAAAACAATCATTTTACATATTGCTTTAATGTAAGACTCCAAGCAATATGTTACATTTAGCACCTGTGGGAAGTGTAATAGTATCATTGTCAAATGGCAAGATAACAGACTCTAAAACAAATATTTTTTATCATTCAATATTTTATCAGAAATTTTCCTTCTTTTAATATAATTAATTTTGCAAATCCCTTGTTCTACATCCATTGTAAATGTTTGTTTAATTTTACATCCTTCACAAAATATAAATTGTATTAATGGATAGTTAGATATTTATACAACTCATTAATTTTGATAATTTATTTATTAATTAATAAATAAATGTTATTCATTAATTTTATGAGTATTCAATTTGATAAGGTAAGGTTTTTTCCTTTTTTTCATATATATTTCCTTTGTAGCTTAAACTACTTCCAGAGTACAATGTTGTGCAACTCAGTTTTTAACAAAAATGATCTCATAGACTATATTTGTCTTTCAAGTTTCAAATTATAAAGAGCAGTACAATCATTACCTCCTAAGTAACATTGAAAACAAATTATTATTTAGTGAGGAAAATTTTCCTTTTTAACTTCTTACAATATTCTACATATAAAAAATAGGCTTTGTAATAAAGACACACAAGTCATAGTCAAAAATCCTTAAATACAAATTTTTATATTCTCTCACCAAAAATTCTGGTAATTTTTACTTAAGTAAATAAATTTACTTAAATTAAGTTTGAATGACAAAAACAATCTATTCTTTGGAATATTTTTTTGGAAATGTTTCTTTATTTTTTATAGTATTTAATAAAGTTTTATCTTTTTAACGATAATCTTTATAGGAATTCTTTATTTGATCTTTTCTTTTTTATTGAAGAGTTATTCATCCAAATTTTTTACTTTATTTATTTACACTTCTTTTAATAGATGTTCTCTACCTAAATTTATTATGTTTTTTCTTACGTATTGCAATTCGGCGAGTAATTAGTTTTAATAAATTTTTTAATAAGGAATCACAACATTTAACTACATCCAACAACGTTGAATGAGAAGGTCTGGAACACAACATTAGAGTAGGCATCAATTTTATTTATAAAATTGATGCCTACTCTAATGTTGTGTTAAATTATTAGTCCAGCTATTACACTAAAAATTTAAAAAAATATATATAGTAACAGTACACAAACAAATTGAAACACCATGAGAATTTATGCAGAACAGACATGATATTAAATTGAGCTATACTAAAGGAAGGTCCACCAAGCTACATTCATAACAGTGACAATGTAACTGATACCAGTGTCATAAGCTCTAAACTAAGTTTCAGTTTACTTGTACAATATTATTAACATACAAAAAGCAAGACCCTACTTTTTCTCTTCCTTTCTAATGTTATCTGCACAGTCATCAACTCATTGGTAAGGTGAGTTGTTAGCATGGTCTCTGCAGTATTAGAGCTGTTTTCTATATCTGGATACCAGATCAGGAGATGGCCTAGTTACTGTTTTTGATTGCCTAAGCTGCTTACCATAATTCAGAAATTTTTGTTACAAGCATTGTAACAGACTGGACGAGACCAGTATATTCTGAATTAACACACTCCTGACGTGAGGCAATACAATTAAAATAAAAACATAAAGTAGATATAAACTAATTTCTATTACTTCAGTTATTTACAAAAGAAAATGTTACATTTTTTCCTGCTCCTGTTTCTACTTGAATCAAACATATACAATTGAAAATTCCAGTTTCCTAGAAAATCACTTATGTCCTTTATGACAATCATGATCAGAGGATATTTTTGAACTTGTTTTAATATTTCATGTTTAATGATTACAAATTACAACCCAAGTAAGCATTATGAAATGCTCTCATAATTCTTGCTTATCAGGAAAGCAAAAATGAACAATGAAAGATACTGAATGATGGCATAACCATGAGTAGTTCCACCACCAAACTTCACCCAAACAACTTAGTAAATAATAAAAAAAGACTGTATAAATCTCTTACTCTGGTGAATAACTGTTTAATGAACATAAATAAGATTTTAGCTCCATTTTTTAAGTTAGTTACATTTCTAACTAACTGGACACAAACATATATATTATTTGCTGAAAAAAATTGGAAATACTAAGATTTTATTGACTAAACTGTAGATAAAAATTCATCCTGTATTTTGTACAACTATGATATAACGCATATAATATTCTCAATTGAAATAAAACAGGTAAAAATTGTTACATATTTAAAAACCCAACAGTTCTTCAAATTTAATAATTCTTTTAAAACACTTAGTACTAAATAGTAATTAATAAAATAAATCATCAGTAATTTTTTTAAAACCATTTCAAAGAACATTTTGTTTTAATTACCTTATGATTTTACTTTTTTCTCAACTGGTTGTTTTCAGTATACAGTACAAACCCTATTAGTCGTAACCAGGTTTTCAGAAAATTAAAAAAAAAAACACTAATGTTTGCAAAATGAATTTTTTTAATTAAAAAATATATTATTTTACAAAACATACATCTAATGATTAAATCATAAAATAAATTAAGACAGATTCTGCAGCTTACAACTTATTCACATAATGTAGCATTTGAAATGTACAAATAAGAATAACGTAAGTGTTAAGTACAGAACATGCACAAAATATAATTGTAGCCGACTGATCATCCAAAATTAAAAAAAAATAACTAGTTGTGCAATAAATTTATAGCGTGAAGGAAGTGAAAAGAAATACTACAACCCAACCAGTAGACCTATCTACATATATCTAATGCAAAATTTCACATCTGGACAAGCTCAATTGCAAATAATTTTGACTAATAGGGTTGTACTGTATTTGGACTCAAAACAAATGTTGACCAAGAGTTAACTGAACATAATAGTTCAGTTGAAATAAAATAGCATACAGATGAATAATAATATAAAAAAAATTCACAGATATATCAAAAGAAATCCACTTAAATATTGAACGATTTACAATTCTGATTTTGTATTTTTTACTTACAAAGTATTATTTACTATATTTAAGTATTATTTAAGTTATAATAATGAAAACAATTTAAAGAAGATAATTTAATTAAAACATTTGAAAAAAATAGTCGATTTCTTACCTTAGGTAACAAAGCCAGAGCCAATAATGAGAGTGTAGCTCTTTTATGAATGAATGGGTGACCATAAGTATACTATAACTTGATAAATTTTTCCAAGTCATCTGTCAATTAAGGAGTTGAAATATTTTGGTCATTAGGCTAATTAACAATCTATATTCAGTCAGGAGACACTGGTTTTGTAGACATAAAATTTAATTAAATTTAATTAAATTTTTACATTCAGAAATAATGTAAAATAAAACCAATTTTCAATAAAAAATATTGACAAATTATGAATAAGGTTACCCATTAATAACAATGCTAACATTTTTAATGTTGATAGCTATAGCCTAAATAGCTCAACTGGAGATGGCTTTACAAAAGTAAAATAATGAGTAACGACATGTGATATCCCTTATCAAGTTTCTGGATGTATTGTGTAATGCAATTACTACTACTGATAATAAGAAACCAAAGAAACTATAATACATGTAAAAATTGAAGAAAAATCAAGTTAGATTATTCTATAAAATGATGGTAGTACATTACAATAATAAAAATAAAACTGTCAATGCAATATCCTCAGAAACTGGCAAGATTTTGGATGAAGATAAGAAGACTATAAGGAACAGTAAAACTTGGTAATTTTAGGAGCCAACTTAATTTATAAATCATAAAGGAAGCTGGTCATCTTATTTTATAATTGCCTTAACACATATCATATGCTAAGCATTTAATATCAATTAAAATTTAAGTATGATTACTTTTACAAAATCAATACAGAAAATTACAATCAATAAATTCTCTATATAAAAAAAATCTCTTGACTTAAACTTTCACTTGCTTTATTCACTATTCTGTAAAGATAAGCTACAAACACAAAACTACATGGCATACACAGCACAAATGTAATAAAAAATAATAAATTTACATAATATTAAAAAATGCAATGGAACATTACCCTTTTTTTAATCGAAATTATGAAATAATTAATCAAGGACAGGGTAGAATATGTAGTACTTTGTTTTAATTGTGAAATTGAAACATATTAATATATTTATAAACTATAGACAAATCTGAACAAGCATCATATTACATTAAAAATTAATTAAGGGAATAAGTAAACATATTTTTCTGGCCTCAGAAAGGTTGAACAGAGATTTTTTACTTTTATAATATGAATTTTTATGGAATTAAACTTTAAAACAAGCAACCATACAAATTAAAAGTCCATATCACTGGTGCAATTTCTTAAAGTAGAAAATGGAATGTTTGACATAAAAGCACTTTGGTATTATTCCATGTTATATTTCCATTTATGGTACCCAGTAAAACTTCAATATCCAACAGCTAATGTAGTTTTTGAATGAATCAATCATTCTTGAAAACAACTTCTTAATTTACAAAATCAATCAAGTAATGGCAGAAATATTTGGACAGTAACTACATTATTAGAGGAATTAATTTAATCCAGCACCTAAGGAATTAATTTCTAGAATAATGAAGCAATGGTCTCAAAATTTTACACTAAAAAAACTTTAATCTTGCAATAATGAAATAAATATTGTACCAGAATTCCAAAACAAAGATACAATTTGGTAGTACACAGATGTGAGAAGAAAATTTCAAATTTATTCATGAAAGAAATTCAATGATGATAAAAAATATTAAACTATGAAAAAATGTTAAAAAGAGAAATGACCAAATACTGACAAAACATGGCAATGAATATTAATAATACAATATTTAAAAGGTTTGATTTAAGTTTAGTTATTATATAGTTGAATTCTTCTAGATATGTGTACTACCAATCCTGCTCTTCATCATTTCTGTGTCTTGGACCTGTTCTGTAGACGTGGTAGTTACTGAAGCCACTGTATTATAAAATAGGAATGAAATTAAAAAAAAAAAATAACAAAATAAAAAAGTATATATATTAATGGCAATTTACAACAATAAGAACTTTAAACCGATTCTAAGAATAAAATAAATTTAAAAAAATTATCACAAATAATAACTTACGAATAAACAGAGTACAAAACTAGCAAAATTTCACAACTGAATACTTAAATGTTTGTAAGAAGTAGCTTATAATATATCTTTAAAATTTATAATAACATCTGAATTTCATAAGCACATTAAACAATATTTAATAAAATTATTACACTTTTAATTCAAAATTATGACATAACTTCAGTATTTTGACAGTATAATGACAACAAAAAAAGTTAAAAATTTAAACAACAATTTGGATTTTATTAAATTTTTTAAATAAGGATAAAACTGTATGATAATATAAAAATCTGACTGTACATCAGAATAAAATTATTTAATTTTTAATAGGTATATAAAGGAAGAATGATGCTAAATTTATCTATATTGATCATATTAAACTTATTTTAACTATTACTAAATTATAAATTAATAATAATTATTATAAATTATAACATATGTCATAATAATATTGAAAAGTATTGTAGAACCCATGGAAAAAGCACAGGCATTATGTAAATAAATTATAAATTGCAAAGGAATGTAAAAAAAAAAATTTTCTCACTTAAGTAATTTCATCAGAACTTCATAGATAATAATAATATATAATTAATTAATTATATATAATTAATCAATTATATACACTTTGTTCTTAACTACTAAATAAAAGTAAAGATATAAAAAAGAAAGGGCATAAATAGAAGAAAATGATAATTTTATCATTGTTTGTAACATTTACAAATAAAAAGAGTAATCTTTACATCTATAAATACTATTATGATCGTTAAGATTTTAAGCATTCACAGCATCTACTAATGCTAACCTTTCTTTATACTTAAACACAAATTTCACAGGTGCATTTTTCAAAAAATATAAGGTGTAATTTTACTGTTTACTTCTGAAACAAAATGTACACTTACTTATTTCATTTAATTAAATGATGAATGGTGTATGGAAAAGAAATTGTTTTAGACATTAGTTTAATTATTTATAATTAGGAATGAAATGAAATGTAATCTGATGATGAAAACAAACATATGTTTCGTTTTCATACCTGCCAGTTATTTAGATTCTACTCAAAATTATCTGGTTTTTAAAGGGTATACATATATTTCTGTAACTAACATGTTTTAAGAAAAGTACACATTTTGATAATTTACTTTATATGTTACTTTTCATTTAATTGGTACAATGTGATTTATCATAAAATGAGTCTCTGGGAGTTCACTACTTTAAAGAAAACCACTTTTCATTTCCTTAAAACCATAATAATACCCAGAATTTTTTTATCCATGAATTAAGTGTAAGCATTATCTTTTTATCTAAAACCAAACGAGAATATTATAAAGCAAAGTAATGTGAAGTAACCTTTTCTAATAAGAGATGTATGCAGTGATAAGATTTTTCATACACTGTCAAAATAATGCTTATGCTAAATGTATAGTAACACTTAAGTAGTGTAATTTTTACACCAAAAGAAAATTTAATAACAATATTATTAACTTATACATAACAGTCACCGGGTAATAAAATTCAATAGACCTCCCTTTATATATACATTAATATAATTACTAAATAACTGATTGATAACACTAAAATTTGCACTTCAATTACATAATGGATCTATCAACTGACATGCAGAAACCTCATATAATGAAATTTTAAGTTGTTTTTCAATAAAAGCACTTCAATGAAATAATCAATAGACAAGGAAATTGATCATGTAAGATTATTAATGTTTCCTTTTAAATTAATTCTTATCTTTCAAGATGTTATCGAAAAGAAATATCCTAAAAGAGAAAACTTCGAGTATTAAAAATTTTCCACTTACGATCTGAACTGCAAGTAATAAGCAATATTATTAGATAAGGTAAATAATATCTTTAAGACTTAAAAGATTATATGTACTATATTGTATTTAGAGAGTATCAGAGTCAAAGGTCAACATAACTAAATATCTTCTGACTATGATTATGTATATTAGTATCGATAAGTCTTAATTTGCTACTCAATAACATATACTAAGCATAAAGCAAACAGATAATACACTGTCCTCTTTCTTTGATATATTTTTTGTATTTTTTTTGTAAAAAGATTTATAAAACAAATAAACCAATCAGCTGTACTGCTGGTATTGAAACCATCACCCTTATTCAAATCAATATTAAAAAAAATGCTCTCTGGTTTCTATCTCAAAAGACTGGGCAAAAAAAGGGGACTGAAACTTTAGAGGATAATGAATTCCAAAATCCACCTGACTATTCAACAAACATTTTTTTTGGAAATTCTGTCAAAATTTTAAAGCTGATATATATGATAATTACAGTAAAAATTTGAGCAAGAAAGCACTTTTCTTGAAAAGCTAGAAAAGAACACAAACATTTTTTACATAGACCACTAATATCTACAAAACTTAGTAAATTATAAAGTGATAAATGATTAATTAATCTGTAAGTTACAAATACAAATCATTATATGAGGTTTTCAGCTCAGAGCTAAAAATAAATACACAGATGCCATGATTGTAACAAACATATCATACAACTTTTTTTCTTATTTGTTAACCAACACATTTAAAGAATTGTGTATAGCAAAACACAGTTTCTGTAGGAGAGCCCACAAGAAGTTAAAGCATATATAAATTGTATATGGTTTATATGATTAGATGAATGTAAAATATTTAAATATTGTAATGCAATATAAATATGTAATTTAAATATTTTTTATGGTTTAGCTCAAGCCTCGCTAACAAAGCAACAAAATACAATATGCTAAAGTTATCTTGGGCAGGTTAGTTTTATAATAGGGGCTTGCAGTAAAGTTTGATCTGTTGCTAAAAATGTACAGTTACGCTCTCATATATTGCACTATGAATGAAATAAGGTAATTTTGACAAAATATACCTACCTATCTGTATCATAAGATAAAAATTAAATCAAGTTCAAATCAAGATAAGATGATTCAATATGTATGTATAGTGGGGATGAAACAACTGTGAAATGACAAACAACATTGTTTAATTAAAAAATTACTGCCTACAATTTATGCTGGAATAATTGTTTAAACAGGTTGACTGCCATGGCCAAAATAATCACCAGAACCGCTATCAGAGACAAACGCATCTCTCAAGTATCTTTGCTAAAATTTATCACTGAGATGGATTTACCTGTCGCTGTAGTTTTGTCTTTGAAGTCTGAGAGATTGATCTGTAGCCATTTTTTGACTTTTTCATGTGATATATTATAAATAACATCTGTATATTTAAAAAATTCCCTTCGCACGTTGGGAATATTTTTAGTTTCAGATTTACATTCTCCTAGCAATAATCCTCAGTTATTAATTTTATTTGCTGACCATACATGTACAATATTTTTAATCTGTTAAGTTTGTAACCTAAGTAACTGATGTTTCTCATTCACAACATTAAAAAATAACCTAAAATAATTGGATATTGTGGATTTTCGTGTTTGTGTTTTGTAATACTTTAGTGAAGTGTTTGATAAATTTTTTTTTTTTTAATATTGTTTAAGTATGTAAACTACTTATTAGTTTTTCTAAGATGAAGATAATAAAAAACAGTGACAAATAAACATTTGGTGTCTATGTGCAGACATTTATTGTCTGTTCCAGGACTCTGTTTCTTAGGTTAAGATTTTTTAATTAGCACTTTTTTATGTTGTTTGATTCAATTTTCAACTCTTACTTATGGATGATGACAATATAATAAATGTGTAAGATGAAACTTCATCTTAATCAAGTGAAAATAAAAGCCTATTTGGGGAAGATAGTGATTACGACCCAACTTGGGACTTGTTACATGTTAATACAGTACTTTCAGTGTAGATGTTTTTTTTATGGATGCCAGAATATTTCTATTAAAAAGAATTACTTATGTCTAATAAAAATAAAGTAGCAAATTTTATATTTTTTGTTTGAATTTTAACAGTCAGAATTAGAAAAAAACTTTTTCCATTACAACTGTTTTGCTGTGAATCTAGACCTATTGCCTAGGAAGTAACATAACTTAGTTTTAAAGGAAGAACATAACTTTTAATTTTAAGGAACTGCCTGGCTGAAGCATTATCCTCTACACAACTCCCCACCAATTACATATTTTCCTCTTTTCACAACTGCCTTAATTGAAACATTTGTGAGTGCATTAACAGTTATGAAAGCTAGTGATTACAACCCAACTTGGAACTTGCTAAATGTTAACATAAGTACTGGTGAAGAAGAAATGATAGATGATAATTTACTAGAAATAGAAAATATAGATATGGACATAAATAGGCCTAATGAAAATGAGTAAATAGTACAGAAAATGTAGTTATTTAACCTTTGAATTTATTTCACTGTGCTGATAATACTGCAGCATTTGATAGTGATAGATTACATAAAATTAGGTAAATTGTAATTTATTTAGTAATTTCTGAATGGCTATTAACCCATTGTATAGACAAAAATTATATTTCTGGCAATATAATAAAAATTAGAGGCACAAATATGGAATCAAGAGTTTTTAAGATTTGGTTAAAGATTGCTATACATTAGCATATAGAATCTATTGCGGTAAAGAAAAGGAGAGTACTAAGGGAATCTGTCTTACATCCCAAAAGGTAATATTAAGAGTTAATGGAACCTTACTTAGACTCTGGTAGGACTCTATACCGATAACTGGTATAAAAGTGTTGCAATAGCTGATAAACTGCTAAATAAAGTCATACTTTTAGCAGGCACACTACAATAAAAGCAAAAACTCAATCCGACTTATGTTACTAAAACTAAATTGAAACAAGGCGAACACATATCGTGAATGGTAATAATATTGTTGTGATGAAGTGGAGAGACAAGAGACTGCAACTTATGTGCAAGATTCAATCCATTAATTGACTATGTAAAAAGTAAAAATTTTTATCTGAATACAACCAGAGAACCATCAGGCTGATAAAAATTATAATATCCTTACTTATTACTGTTCAAATTTTTTTGTCAGAAATATTTGCCATAAAACGAAATAAAAAAAAAAAAAAAAGAGCTTAGTTAATATTATTAGTTAACTGTTGAAAGTAACAGATTAATTTAATAGGATTCCATGTTTTTATTGACTAAATTTTTATGTTTTTGAAAGGTCTTATAATTGTATTTTCATTTTCCTAGTGCTCTTTACTGACCATATATTTAGGAGAAGGAAAAAATATATTTTTAAGTGAATTAAAAATATATTAATACTAGGGTGTACAGGAAAATATCTTAAGAATTGCTGCAATCAAGTTTTATGATTTTGCTGATGTATTAGATCACAGTTTAGATGACCATATAAATATGAAGTACCAAAATATTTGAGTAGATTGCCCTTTCTTATCACTAATACCTTTTCCTTATCCTATATTTATTTTTTCTGTATTACTGGTTCTGCGGATGAAGATCTGATCCTGCTATGTTATTCATGTACAGATTCCAGGAACTGAAAAACAGCATGTGGTAAGGATGATGTCCATGACTAACTTCTAGACTGATAATTTTATCCATTGTTCGGATAATGAACCTATTTTTGGCTGAAAAACCCACGTTTTATGTTATAAATTATTACATTATTTGCCAATCTAATATAAATATTCCTTTCTTGGGTAAAATATATCTTTAGTTGAAGGCATGTCTCAGGAATAGTTAGCTCACAGAGATAGGTTGTTTTAAAATCTCTACTTGGGGCTCTCTCAAAATCGTAAGTTTTCCAAACACAAAAATTTTTTAAAACTTTATGGACATGTTCATAATTTATATGAATGTATGTATGACCTTTATTAAAAACATAGCCACTTATTCTTAAAAAAAATATCTACATACATTTCTATTAAATTGGAAAACAGAATTGTTTTAGGGTAATTCAAACTCTATACACAAAAGGCTTTTAATGTTAATATTTAAAAGATTTTCCCACAAATTCACTTAAATATTAAAACTATTTCTTTAACAGAAACAATATTACTCTGTCACTGAGTTATTAAATGATAATTGTAATTTTTATTAAAGCCTTCTGAATTGTAGTTGATTTTATTTATTCAGCATCTGTAGATATGTGTCATTTTGTGAATTTATATTTTTAATTATTAATACAGCTTTTAGCTTTCTGTTTTTCATAATTGTGTATTTTGTGACACTGCTTTGATCAAGGTTTTATAATGGGATTCCCTGAATTCATACAGGCAAATGCTGGTGCAGTTCTTATTTTTCTGAAGAGTAGCACACATACTCATTCCTGACATGATTTAGATATATTACTACATAACAATCAGAATAAATTATTTATTTACACTTCTTGTGAGCTCAGCTACGCTAAAAATTTAATCCATTAAATATCTTAAATAAAACTCTAGTTTATAATTCTAAATTCAGAATTTAGAATTTTAAATTTTATAATTTAATTCTTAATTTTATATTTTAAGAAAATTAATTTTTAAATTTATTGAAGAAAATTTATCTTAAGAATCACTGCTGTTGAGTTTTAAGACATATACCATTCAAATACAAAAAGCTATGATTTTCTTTCCTTAAAAAAAAAAACAAAACATTAAACAAGTTTTGTAAACAAAATAAAAAATCGTCATAACTAATACAGCCATATCACCTGATTAAATTATTTATAAAAGAAAAGAATGAACCCTGCATTTATAAACAAGGATACTGGTTGTGGCAGTGTCAACATTCAACACATTACGGCTATCACAACAGACTGCATTAAATTGAAAGCAAAATTTAACCTGCTTTACAATTTAACAGCCAAAATACAGCACAGCTTAACACAGCTAGTAGTACCAGTACTAGCAGGATAATAAGGGGTGCCAACATTAATCTTAACCTATCATCCATGACATTTCATGAAGTTACAGTCGGTGTAGTTAAAGAAGGTATATCAATAGTCCGGCTTTCATTACCGAATATCAATCGTAGCCGTTTTGTTGGAGGATGAACTGGACCGTTTGATGAGAAATCATCACTGCATTTTGGTGGGGTTGATTCCAGAAGTTCCTTTAATTTCCGACGTCGGCGCTCTCTGTCTTTTGTTTTGTGCTTTTTCTTTCTATGAGTCACTATGTCTAAGTCACCAACACCTTCTACTCGCAAAACTTCATATTCGGGTTCATACGAGTCTTCACTCCAACTATTACCTACTTCTATCACTTCATCAAGTACAGGGCTTCTTTTCATACGTAAAGTTAATTTCAAATGCCCACCCCCCCCACCTGATTTTTCAGGTGTTTTTTGTTTACAATTATCAGCTTTAGTAACTTCAGAACTTTCGCTACTTCGTCTACTGCATAACACAGTTGAACGACGTAGTGAAACAACTTCACTTACTTCACTTTCATCTTGTTCATCGAATTCATAAATATCTTTTGCACATTCTTCCATATTAACAGAAGTTTTTTCCAAATTAGCACTACACTCATAACTTTTTGGACACGCTCGACGAAATCCATTAATAACACCATTCCGCTTAGTGTCCAAGTAAGATTTACTTATAGAACTTGCAAATCGACCATTTGCACTTCTTAAAAAGCCCTTTCTTATCCGTTTTTTAGAATTTGCACTATTTACTTTTCTAGCTACATTTTGCCGGCAACTATCTCTACGAGAAGAGAATAACAATGTATCATTTTCCTTCTTTGTTTCTGTTTGAGTAGATTTCGGTTCTTCTATACTTAAATCACTATCTGTCCTTGTATCATACTGATTATTATTATTACTACCATTAACATCATCAACATCATCATCATCATCATCATCATCATCATCAACATCATCATCATCATCATCATCATTATCATCATCATTGTTATGATTATTATTATTATTACTATTGTTACTATTACTACTACTACTATTACTACTGCTACTACTACTACTATTATTATTATTAATGTTATTATTATTATTGTTATTATTATTACTTTTTTCTTTCATAACAGATGATGTTTCTATCACAGGTTCTGATAATCGTTTATGGTTACGTAAAGACATACGTGTTGGAATAGCACTATCATTAGCTTCTTCACTTACTTTTTCACTTTCACCAGTCTCGCACAAACTATCACACTTTTTACGAGAGGGTCTTAATCGTAAATTACGACCATTTGCTGAACAATCTTGTTCATTGTGATTTGGGTGATTTTCCCTAGCAGTTAACATTTTCTGTCCTATATCATCCATATCAGAGAATTTACAACCTTGAGCAATGAGCATTTCAGCATCATATTTTGTAAGACCTTTTTGCCTCAATTCTCTCATGCTCAATGGTGTCACAATACCATCAACTTTTACACTATCACTTTTACATGAAGGAGTACTTATATCACCATTAACCGATGAAGAACGACTATTTGTATCACTTGAACATTCTAGCTGAGATGATGTCAGAGAAGAAGAATCTGGTTTTGCCTGACGATCTGATCGTTTTGTTCTATTAATCCTGTTATCAGTCTCTCTAAGCCGATATCCTGTGTTCACAGTTTCATCAGTCTTGTTAGCTTGTTTATCTTTTGCAAATGCACCAGTTCCCCTCCTGAAAAAATAAAGACAGAAAACCATTTATTCTAATTATACATAACACGTGTAACAATATACAAATTAGTACTCATTCATAAGGGCTAAAGGATATAGTGGCATCTGGTGATATATGCTAAGCTAAAGATTCAGCAGCAAGTATGCTGCATCAATGAGGTAAAACAAATAAGTAAAATATGATTTAGCATAAAAATACACCCAATTGAATCACCTAGTTTAAATCCCTCAATATAAACAACGGTATCAGAATTCACCAGCTAAAAATCTGAAAACTCATGCTGATTATTGGGCAATTGATGTTTTCTTTCTTTAAAAAAGTTTATATTACTTAAATTGCATGTGTACAAAATATAAAATGAGGATAAATATCAATAAGAGCTGTACAGTGGTAACTTTTTTCTTTCTTTTTCCTGTTTAGCCTCCGGTAACTACCGTTTAGATAATTCTTCAGAGGATGAATGAGGATGATATGTATGAGTGTAAATGAAGTGTAGTCTTGTACATTCTCAGTTCGACCATTCCTGAGATGTGTGGTTAATTGAAACCCAACCACCAAAGAACACCAGTATCCACGATCTAGTATTCAAATCTGTGTAAAAATAACTGGCTTTACTAGGACTTGAACGCTGTAACTCTTGACTTCCAAATCAGCTGATTTGGGAAGACGCGTTAACCACTAGACAAACCCGGTGGGTTTGTACAGTGGTAACTACTCTCTGTAAAATAACCACGCTCATAAACTAGATGTAAAGATGTGAAGGACAGCCTCAACATCCTTTTTATGGGTTGTACAAATCCTTCTTAACTAAGACAAATTTCTTCATACAACCTATATAAGCTGCTTACAGAAGATGTGTATCCAGAAAGTAAGTACAATTTTGTTATTAAAAAATACATAACTTTCAAGAGAATAAATGAAGAGTACAAAACAGCATACCTTAACTATATTTTTTACATAATTGTTTATGCCATGCGTAAAGTTTCGGTATTTCCAATGAATTCAAAGCTAGGGTGGGGTCATGTTGTTATCACAGGCTTGATATATTTATTACTATGTTTCGTTTTGGGCTTGTCTTATGTGTATCTGGTTGTTTATATTTGTTCGTTTTATTCGAGCCCTGGCGTCAACCAGACAGCGATTTCTGTCATTCTAGTGACCGCGTGTTTTCATTTCTTGCAAATTTATTGCTGCTCTCATTCACTCCCTTTTGCTTCGTTCACATACTAATACTTGCACACATCTCCTGTTGCCAACATACACTCTCTTAGATCTGCCTAGGCTCGGTTTCCCCTTCTTTTCGTTCGCGCCATCTTTTTGGCAGAGTTGACCAGACCTTCACAATGTAAAGACGCCTTTACGTTTTGCTCTCAAGATTTGTGCTAATATCTTCATCACCTTCATACTCGCATACACGGTGCGGTATTCCTGTGTCGAAAATATTTTCTAGTTCTACTCATCAGTTTTTCGTGATTTCACAGTTTTCTATGTTCGTCCAGCCTCGTTTCTTCATTAAGTTATTTTTCAAATTCTACATTACTTCTCTGTGGAAAGTGTTTCAATCATTACAAGCTGTCAATTCTGTCGATGCTGAATTTTCTCCAGCTTCTTATTATATTTTCAGCGAAGCAGAATTTCTTCAAACTCGTTGCTACACATTTCAGACGCCCAGTCTTGCTCAACCTCGAAGCCACATTCTCACCCCTGTATTCCTGATACACCATGGCGGACTACGCTCAGGAATTTACTGTATGTATTCGTTTTACCTTCATTCACAAGTTCGTCTCTTACAAATATTTGTGTGCTACAGGCAAGTTCAGTTTTTCATTACTTATTACGTTGAACAGTTAGGTTATCATTAAAATTTGTGAAACATTCAGTTCATCATACCTATGCCTTTCAAGTTTCAATTTCAATTTCATGTTTAGTTTAAAACCCATTTACTCACCGTACAGTCACAACAGGTGACTTACATAAAGTTGTGTCATCGTTTCAGCTGCAACCTATTTTACATGCTCAATTAATCTCAATGCGATTATATTGTAATTAACTCCTTTTATACTGAAACTATTGTAATTTAATTATCTAAGTTAATGACATCCGTTCATTGCTATTTGTCATATTATAGTATATGTCAGTAGTACAACTGTTTTCCAGTTTCATTTTTCTATTGATATTATGTTTTTCTAAATTTACAATTGAAAATAAGGTGTTTTATGTTCTCTTGTTTTCAGGAGTTGTTAAATTTTATATTGTCAAAATGTGTATTTAAAAAATACATAATTGAAATCTCATTTAATATCATTGTTCATATGCTGATTCAGCTGATATTTATTTAGCATCATTAAGTTATGTTAATTTCATAATTTCTTTTCATTTTTTAAGATTTTGATTTAACTAAGTTCATTTGTTCTTTCTCATTAAAGTCTAATTTCTTTTGGCAAATACGAGCGTGTTTTTTGTTAACTTTACCCAACAATAATTTTCATCATTGCTTGCAATCAGTTATTTTACTCCTTTCTCAAAAAAAATCATGAGTGAAGATAATCACTGTTATACAGCATTTTTCATGTCTGTATTATTGTAGTGGTGACTAGCAAGGTATCGCATGAGATGGAGAAAATAGTGGTAGTCTCACTCAGCACCAAGTAAGAACTATAAGATGAATGCTTCAATTGTTCCCAGCCAAATTGTTCAATCAGATTTGGTCTAATCACTTGTTTTATAAACCTCCATCAACATTTTCAGTAGCCAACAAGAGCAGAGTTTGTGATAGCCTACGTTTTGTGTTATGATTTCATGCAGAACTGCTTGTGAAAATCCTAGGAACTCAAAACATAATGAAGAAATTGTAAAGCATCAATTTAAAAAAAAATTTTTCCACCCTATTACACAACCAAATCGTGTTATTCACTATGGAAGGGCACCCACTACTTTGCTTGTCATGTACATTACTGTGTCCCTCAATTAACTGTCATACCCACTTTCTAACCAATTAATTTGTAACTTTTTCATCATAAAGTTCACTAATCTGTCAATTAATATCCGCTGGTTTGGATAAGTGCTGTAATTTCACAATCAGGGATTCTTGATTGACCTGAATGTTTTAAACAATGCTTAATAAAGTGTACATAAATGTTGCTGTACTTGTAGTTTATAAAAAAAAAATCAACAAATGATACAACATGGCATGCACGCTCAGAGGTACGATTGCAGTACTGCAGCAGTGGTAGAAAGATAGAAATCATACTTGTCAGGATCTTTTCTGCAGTATGTTTTTCCTTTCTTTTCCACTTAATTGCGGGTATAATGGTAGAAAGATACTGTATTTCCAGATACAACTCATACAAGATATTATTAGTTGGTTTCACAATCACTGAAGAGCAGGCTCACCACTCTTTTCAAGGATACTTACCAGAGGGCTAGATCAAAATGTACTGTAGCAAGCAAGAGAAAGCTACTATGGATGGGATCTAACATTCATATAGGTATATACATTACAGAAGACTCTACAACAGAAACAGTTTAAACAAGCTCAACAGAACATACATAATAAATTTATACCCTGAGTGATGAATTACCAACCACAAGTAATAAAATTTACAATATAGAATTCTGAGTTCATCCATTTTATGTGTAAAATAGATAAATAACATTTTAAATGGCATGATACTTTGATTTCTTTTGCTTCAAAATCAGTTTAGGTGTACTATTTATTAATAAACAAGAAAAGCATATACTTGTTTTATTGAAAACTAAAAATTTTTAATTTGTGTTTTCTGCTAAACCTTTCAATAAATGTAATTAATTCTGAGGTAGGCACTTAGAAGTTGCCATAGAATGAGATGACAAAAATCAATAAAATAATCAACATTAAATCAAGAGGAGATTATTCACACTTTATAATTCTGTTTATTGATACAGCAAATAAAGTGACAACACTTGAGGTATACACCATTTTTTAAGTTAATGTCTTCAAGACTTCTGGCCTAGTTGAGAAGGCAATTTTTAATTTACTAAAATCTTTGTGTACAAAAATCATACCCAGAGATTTTTTTACAAATCAAACAAAATTTCTATGGATTTTTCAAGAAATCCTTGTATAAATTCCAGGACACAGGGATCATCTAAATCCTACTCCTTCAAGGTGTTCATTATATTTCTTAATACGCCATGTCATTCTCTGAATTTGAAGGAAATTGCAAAAAGAAAATTTCATCAACACAATAAAACCATTCTGTGTGGTTGCTTTGAAAGTAATTAGATGATTGGTGGAAGATCGAAACATCCATGATGATTTAAAAATTGCAATTTAGGAAATCTACTTCATTAAAAAAATGTATCACATGTTATGATTCTTAACACCATTTACAATGGAGAATTGAACCTTTTCATAAAACTTTTATGACTTTCAGAAACTGTAAAGTTTATTTGTTTACTCTATGATAAAAATATCTTTTTGTATGTTTTTACTGTTTAAATTTTTTGTACCTTGTTAGTTAATGTTAACCGAGAGGTTGCTCAAATAAACATCAATAACTATCACCAAAGGCTCACTTCACATAACAATTAGGCTAACCATTTTCCTACCAAATGATAGAACACATTAATGGATGAAGAAATGACACTAAAATACAATACAACTCACTCAACACTTTTTTCCTATTGAGGGAAGTAAAAATATGTTTTATCAAACATAAGAAATTTTATTTAAATATAAATGTTATCAATATAACATAAATGCAAAAATAAAATTATGTTTAACTTCTTTAAAAACAAATATGTACTATAAAGTTAATTTAATGTTTACAAAAAAATGAGTTTATTACAAATAAGAATCGTAAAATAAACAAAGTAGTAGCCATTTATCATTTAACTGAAGATACAATTTTTAGTACTAACCTCTCACAGGTTTCACATTCACAATATTCATTGCCTTCACCAAAGAAATCCTCTCCGTAAAAGCAGGTGATTTCTTCCCCTGATTCAATATCTCTTAATACTTTCACACATGCAGTGTCTCTTCCAGTAGCCACAAACTGTAACACACATGAAGATATAATTATTTTTTAATTCACAAACATTAGAATAAACTTCTTAAAAAATATAAACAAAATGACTAACATACTTTTCAAGTGAGTAAGTAATAAACCATATAACTTCTGAAATCCTTTAAAAATAATATGAGAAGTCTAAATTATACTGGGAGAACAATCTATTGTCACAGATACAACACAAATAGTTAAAAGAACTTAAATTGCTTTTTATTGATAAAATATCTTTTGGCAGATACTGGAAAATAACCTCCCTAAAAATGTACAAATCAAGACTCTCATATATGTTTACTGAAAATTGACAACAATTCAAAAATAGAAAGTTGATACAAGGATAGATTTGTCTCTGAAGTGGATTCAGACTAAGCTCTGTGGGAATTGCTTGTACTCAAGTGTCAAATCTAATGGCTAATGGCAGTGAGGCTTAATTTTAACTCTCTTGTGAGAACATCAAACAGCAACATCCAAAACTACCAAATTTGTTGATAGTTACATGACACATTAGTGACTGCCTGCTCAGTCATCTTCAAATTTTTTAACATGCTTTAAATAATTACTGATGTCCTATAATCCATTATTGATGGATTAAAGAAAACCAATAATTAACTGATAACAGCACTTGTCAAACAGCATCACAAGTACTATAAGAAATAATGTGAACAAATACTGTGACTGCAGCACATTTTTAATGAGGCTTTTTTAAGGTAATTTTTAAAATTATACTTAATCATTTATAAAAAAGCTGACAAGACAGTTGTATCATTTATAAAAAAGCTAACAACACAGTTGTAGGACTTTCCCATTACGTGGCTAAAGCTGCTTTCTGAGAAAGTCATGCAACTGTGGGTTGTTTCTGATGCACAGCTTACACACACATAATTTAATTAAAAATATTTATCATTTTATATAAATATTTTTTTGTTTATTTAATTTAACGATTCTAACTAAAGCACACGCGCATACTGTATTTAATTCACATGGGTATGGCAGTAGTAGCAGCGATGGCCTGCACTAACTAAACTAATGTAATTTTACAACTTACATAAAACAAATTTCATTAAAGTGGTCGGCAGACAGGTGTACCCCAAGGCTTAATATACCAGGTACCAGGCGATCGAGATCGAGACCTAGCCAGACGAGTTACTTTTTTAAACTTTAAATACTATTCATTTATTTAATTCTACTGCTCATCTGTGATGAGTCTGCACAACATGGCAGACTATTACAACAGCTGTACATCAGTGCTAGACTAGCACTCCATGTGGACAAGAGGTACTATTAACACAGTATGTCCACTTAGCCATTAGCTTAGAGCATTTTTTAGGGTGGGGATGTGATTTTGCAAAACCTTTTTTGTAAATATTATTTTTTAATAGTTAAAAAATGTGCCTAAGAAAAATAATAAGTAAATAATTATGTGAAAACTTGAAATAATGAGAGTGCCTTGCTCTACAGCCTCACCCCCTTGACCTTATAAGTTGAAAATTTAATGGCATCAATACCCCATATATAGAAGTAATATGACCAGGTTTGGTCAAAATCAGTCCAATAGTGCTAGAGATTATAAGGTGACTACGAGGGTGACACCAAAAACACACATACATATGGAAAATTTTCATCAGGTTTTTTGGGTTTCTTAGGCATCAAAACATCAAGATCTGGTGAAAACCACATATGCACAAACTGGACTAATTATAATACTTTCCCTTCTAGAGTTATAGCACTATCTAGACAGGAAAGTAAAACTGTTAGTCTTAATATTTTAATTTTTTTGTTTTGTATTGCTTATTGTCATTATTTATATAAGTATGTAATTATTATTAATAAAATTAAATGTCATTCAAATGTGAAGTCTAAAATACAAATTATCTTAACTGAGAATAACAAAAAAAAAAAAAAACGAATGCCAATAATGAATTACATTTCTTATAAATAAATAATATAAATGAAAAAAAATTATGGAAATGTAAAAATTCTTCTTTTACAAAACAAGTGAATTTGAATATAGGATATAATCTTTGTTAATTCATTATTAGTATCCAAATTATATTTTAAAAATAAATGTCAGTTCAATATTACATAATGACATGACAGCATTTAAAAATCAATATTGTTACCAGCTAACATTTTTTTTATATTTTATTTACTGCCTGAATTGTCATATTTACATGGCAATTGTTGGACAATTTTTCTCGGCCTATGTTCAAGAAAGGGATTTCCATATAATTTAATGCATTAGCTTTTTTCAATAGCTATTCATAACAGTTCAAAGCATTCATATGGATTATTTCTACAGTCATTTCTTTTTAATTCTTTATTAACAATATATGACAATATATTGGGGGAGAGGATCTTCATAAATAATAATATAAAATACTAGATTACATAGTATCAAGTAATAATTATGAAGTGTATATATATATATATATATATATATATATATAACATAACAAGACTGGTGTAACAGATCTGAGTAACGGATTCCTACCAATTAAGAAGATAGTAGTAGAAAATATAATGGGATAATCCAGAAAGGGGCTAAAAGAAACCTTTTAGCAAAAGTAACAGGTCCGTTTAACAATGGTACTTTCTAATACTGCCAACTGACAACCCTAAACAAATGTTGTTCTGTGAAAAGAGTTACCAGACCAGGGTAGAAATTTCATGGGAATGTGTGAGAGCGAACGATCTTTCTCACACTTCGAGTTGGATCTGGTCTGACAGGTGAAGAGGCTGGGAAAGACCAGTTGGAATCAGTCTAAGCGAGACGTTATGATGTGAGTCTGTGAGGAAAGTTCAGCAAGATGTCAGTTAGTGAGAGTATTCTGTGAGGACAGTGAAGGAGCAAATTTCTAGTGTGAATTAAGTCGACGCGATTAAGGTGACATCACATGTAATTTCAGTACATGAAACAAGAAATAGTTAAGTCTGTAAGCCTAAAGTGTAAAAGATAATGCACTAAATTTCATTCATAAATCGTTAGGATAGTTTTATTTGGAACAGCAAAGGTATTTGCAGTAAAAGTACTTTATACTTGTCTTATCTATTGTACTATTATTGTTAACACAAGATTAGTGGTTAAAAGTGTTACAGACTAGCGGTCATGCTAATGTCTTTTGTCAATGGGACTGAATTCTGGTTTCATACTATATTTATCTACTTGTAAATAAATCCTGACGATTACTTTAAATTCTGTTTTGTATGTAATCACTATCTGTTTTAATATTATTATTATTAGTACTATTGTTGTTGTTGAGGTTATGATTACTATGATTATCATTTGTTTACTAATAACATTTATTATTATTAAATGTTTGCTGTTGCCATTATTGCCATTCTATTATTGTCATTATTATTGATTTGTCTTATTTTACTTATACTCTGTAACTAATAAATTGTAATTATATAAGCATTTTCAATTGTCAATCTCTCAATATCCTGATTGAGCTGTGAACAAGCGACAATATATATATATATATATATATATATATATATATAATATGGCATTAATTATTTTTAAAATCCTCAAATAAAATAATGTAAGATATTAAATTTCTAAGCTTTTTGTAGATTCTATTTAGATGCGGGTAAATCAAATATAAACAGGATTTTATTTTTAAAAAAGGTTTACTGAAAAATAAAAGGCAAATATAATATAGTTTTCTATATAGTTTCCTGCATTAGAAATACATTTCTACCCTCAACTGTGCAGTCAATCTCTGGAAAATTTCTGTTACTTGAACTCCTTCACAAGCAAGAAATTTTATAATTATGCGTTGTGCAGTAGAGGGGTGCACCTGTTGCTCCGACATCGTGAGCATTACTGATGAGCTGGTTGGGAGTGTAGAATGGCCAGCTCTCTCCATTCCTAATGACCCCCACCCAAGCATACTAGAAGTGCATACCCAGTGCTACCAACCATACATGCTCAGGAACAAAAATCTATTTATATTTCATTTACCCTCATAAAATCCATACAGATACTAAAGATGAATCCCTATTTTTCTATGGAAAATAAGATTTCTGTCATTTTTAATTTAATGTTATAATCGATTATTTTTGGGCAAACTACAGCAATACATCAAAATGAGCAACAGAAATTTATGATTTACATCATAAGTGTTTACATGAGTATAAGTGTAGAGCACAAGAAAATCAGAATTACCAATAGATCATTAATTTTGTTTACTCTCATATTAAGAGCTGAACTTTTATAGTAGTTTTTTTACTGTTAATAAATTTCTTGACAGTGCTGATAGGAACTGTCTTATGTGCATCCATGTAGTATTATTAACTGATGACCCAGCTTTCTTTTGTACAAGGGCACTCGAAGCCTATTACTTACTAACTTAATACCTTAACTTAAAAAGGTGAAGTAATATAGTTTAGTAACTGCAATCAACAAATCAACAATGACGATTTTTTATGGAACTTATCTGGCAAAATTTATAACTATGTTAAGAGATGATAAAATAAGCTTTTTCTTTTAACTTTTTTTGTGTTTAATTCATTATAACTGCGAGTATATGTATTTAATAAAACTGATAGCCTGTTATAATATAAGGAATAAAGTAAGAAAAGTAATATAAAAGATTGAACTTCTATAGGTGATGTCAATTCCTTGTAGTTCTACCAAGATTAAAGCTCATGAATAAAGATTATTAAGTATAGAAAATTAAAATTATTAACTTTGTATGTAAGAAAAAAAGAATAGACATATAACAAGAACTGAATGTACACTCTCTGAATAACAAAGGAAGGAGGTAAGGCAACAATAACATAATTTATCATAAGAAAAATAAAATCCATTTCAAAGTTATGTTTGAAGAAATGTCAGTTTCAATATAGAATGGTTTAACAGGTTTTATGTCTTACATTTATAAATAAGAATATACAAAATAAAGCAAAGCAGGATCTTGGAGGAGCAGAAACAAGCAGGAGCATTAAACATGAATGCAGGAGCTTCTTTAATAAGCTTCCTTTAGTGCAAGCTATGCAACTTTAAAGAAGTATGAAAATAGTTGAAAAACTGTAGTTTCTTTTTAATTTATGATTATGTAATTATAACTTATATTAAGATTTAATAACACATTGTATTTACGATGCCACACCAAAACCATTTATTAATTGGATAAGCACAAATATAAAAAATGAACATTTCATTAATAAAAAAAAAAAAGATTTAGAGATTTTTATCTGGAATTGGGGCAACCAAAGCAATAGTTACTAAAACTGAGCAAACTGAATAAAAAAAATCAATAAATTCTAGCTGAATAATCTACAAAGAATAAAGTCAATAAAATCATACATACTTACCTTACAATTGGCTCTACAATCGTGATTTATAAAGGCAGCAGGTCCCAGCCACAACTGAGCACAATTTTTGCGACAACTGAACATAACTGAAAAATCATTTTTTCCAGGGTGAAGGAGCTGCGTTTCTTCTTCTTCAGTTAATTCAGCTATGCAGCCGACTAGTGACTCTATTTTCTCATTTTTAAACCTGAAAATTATTTTCAATCATAAAAATAATTTTCCAATAGATAGAAATTTAATATAATAACAGCAAACTACATTGAAAATTTCTTCTTTCAATAAAAAAATGTTATTTTCCATAAGTAATAAATAACCAATGAAAGACTCTGGCAAAAAAATATAAGAGAATTTAAGTTTGTAAAAGAGTAAAAAATAATAAAATTACTACTACTACTATTACTATTTCAACAACCAGTTACAAAAAATCTAAATATAGAATTTGTTATAATCAACAGAGTGGATTTATGTTAAAAAATACTGGATTAACAAAGTACATTAATTACTTTTCAATTTTAGTTAACATATTTAAAATAGTATTTTTAATGTAAGACATTAGATACTCTAATCACTCTATGATGAAATTATGTACAACAGAGGTATAAAGCAAGTTTCAATTAACTTTTGACATTTATTCAAAATGCATTAATTTATTTTATTTGTATATAATACAAAGATATCCAACAAATCTGAATTTTTATTATGAAATAATAAAATGCTATTTCATAGCTGGGTATAGAATCTATAACCCAGCTGACGTCAATGCAAAGTACTTACAATCTCAATAGCTCGAGTGGTAAGAATACAAAAACTTTATAATGATTTTACTGAACAATCTAGTCCTAAGACTGAGTTGACTGAATTTAATAAGATAATACCCAACAATTAAGGGATTAAAAGTTAAATTTACAGCAGCAACAGAGTATCATTACTTACAGTATACTCCAGATCCTAACTTTTTTTTCGTAAAAAAATGATAAATTTATATAGCTGAATTTTAATTTGACTTCTTTATATAAGTTTGAAGATAAAAACAAATACAAAAAAGCAATATAAACCATATAAACAACAAACTGAAAACAAATACAAACCATTTCTTTGTGGCAGATATTTTTGCACCTTGCTGTCCCTCCAATGAATACCGATAACAAGGTTCAATAATAAAGCCAGAATCCCGATCAAATACACGCAAATACCGGTATATCTGAGAAAACAAAAATAAGTATTACTAAATGTAACTTCCATTACATTAAATGATACTGAAAATATGAGACCACAGTTTGTTGATGTGATATATAAAATAAAACACACTTCTAAAGTAAATATTTATTTAAAATTAATACAATAAGATTTGTGTAACAACATACTAAATTTCTATTTTTACCAATTCAATCTACTACACAATAAATAATATTGAATACATCCTCTATTCAATATCAAGTACATGCACAATAAATAAAAAAAAAACCTTAAAAAGTCGTAAAAGCTTTTACATCAATTATCAACTGTAAAATCATTTCATTAATATATTAATTATATAGAATTTGAACTTCAGCATATAACATACCATTTTTATTTTATAAATTTTTTTTTTAACATCACTCTTTGGCAAAAAACCCATCCCCATGAAAAAAAATTATTTAATTTGAAATAAAATTGTTTATAGAGGAAATAAAAACAATACATAAGTAGAAGTTTACTACATAAATTAAAGTTAAAAAAATAATTTATCAGAATACTTGAGACATTGTTTTACTTTTTTTTTTATGTGATCATTTCAAGCTTAAATTACACATTACCTTCCTTTGGCAGTCAATAAATATTCAAGTTTTTTTAAATTTTGATACAAAAATAAATACACAAGGTAGGTTTAAAAGGTTCCCAGAATTATCTCATACAATTTAAAATAGCAATTATAATAATGAAATTTTGGATTTTATCTCAATAGCACTCATGACATTACAATATAGCCACATCACAAGTTTCTGTTTTATATAGAATGCCAAAGCTGTTTATTTCATACTGTATATGTTGCAATTAAAACGTCAGCAACCAAACAGCAAATATTGCCGTTTGGTTGGAGACATTAATGCTGCTTGAACACGTATAGAAAATTGGCAATGAAGATTATGATAGGCCTAAGCATTTAATTGATGGTCGTATTAAGTGGTGAAGATAACATTCTTACTTTCTAACTTGACAAAAGATGAAAATATAGACCATCTTGAAAATGTTGTTTGAATTGTTTTAATCAGAATTGTTTTTTAAACACAGATTCCTACCTAATAAGACTACAAAAATTGTATCTTCCTTTGCAAATCAGATTTTATAACCAAATGACAAAATATCTCATCGAAATTAGATTCTAAAAAAAACAATTTAAAATAGTACCTCTCCTATACCAAAAAGCAAGTTAATTTTACAAATATTAACACAATTTCATTACTTTAAACGATATTTTTTTTTTATCATATGTATAGTTGAAGTCAATTTCTCACTTAACAGTACCTAAAAGAACCAAGAAACAATTACAATAACACCGCATTAATAAAGTAAACAATAACCACATACAATTAACAGCATAAACAAATAAGGATGGACTCAGAATGAAGAAGGTTGATGAGTGAAAGGAACATTATGAAAAAATATTTTTAATATAAGCTAAGAAGATGCAGAAAAGTTAGTGCAGACAGGTAAGCCCCTCTAATATTTAATATGACAAGACAAAACAAATAGTAATAAAAATAAGGAACACTCTTAAGTACTGTTGTTTACTTAACATGTAAAACAATATAAAAAACTACCAGGTACTTCTCTATATAAATATTATTGAAAGGATTTAGTAAATCTGCTGATAATGAACTTCGTAAGAAATGAGTTACCAAATATCAGCCATTTATATACATAAAATTATGCTATCAACATATTTACATTAAAATTATGCTATTATTGTCAAGTTATGCTATCAGTAGCAATACACTCGCACTAATCATCTGATAACATCAATTCAAATAAAGAACAGAACACAATTCATACCACTGCAGCAGAAAAAGTCCCAACATTCTAATCTAATTTTTCTAATTATAAGACTTTTTTTTAATAATTTGAGGCAATACAAAAAACTTTTTTGGGATATAAAAACAGTTATTTTCTCACTCAGAATGTTAAGCATAAAAGATAATTTTCACAAAAAAATATTTCTCATATATGAAAAGTAAATAATTAGGTACAATCACTGAGTCAAGAGGTCAAACCCTACAGTGGTCAGATTACAAAGCCAGTCTGGGGAACAAATCCTAATTGGGTATTAACTTTATTATAAAAATTTTTTTTAAATTGGAAGTAATTTTTAAAAATAATAATAATAACAAAAAATTGTTTTTACTGAAAATAAACAGCACAGCTGTTTAGGAATCTATTAAACAATCATAAAAGTAATCACTGAAAATTGCACTAATTTTGAAACACTTTATCTGCAATTAATCATGAGAAAGTTCCTTTTTTTTTCCTGTAAAAATTTCTTACTTATTAAATAAATTAATTTTAATAAATGTGCAGGTTCTTTTAATAAGTAGTAATTTATCAGATTGGCTGAAGAGTTACGCTGAATCACATGATGGAAAAAAATTATTTATATACGATACTAAATCTTGCTTTTCTATGTTAGTCTGAAGATTTTGACTTTTCTGAAGAAATCCAGCATGAATAGTTAATTACAGAAAAGGAGCATTGTTTAGCTGGAAGTGCAAATTTAACATTTCATAACTTTTTACAAGATTTTATATAATATTACTCCTTTAAGTATATTTAAGAATGGAGTTTTAGCTATTGTTCAGTTATTTTCTTTCACAAACTGGTTTCAACACAACAGCTCATTTCAGTTTGGACAAAACCAAGGGCCATTTTAGCTCTCTCTAAATATAGTATATTTTATCTGAACTACTTGTTATAACAATAATATTATAGAATGTACATAGTTTCATAATTTTAATTAATGAGGCTGAAGTAACAATTTCTGTTAACTGCTGACAATCTCAACCACATATTAAGAGAAAAATACAATAAATCCATAATAAAAAAACGGCAACTAATCAGGCAGACAAATGAAAATGTACAATGCTGCATGCTTATGTGTACCTAAATTTGAATAATCAGTTGTATTTGAATGTACTTTTATTACGAACTGTCAACAAATAAACACAATGCAGAGCTTAGGTTTTTTATTCTTCATTAACTTTCTTGAGTATGTACTTCATGTGGGAATTTGACTACACTGGGACCAATATTAGTCATACTTTTTAAGGTACTGCTAGCTTGTTTTCAATTTTACTATAGCACTCAAGTTTGAACAAAAGATGAATGTAAAATTCTATATAAAAATCAGTGTGAGACACTTGAAATGTCTTGACAGGCATATGGCAATGAAACAATGAACTGATTATGGAGTTTCAAGTGGTAGTTGCACTTCAATTTAGTACTACTCTGGATGATGAGATGATTATGATTATTGTACATTTTTTATTATATGAGCAACACTTTTTTTATGTTTAGTCTTAGAACTAACTCTGTCTTTTTTTTTTTTTTTTGTTTAGCCTCTGGAACTACTGTAAGGTATTACTTTAGAGGATGAATAAGGATGATATGTATGAATGTAAATGAAATGTAGTCTTGTACAGTCTCAGGTCAACCATTCCTGAGATGGGTGGTTAATTGAAACCCAACCACCAAAGAACACTGGTATCCACTAGGATCTAGTATTCAAATCCATATATAAAAGTAACTACTAGGATTTCAACCTTAGAGCTCTTGACTTCAAGATCAGCTGATTTGCGATAACGAGTTAACCACTCGACCATAATCTTAGAACTACCTACTAACATTAGAAGATAACAATTAATTTTATCATAAATTTATTTCTGATAACAGCTAACATACTGGACCAGATTACTGAAAGTTTTTGCACATAGTTTGGGTGATACAACTGAACTCAACAGTGTAGTTCATGTTATCATTCAAATTGCAATAATAATATATAGGTGAGTTTGCTAAGTGGTTATAAGAAAAGCTGAGATTTAAGTTTGAGATTTAAAAAAAGAAAAAGATTATTTTTGCAGTAAGTTAAATAGCAACTTCCTTAATCCTTGCAAACCAAATCATTAGAATCTTTTATTTGTTATACATCATAACCATTCAGCTGAATCACCAGTGCATTAAATGCTTTACTTTCATTTCTTATTGGTAAAGAAGGTAATAAAATACAATTGTTTAAAACTTCTATGAAATTCTGATCTTGTAATGTTAATGTAACACAATTTGTAATATAAGGTGTTATAATTTATTAGTAACATTGCAGCAAACTGATCCCATCTGTTAAAAAAACCTGGGTCCATCTGGTTCCGGATGATAACACCCATAATATAGGGTCCCTGTCTCTTGTCTAAGATTACAGGTGAAAACTGGTCAATGGTCTCTAAAGCAGATGAGAAACAAACATACCAAAGGCTGAGAGAACGGAAGAAGCTAGGGAAGTAAATCCTGCACATTTGGAAGTAGTAAGGTGGCAGTCCCATCACTAATTTAGCCCTGCGAAGTACTCATATTGCAGATAGAGGACAATTTATTCACTGGCACACATACAGCCACGAATTACACTAGATTCTTCGTATATGATCAGAATCTTCAAAAATTTTAAATTTGGAATTCTGGGCATAAAAACTTGGTACATGGACCATCAGAGGAAAGATAAAATGATTTTACTGGAAAAACCTTACTAGAATATAAACTTAATATTGCTTTAACAGAAATTAAAAAGAAGCTGATAGGAAGTTATGATTATACTAATAACACATAAATATACAGTGAAGTTTCACAGAATGAAAGAGCTAATGCAGACGTGCAATAATAGCAAATAATAAATTAAAAAAATAAATAATCATGTATGAATGGATTAATGAAAGAATTTAGGTTTTGTGATTGAGATAAAGAGAGGATAAACAGCATGATTGACCTAATGTTACCAGCTCTTTCTGAGCTCATTCTATTAGCAAAAATAATAATGAAAAAAGTTCATATAAACAAGGGTCTGGAATCACTCTGTTAGCAAGTTACAGCTAGCAAAGGATTTTCCCCTTTTTCCGAGACAAAGAGTGAAATAAAACTATACTGAAATTCTAGGAACTCAAATTAAAGGCAAGCTTTATGGTTTTTGACCTGATAAATTGAATGAAATAGGTTTCAAAACCATATCTCCAGTAGTCGTAATATCAGACACAAATGTTTTGCCTAAAAACATTTTTTTTTCTTTACATTTGTACTACAAAAACTTTTTTAAATAACTAATAACTGTGTAAAATTTATTTCTAAACCTTTAGGAAATTTAATTCTATAAAAAATGATGTAAAATAGTCCAATAAAAAACAAACACAAGTTCAAGAAATTTGATTTTATTACAAACACTGTATGCAAATTTTTAAATGTTATAACTACAGAAAATGAAGTTAACATACAATTGATAAAATGTTAAATAAAAGAAAAAGTAACAGATACATTTAATAAAGATTACAGTAAATTTTCAAAAATCTGTCCTACTTCAATACATTTAGCTGGATGCTTTCAGATTGTTAGCGTTGCTCCCCGCAATTCTGAATGACTTTCCTTAATTTGTGTGACGGAATCTGTAATACAAGCAACTAACTCTTTACATGCGTGAACTTTTCTCAGATTAATTAGTGTTAGATCACCATTAATCTGGATGGCAAGAAGTGTGGCCTGCCGCAGCCAATCCATTAATCTGGAAATTGCTCATTAAAAATGCCAATACAGCACAAGAGAAGTGTGGAGAAGCACCATTGTACTAAAAGTACATGCGGTATCTTGATGCTCATCAAACATCTTCTTATACCAGCTGCAATTGATCCTTATGGAATTCCAAGTAAATGTCAGAATTTATATCCTGGGAGAATGAATAGTCCAATTAGCTGATCATAAACTCAACCACAAGCACATACTGACACTAAATCCATGTTGGAAATTATGTTCTACAGTCGCGTGTGAATTGACTTCTGCCCTAATGTGCTTGCTGCGAAGGTTACTGATGCCGTCCTAAGTAAACTGAGCCTCATCTGTAAATAAAATGAATCCATGCAATCAGCTATTCATTTTCAACCAGTTGCAGTATTGCAAATGAAGAGAAGGATCTCTTGGTTGAATTTTGTTTTCATTGATTATAGTAAGGTACAGGTTATTTTTATGAATGTCCTCCCACACTATAAACTGAAAAACTCTCAACTGCCGGGAAAGGCATCATGTACCTGGACTGCACTGAATAATCTTGATAATGATTTCATCAATTTCAGCATCAGGATAAGCAGAATGGCGGTGTTGAATATTAATGCTGAGAAGTGTACCAGTTTCTTGTAGCATATGGAATGTTTCACTAATTGTTTTAGGATTTGGAACTCTGCAATTAGGAAATGATTTTAATATCTGCAGCAGCAGCATTTCCATCACACCCCCAAGATAAATGCCATGTTGGCATACTTCTCAGCTGTAAATAACAAAGGCATAACTGCAGTACGACACCAATTAATGAAACATACATACTGTTAATTAAACTGTACTGTACTGGAACAATTCACAGCAGTAACTCAGACTACACAATACATTGATGACACGACAAAATGCATTGTTGGCCAGTTGATTTCTGTTACCAACTTATGAAACTATAAGTTTTCAAATTTTCAATTCGACAGTAAATTTGAGAAAGATAATACATAAACTTTATTGTCTGAATAACATCAATACTTTTTTTTATTTTATTCATTTTTATTTGTATCTTTAACACAACACTATTTTTTACATCATTGCACTTTATAGAAAAGAAAACATGCTTTGTTCGTGTAATCCTTTCGTTTTCATAGAGTAAGTGTTAGTAACAAAATCAAATTTTGCAGAATTATATTCTTTATAAGTTTTGATGATAAAGTTTATGCATTTATTGGTCATTTAATAAAAGTTTTTGTAATAAAACTAAAAAATGTGTTTTTAGACAACAAATTGTTCTATTTTATATCTGTTATTATGAAAAGTGCTGGAGATACCAGGTCTGTTTAGAAAATAACCGAACATATTTAATTATGTGTCACAGACATCTTTAGTGAGGAGCAGTTGGCAGCATTATGTTCCACTATCCTACTCAGTAACCACATGTTCTTGGATTGCTGATATCTCATTTAGTTTTTATGTTAATGTTATTTGAGTGCAACTTGTTCAAGTGTTCATATAAATTTTTATAATGTGTGACTTTCAGGAGCATCAATAAAACTTAAAATGTTGTGGAAAAACTTTTGAAACAAGCTTACAGATATGATGCTCTGGGTCATACACAATGTTATGAATGGTTTTCAAGGTTTAAAAGTGGTCATCAGTCAATTGAAGATGATCCTCGACCAGTTAAGCGTTTGACTTCAACTGATGACACCCCATCAATGACTGGTGCGTGTAAATCACTGATTGACTGTCTGAGAACTTGGAGAAGAGGTTAGCATCTCAATTGGATCATGCCAGGATATTTTGGCTGAAAAATTGAACAAGCATTGAGTTGCAGCAAAGTTTGGTCCTTGTTTCTTCTTTGTTCTTTGTTACAGCAAAGTTTGTCACCAAACAGCAGAAAACATCGCATAGAGGTTTGTCACAACTTCTTGAACAAGCCAATGATGATAAAAAATTCATGCAAAGGATCAAAACAACAGACGAAAGCTGGGTTTACAGCTAAGACATTGAGACAAAAGTTCAACCATCACAATGGATTGGCATAGAATCTCCATGCCCCAAGAAAGCATGTCAGTCTCAATCTAATGTCTTAATGATGCTCTGTTTTTTATTTTTATTTTTTTTTTAATGGAACTGTGCATTTATAATTTTTGCTTCCAGGTGAAACACAGAACCATGAGTACTATCAAGGTGTTTTACAACGGTTACAAAAAAAATCTGCAAAGAGAGACCAGAGTTGCGGTGAGACAACTCACGGTTCTTTCACAAAGACAATGCGCCCACATACTCAGCTTTATCAATTCATAAGTTTTGTGCCAAAAATCAGATGACTATCCTCCCTACTTGCCAGACCTGGCTCCTTGTGAATTTTTCTTATTTCTGAAATTAAAATTAGTGATGAAAGGATGCCATTTTAGACTACTGTTGATATTAAAGCAAATTTTTCATAGACCTTAAAGGCCATTTCAAATGAATCTATCTAGGACTGCTTCGCAAAATGGAAACGCTGCTGGGAAAAGTGTGTGACTAAGAAAGAGGAGTACTTTTAAGTGGAGAAGGGCTAATAATCTATAAAATTAATAATAAAGATTAAAATAATAAAGTTCAGTTATTTTCTCAACAGACGTTGTATGGTTCTGGAACCTGTATTATTCTATTTCCCAGATCAAAAACCATCAGGTTTATCCTTTAATTTGGGTCCCTAGTATTTAATATGGTTTTATTCCACTATTTGTCCAGGAATCACAAGAAAATCTTTTGCTAGCTGTTACTAACAATGCATTTCCAGACCCATATTTTTATGAACTTTTTCATTTTTTTTCACTAGTAGAATGAGTTCAGAAACTGCCGGTAATAAGTGAATCACTCTGTATACGTTTCATATGTGCACATGAGCCAGAAGAGGGCAAAACTGAAGAGACCAGAAGTTTTATGATCTCTTGCAACAAACATTAAATCAGTATAACATGAATAATTATATCATAATTGGTTGAGATTTGAATGCAAATATCGGCAGGACACCTTTAGAAGGAATTAATAGTACTAATGGAGAAGGTGATATGAATTCCAATGGCAATCAATTGAGAGATTTTGCAAGGTTTAATAATTTATAAATAATATTTTAAACATAAAACCCTTCTGTGGGAAGGGGTTAATCATCCCCTTTACTTATTCCTATTTTCACACTTTCTTGGACAAGTGCCATGGAAATCTTTGGACTGCCATTGCCTGTGCCAGCATATTGCCATTTTTTTACTAGAGCTCACTGAAGAGGTAACACTTTTTTCTGCTAGTGGTACTGTTAAAGTTAAGTCTTTTTATAAAAAGATTGCACTAGTAAGTGAGGATGTGCCTACAGGGCAAAGCCAGGTTTCCTTTCTTCAAAAATCTAACCTCAAAAAGCTCACATTCTTCCTAATAAAAACATAGATCAAATTACTATTATTTTTAAAACAAAGTACTGGGTTTTTATGACATAATGAGTTTATGCTGTAGTAGACAGTAAAACAAATGCTACAAGCTCAGTTTAACTTAATTTGTTATTAATATTAATCAAGTAGTGCTGTCTTCGGTTTGATTAAGTAAAGTGCATGAAGATCATGTAAGCAAATCATTTTGTTTGACAGGCTTAGTTTTACTCAGTTATTATTTCTCAAGATTCTTAAGAAAAAAGGCAGTCAATGGATGTGGGAAGGAGGATAAGGGTTAAAATTGATTGCTTTAAATATCTTTAAAACAAACCATTTTTAAAATCTCATATCATACGCCTTCATATATATACACAGAATTCCTTTTTTATTTTTATTACAAACAATAACAGAGTAATGACCTCTTAATTGTTTGTCCCTCCACCAATAAAGAATACTTCTTACATTAGTCTTTTACAATTAATTTTTGCAAAAAATCTAAAAAAAACAAAACAAAAGTTTTTAAGATGCATCTCCCTGTAATTTGCTTTTTCTTTCTTTAATACGCCTTCAAATTTTTCCCAGTAATTTCATGTCTTTATGACTAAAATTCTTACAATGTTATCACCAAATTTTCACACCACTATTGCAGCTGTTACATAGAATGTTCCCATTGTTTAATACAGAATTATTTCTTTAGCAATGGTTACCAAAATTAGGGGATGGTGAATAAACTTTTACATACATAATGGTTCATTATTTTCAAAATCTGAACACAATATCCACTATTACACAGATTTGATGCCCCTCTTCAGTTAACAGCAGCATACTGAACGAGAATGTAATTTTAAATTTTCCTAGTCCTAGAGCTAAAAAGACAATTAACTTTACTCATTGACAAACTCCTTTTTGTTTAGATACCATAAATCTAGGTAAAGGCGATATGAAATTAGATTAAAAATAATTAATTTTTCAATCAGAACTTTATTTAAACCATGAACCTTTTTGCCATTTAATGACATCAAGATAGTGAAAAAAGCTAAAATCACAACTTAAGAGCTAATTTACACAAGGTAGAAATGGAGGGCTATAACAAATGACATCTTTAAAAATGTCAATCCAATCTTTAAAAATCTCAGCATTTCTACTGAAGAATATGGATGCGATACATACAATAATTGAGTACGATCAAAGATTCAACCCCACTTTTTCAAAATCTACACACCACAAATTTATACACACAGATATTTAATTTAACATTATCTTAATATGTTAAACAAAATCTTCAGGAAAATTTGTATTCAAAGACAAAAGAGCAATTAAAAAGATAATTACTTTAGTTACTGGCTTGTACAACAAAAACTTTAAGACATAGAATAAAGAAAAACTGAGATACTTATTATTTGTAGACCAAGTATTCTGCAACATTACATATTTAAATAATTACAAGTTCTCTTATAAATAAAAACACAAAACAATTCATTTAGATTTGAATGTTATTCAATTTTATTTAAGAATGAAATGCCTCTCTAGCTATTCCTCAGTGATGATTATTCTGGATTATTCATTTCTCTTATGTTATCAAACCCATATCATCATCAAGATCATTTTTTAACTTCCTCCTTAGGTAACAAACATTCTTTTTTTCAAAACATGCTTAACTAGTTTTTTTTTCTGTCGACAGTTAATTAAATTTTATTTCTCTATTCTTTGTTGCTTACTCTACTTTTCTGTACACCTACATTTCTAATGCTTGCATCCTTTCTTTTTCTATCATTTTTCTCTTAAAATGAGTTTATTCTATTATATACAACTGAAATTCAATTTTGAATGAATGAACATAAGAATTATACCTGCCTAACAGCCAAATCAGTATATGGAAAATTAACAGAGCGTGTGTTACTCGGTACAATCCATTACATTCTACCAGAACCTTATTCTAAATAGAAATATCAGTTTTAGAAATCCTTAATAAAAGAAAAATCTTCTCCAATTTGATGAGCTGATAGTTTATCATGTTGCATAAAGAATTATTAAATTATGCTGTGTTACTTAAATCTTCAACAGTAATCATAAGGATCAATGAATATAAAACCAGTTTTCTGCCCTTGGTTAGGTTCAATAACTGCACAAAGTAGTATATATTTCCAACCTATGGTATCATTAAAAGTAACCAAATTACAATTAATGACCCTTGGTTCAATGGGGTTTTTTACACACAGAAATGGCTTAATTATAACTATGTCAATAAGATTTAAATTCACAGTGATAGTGAATCTGACTTGGGTTTGTATTTGATTTATTGGTTGAAGGATTTGTTAACTATGGGGTAAATCATTTTCACATTTTAGATGCTTTGCAAAAGTAACCTGGAATAGGATATTACCTATTAGACAATGTGAAGCATTACTGCAAAAATAAAGGTTAAAGAATATTTGATGGCAATACAGAGAAAATCAATGAATTATGACAATATAAATTTCCACATTGTGAGAAATTTTATTCAGCATATATTAATCTCAATTAACTTTTTTCTCCATTTATCAAAAACATGATAGATAAAAACTAAATAGTATTGAGGTAAATAATGAAGCAATATTTTATCAACTTTTTTTTATTTTATTTTGAACAGGAAAAAATAATTAGCATTGCATTATCATTAAATGATTACAGTACACACTAAAAATTTCCCCACATCTTGTTTCTAGGGACATATGGTAGTATGAGCAATTTTATATATAGAATTCTTGATATGAAAACCAAAACATCAGCAACTATTAATGGGAATTTCAAAATAAACTTTAAAATAATTTGAAAAAAAAAATAGTGAAAATTTCAATGCAATTTTACAAGTTGATAATACAACGATATAAGAATAGAGTTTTAATATCCCATAATGTGAAAATCACAGATTCTTGGCCTATTAAACTAAAAATTTAATTTGGCATTTCTCAATCAAAACTCAATTTTTCTTTATTTTGAACTTCTGCATTAAAATGGATGTTTATTTTACCATATTTTATGATATTCAATGAATATCATGTCCAACTACATTGTTACTTTCTGTAAGAGATGTTAACTGTGAATAAAATTTAAACCAGACATTATTTCTGTTTGAGAGGTAACAGATTTTCTTTCACATTACCATAATAGTCTCAAAATTTTTACATTGTCAATGATTCTGTTTCTTAATCTAAGGGGGTAAATAAAACTAAAGATGAACTGCTTTATAAATAAAGTTCCTTTTTTTTATAACAGCAGTCTTTTATTGAATATTAACACTGCAAGTATCAGCTGCTATATACACAGTTGGTCTGAAAAATTCCTGAACTAAATTTCTGTAGTTGATACAAATGGGCACAATCTCTCAAACAACCAAGGAACTATGTAATACAATGCCTGACAAGTGTGTACAAAATTTCATCACATTTCCTTGAGTTATATTTGGCTTCTACGTGTTGTGTTCATGTGACCTTGTGCGAGCTCGCAACAGAGAACAGAAAAATGCAATAAAATTTTGTGTTTGACTTCAAAAATCTTTCGTTGAAACTTATTCTATGATACAGCAAGTATTCAGTGATGCAGCTGCCTCTCTTACAACATACATGTGGTGAAAGCAGTTTAAAGCAGTAGAGTCGTTGGATGATGACAAACGAAGCAGAAGGCTGTCAACAGCTGTTCACGATGAAGACGTTGTGAAAGTGTGCACACCCTGCTCAAACCACCTCATTTTACCCTTCAGGCCATAGCAGAAGAGCTAAACATCGGTAAAGACATGGTACATAAATTCTAACAGAAAAAATTAACCACTGAAAGAAGTGCTCTCATTTCATTCCACAGTTCTTGACCAAAGAACAAAAACAGGTGCGTCTTTCTTGTGCTCAGGCTTTGTTGAAACTGCCACAGCGACCCAAATTTTTTGTAAACAACTGCAACTGGGGATGAAAGCTGGTGCTTCATGTATGATCTGCAAACGAAGCGTAAATTCGCTGCTTGGTTGAGTCCTGGAGCACAAAGACCGGCCAAAGTCAGGCAGTAAAAAATCAAGAGTGAAAATGTTGTGACTGCACTCTTAGACTTTCTTCAAGAGGACATGATTCATCATAAATTTGTCCCAAATGGTCAAACTGTAGATTCTAAATTCTATTTGGAAGTAATGAAACACCTGATGCGTAGCATTTGTCGAATCCACCCTTAGTACCAGGATCCGGGCAGTTAGACCCTCTTGCACGACAATGCCCCGGAGGCAACAGTTTTAAAACATTATTATTACACCGTAAATCAAATCACCATTTTATACCACCCACCCTATTCACCCGACTTTGTTCCAGCAAACTTTTCTGTTCCCAAAACTCAAGTTGAAGATGAAAGGCTCCTTTTTCGACGACATTTCGGCCATTCCAAGGGCTTGCATCGAAGGTGATACTATAAAATGATTTCTCCAGAGCGTTTGATGGGCTCTACAAGCACTGCAACGAGTGTATAACTAAAGAAGGGTTCTATGTAGAGGGCTGATGAGAGTAGATTCATTTATCTTTAAATCTATATTTTTATTTAATTCAGTTCGGGAACTTTTCAAACTTACTGTGTACATATGAAGGTCACATGCTTCAATATGTGAAATTTGTTTACTTTGCATACTTTTATGCTGGAAAGTAGTTTACTTTTCAGTGTAGCAAAGAAAATACGAGGTCTGTTCAAAAGATAACCAAATGTTTTTAATTACACATCAATAGATTTTTAGTGACGTGCAGCGTTGGCAACATTGTATTCCGCATAACCTCGCCTGTAACCACATGTTCTTGGATTGTTGATATTTTGTTTAGTTTTCATGTTGTTGTTACTTGAGTGCAACATGTTTAAGTGTTAGTAGCGATTTTTGTAATCTGTTTTTCGGAGCAATGATACAACATAAAATTTTGTGTGAAACTGGGGAAAACTTTCGCAGAAACTTTTCAAGTTTTGAAACAAGCTTACGGAGATGATGCTCTGGGTTGTAGGCAATGCTGCAAATGGTTTTCATGATTTAAAAGTGGTCATCAGTCAACTGAAGATGACCCTCGACCAAGAAGGCCTTTGACTTCAACTGATGACACACAAGTTCAAAAATCAACGATCTGGTACATGCAAACTGCCGATTGACTGTCAGAGAACTTGCAGAAAGGGTTAGTATCTCGATTGGATCATGCCATGACATTTTGACTAAAAATTGAGCATGCATCGAGTTGCAGCAAAGATTGTTCATCAGCAACTTCTTGAACAAGCTGATGACAATGAAACATTCACATGAAGGATCATAACGGGAGACGAATGCTTGGTTTACAGCTATGACATTGAGACAAAAGTTCAGTCATCAAAAATCGCTACTAACACTTAAACATGTTGTACTCAAACAACAATAACACAAAAACTAAACGTGATATCAACAATACAAGAACATGTGGTTACAGAGGAGGTTATGTGAAATACCATACTGCCAACTGCATGTCACTAAATTTTTCTGTTGGCGCATACTTAAAAAAGTGGTTATTTTTTTGAACAGACTTTGTATATTCTTTTCTTACATTAGTGGAAATTAAAAATTCTTTTGGTTAAGGTACACAAATTGTAATAAATATAGACAATTTACCCAACATCTAGATGCATACAATTGCATTTCAAATTACTATATTACAATTTTATAAGGAATGAAGAAAATATCATGTCTTATACAAAGTACATGGTATGTCATGGCTTATTTTGTGGAAAAAAAAACAATTTAGTAAAAGGAATCTTTTACACCTAGATCTCCTGCAGACCTAATCATTATATTATTCTGGAAAATTACTTCTATGCTAGTAACAACCATTGGAGAACAAATAGAGTAAACATAACACTATTACATGAAAGTATCTTTAGCAAAATCTAGAATATATTCATTAAACAAATATTAAATTCACTGCCAAAAAACTAGTATTCTTTACATTTGAACCAACTACTAATAGTTTTTAAAAGTTTTTAGTAAACTTAACATACCTAGTGTAAAATACCATTTCCTATTTATATGTTAACTAATGCAATGAACAGAATTAGTTAAAAAGCATAACTCGCATTTTTGTATGCTCTTAACTACATCAATGTTGAAAAAAATACTATAAAACAATTTTTTCACCACCAACTACCAGTATGAAATAACTTTTTGAAATACTACCAATAAGAAACAGCATTTTCCCAAAGCTTCTACTTGAATGTATAAAAATAATAACATCTTATGTTTAAAAGTAATGTAACAAAGTACTGTATAAGGAAAAATCACTAACCTCTTGGGCGCTAACCAGTGATATTGATTAAATTTTTTGGGGAAATTGTAAGTTTTATTAACAAAAAATTACAACTTAATTCATAAAGTTTTAACATCTACTGATAGATTTTATAATAGGATTACTCAAGACATATTTTAAAGAATTAAAAATCACAAAGTAGAAACTTCTCGAGTATATAATAAAATGAATTTATTTGTTATACTCACTTTAAATAGGGACTGCAAGCCTTGAACATGTAATATATCATTAAACTTATACTACCAAAAATTATAATAACACTTCAATGTAATTTTTATTTTAATTTACTTTTTAACAATGTCTGAAAAAAAAAATTATAATTGGAACAACTATCACAAATAAATTAATGCGATATAAGGTTTTTTAAATGTTAAGTATAACTAAATAATAACATGTTTTACTGTAAAAATAAATAAATAAAATCTGAAAGTTTTATTTTCCATCATTTATATTTAACACACTAAAGTTATCTTTGTGCAGTACTACTCCCAAAAGAGGCCCAGCCAGTGGAAACAACAAAATATACAATTCAGCAAGAATAGGCTACATGTATTTGCTTAGAAATAAAGAAATTCACACAACAGAGTCATAGGTAACTTTCATATAGTTGAATTGGTGATTTGTTGTACAAGCACAACATTCTATAACACTGAATCTTTTGACTATAGTAAATGACACTGCCATTCAAAAACAGATAACTTTGAAATGCTTTAATTATAAAATGCAAACATTTCTGAAAAACCATTTACTGACTACGTTCTACTAAGGTTAAGATCAATTTTATAACGGTGATTTAATAACAAATCACTTTTTTTTTCATTACAACAGTAATTGTTTTATATCTGCAAAATTACAGGCAGTAATAATTTTCACTGAACTAAATCTACCATTCATTTAAAAAATAAAGTTTTTCTTCTTATAAAGCAGAAAAACTGAGTTTGGTTATATTATTTTTATTTATTTATTTTTTTAAATTTGGAACATGATTTTTCTTAAAAAGATAAATTACCAAGCTATACGTTTTTTAATATAATTTTACACACATGTTCTTCCAGTCGTTGCTGCTGTAGTTTGTTGCGTAAATAAGGAGGACTGCGTGGCATCCATTCTCCAGACATCAACCTGGAATAGGCCTTCTCATAGTCTTGATTCTTGATGAACTCTTCTATTACATTCTTTAATTCTTCTTTATTAGTTTTTAATGGACGGTATCTAAAACATAAAAAACAGTACCAATAGATGCAGTAATTACTACTAATTCTACATTAACTTCATCAAAACAGAATAATGAAGTAAACCAGGTTTTTTTTTTTAAAGAAAATTATAAAGAACAGCTAACATAATAAAATCAATATTAAAGAAAATTAGAACAAGAAAAATATTAAGAAATACTGCAAATAACAAGTAAGAACTTGAATTTAATAAATTAAAAAGTCCCATTTTTAAAAGAAACTGTTACGAAAGGAATCACTTTGTTATCTTCATCACTATGATGAAAATATGAATATCTTCATGCAGTATCATGAATGAATGCTGAACACCACTGCTAACTTTAAGGCTTAGTTATTCAATTTTTTTTTTTTTGTACACAATGGCTTATAATAATATATTTTTTCTTTGCGTTTTTCAAATATTTCAAAATTATTCTCAATTTTAGTAAAATAAAAATGAGAAAAGAAGAATATTTTCCATGTTCATTAAATTAAATGATTAGAATTAACCTAATCATAATTAGTGTAACCACTAATACAAGTATCATAAACCACAAAGTAACATAAAATACAAAATTTAATATTCTGAAGGTAACATACCTAACACTCATCTTGTGAGTGGTTATTCCCAAATATGAGTCAAGGACAAGTGATGTAGCAAGATCATCATTGTCCGAGA
The DNA here is from genome assembly GCF_047948215.1 of Lycorma delicatula. NCBI lineage: Eukaryota > Metazoa > Arthropoda > Insecta > Hemiptera > Fulgoridae > Lycorma > Lycorma delicatula. The sequence continues at coordinate 19,612,595 of NC_134456.1, read as the reverse complement.
GCTCCTTTGGAGTCATCCCCGTAGGAGGGGACAGTTTTGTTAAGTGCCGGGGACCAGAATCAACCACCATCCTGCATCCGCACTTCTCTCTGCAATCCAAAATTATACATTTATATATAGTAAAACTATAAAATTAATTCTGACATATACTTGAGCCCATTCATTTCCATATTAAAAAAAGAAAAAAATTGTCAATGCTAACAGAAATACCATTCAAAAAAGAAAAACTTTTCCTATCATAAAAGAAAACTTAGGCAATTTTTTTCTTGGAACATTAAGTTCCATATTAATTAAAGATATTATAAGACAAATATACATACGAGAAAAACAAAGTATCTAATAAAAAAATCTTCATTTTATTTAAAATTTTCATATACATTCTGAAAAAAATGGTTTGCGTAAGAAAACAACAAAATATCTAAAAAGGCAATGTAAAACATCTACTTTAGAGTATTGAAGAAATAAGTTGTTTTTACAAACCAAAAATATAAATAATACTCATGACCTTTCAGAATTCTAAGGCTATTACGCTTTTGTACAAATCATACACAAACTTATATTTGGCAGTTTTATTAAGGGATGTAACTTTTTAATAATACCAAAATTACTCAAGACTTATTGAACTATAATTAACTTTTTACTTACAATAGCTAATCATTTGTAATGAAAATGTCTTATTTTTAAACAAATGTAAAGTAGATAAATGATAAATCCCTACATTAGTGATAAGTTATTGCTGGGTAACAATTTAATGCCTCATCAAATAGTTGTGAATTCAAAGTACTTTATTAATAAAGAAACCATAAACATGTTTTTTTTTTTAATCTTCTATCAGATCAACAAAGTAAATTTCATTAACATAACTAACCCCTAATTGACTTCAAAAATTTAAAGGAATTAATCCATTAACACTCAAATTACCATACAGAACTTTTCAACAATACATGAACTGGTTTGGCAATATGGGAAATATTGATAAAAATAAAAAATAAATAATTTTCTTTTTGTGTACTGATTGTTTACAATTAACAAATAACTGCTTATTTACCATTACAATTTACAAGGTCCTGAAAAAATAAAAAATGGAGGCTGCTTTTTTTAAAAACTCCATTCTTTTACCTGTTTGCAGCAAAAGTAAGAAAATATATAAAAATGAACTAATGACAGGATATAAAACTGAAAATGAAATAAAATTATATGAAAATCTGTTTCTTGGCATTGTGTTGAAAATAAAAGACTAATTCCTAACAGTTTTGGCAACAAGCAATTAAAATTTACATAATTTGCATATACTTCACGCACCTGAGCATAAATAACTGAAACAAACTATTCAAACTTCTATATAGAAATCATCAATCCATTATATAGAAATTATCATAAATCATTTACCACGAGTTGTCAGCAAGATACTACTACTTCTCTCCTTTACTACCTTTATTTTACTGAAAAGATATAGAACCACCAGCTGTTTCTTAAACAATGTTTTGAGCAACAAGTTTACCATCAGAAGCTTACATTTTATTGGTTGTCTTTCGTACTGTTCTGCCTCTTCTAAACCAAATTTTTATCACAGGATGGTTCCTAAACAGCCACTGCCAAGATAATGACCCAATATTTTATTAATATGAAAATAATTTGGGAAATACATTAATGCTACTAGGAACTCAAGTAGAACATTTAATTAAATTGAAAACAAAAGGATATTTTCTATATTCTTAGCAAATTAAGGATGGCCATTATTTGGAAGTTGGAGCCAAAGTTTAAAGGTTTCTTTAAAAATAACTAATTATTCACTGGATTCTGATACCTTTACAGACAAAAAAAACACACACACACCATATATGTAATTTTGTAACAGAATAATTGAAAACTAAATAATCACGACAAAAATAATCAGCCTAATCAGTAAACATAATCGGATTATAAGAAAGTCTTAAGACAATATCATGCTGTTTTTGCTTTTGTTTAGGCAACATTATTTTTCTTGCATTTTCTGTGTAATATATAACTTTCAGACAAGTAAATGCAATGAGAAAAAATTGTTATATAATCAAAAGGACTGCCTCCAACAATATGAGGTTAACCTGTGTCTTTTTAAATAAACAGAGAAATATTAAACTGGCAGAATCATTAGAAAAATGGCTCTGGCCTTTCTAATTGTTGGAAAAAAAATTTACTCTCTCTCATGCACACACATATTCTTTTTAAAGTATTTTTTTATATATCAGAATTCCCACCAAACTTTAGATTCATTTTTCCTGTGTTCTACTGACTAATTTAGTAAAACTTTGTTGGCTCACACAATATTATGCTACTGCCATTTACTCTGCAAAATATAAACTAATTTTATTTTTTTACAGCCCCCACCATCACCATAGCTGCCCAAGTCACACCTTTTTTATTATTTATTATTACATTTAATTTTTAAGTTTTATTTCTGAATGCTTTTTTTACAATGAACATTTAAAATTAAGTAATTTTTTGTGATAAATTGTTTCAGTAAATTACATTGCAAACTATTAAAAAAACAACATTTAATAAGTTTCTTGAATAAAAATGAACATCATGGTAACAAAAAATAACATAGACAAGAAATAAAAACTAAGGCAATTTTTAAAAATCATTAGCTCGCACCTAAAACTGCTTAAAGATTTTTCACAAAAAATTAGCCTACATTATTTTTATAAGTAAATAAAAAACAATATTTAACAACTTGGTTTGCATAAAAATGTTAAGAAACGCAATTTAACAAGGATTATATGTATGGTCACAACTTAAGGAAAACTAAAATCACAATGACATACAATCACAGTGAATTGAAAAATATTTTGTCATTATTATTCTAACATATACCAAAAAATAAAAATGAGATCTCATTACATACGTATTATTATTATGTACACGTAAAACACAAGGCTTCTTCAATATCTTGGGTTCCTAATGGTTTGCAGTTTTCTAAAAATTTAATTTTGGCGACTATCAGTTCCTCTGCCAAGGTTGCAGCTCTCAACTTTTTCTTCCAGTTTTTTAATTTCTGTTTGCATTTTCCTTTTAAGGGCTCATTCTGTTCTTGAGAAGTTTTTCTTTTTTCTACAGACATTCATCATCATCATTTTCTAGAGCTTCTCACTGTAATGAGGATTTTTTGGGTAATAAAAATATTCTTCTTGCCACCAGCATGTACAATTACATCAGAAACTTTTTGTTGATTAATTATTGTCTCTTCATGCAAATTCTGAACAATAAGAGATTTGTTAATGGGAAAGCCACCTTCGACTGTTACATTTCCATGTGGAAAAATTAGGCATAGTTTTACTATTTCCCACAGGTTTAAATATTTCATCCAACTTCCTCTTATCTTTCAATTCTATGCTGTCATTGTCTTCAGTAACTGGTGAAAATATTTTGAACTCGCTACTCAGATCTTCTTTAGCATCCATGCATAACAAAGAATATTATTTCTCAACTTTTTCAGTAAATCTTAGCTTCATATAATGCTTCCAATAAACACTTCATTTTGTTATAATCAAGTTCAGGCTCTTAAAGGATCACAGCTGCATCTAATGATGATAGACCCCTGTACTTTATATTTAAAAGGACTTCCTTCAATAAGCTTTCAGATGAGTTTACAGTTCAGTACTCTTTACAGCCTCAATTCATCAATTTTCTAGGTCAGTAACATCAACTGAAGTAAGTTTCGAAGTGTTTGCAGCAGCTGTATTATTTGATTCAATTACAGCTAAGAAGCATTTTTAGTATGTCATTAAGAAGTGGGAATAAATAAGGAGCAGGAGATTCTAGGCTCTGAAAATCCATTAAAAAGAGTTCACAATTACACAAAATGAATTTACATTTTAGGAATTTGTCTTTAGAATGCTCAACAACAATGGCATGTGGCTTAGATTGAAGTTTCTTTGATTTGTCAATAAATTTCTTTACGTCATCCAAAATTAGCACGGCTCGTTCTAACATTTCACACTATCTAACCATCTATTCATGCTGTATTTTAAAGGAAATTTATTATTTCCTGTAACTAAGGTAAATTCAGCACTCTGTGCTGGGCTATCATTACATAACAAGTAAATATTTCTTAAAAAGGAATGAATATTCCATTAAGACAAATTCGATCCCTTTTAAAGTATATTAATTAAATATTTTGGCATTACTTAAAAACTACTTTATTACTAACATTATTAAATTTAATTTGGTAACAAAAATACCCTTCTCTGAAATTTTTTCCAGTTTATTCTGATTTTTCTAAAAATTCCTGACAATTCCAGACTTAGTTTATATTTCCTGACATCTCCTGACTTTTGCTGTTTGTGGGAACCACGTACATACATATATAGTATTATATTTGTTTAAAGTAATAACTCGCTTTAATGGTGTTTAATTTTTATGAATACTCAAGAGCATTTTTGGAACAATTACTATTCCAAATAGTATATTAAAAAAAAAACATTATTCTGAAATGTAGCAAGAATATCATCATCAGTCTTGTTCTGGTAATTTTGAGCAATTACTTAATCAACTTTAATTAGTCACGTGTACGACTAAATGTCATATCACCTTACAAAAAATGCAGTCAGTCATCTTCAACAGCTGACTTCGAGTTTGGCTCTGACAACTATTAAGGTTAGTTTATGGTTTATTCCTCTTGCCACTAAACTCTAACTTTAATCTCTCCACAGAACAGATTAGCATCTTGACAGATCACCAAAACTCATAAAACTAATTGCTAAATGATTAGAGTACTGTTTGCACAGTGTGGATTTTCATTTTGTAGGAGTCACCTCCCTCCTAGTCAAAACCTGCTTTCTGACCTTTAGGAGCTTGTGTTTTCTTAATCCTAAGCATATGTACTGTATAAACTACAAACAAAGTTTAAGTTGATTATGTAAATGAAGAATTACCCTTGTTCCAGTCTCTGGATAAAAAAAAATTATTAAATGACTGCAAGACGGCTCTTTCCAGTAATTTAAAATTAACAATGATTTAAAGAATAAAGAACTCATCTGGCCTACCAATCACTATAAAAAAGCACTTATGAATACTTGCGAAGATTAAAAAACAGTTATATGGGACATTTTAATTAGAAATTAAATTGTTACATACAAACAGGATTTAGGGATATATTGAGGTAACTAAGATTTAAAGGGAACTGATGTTACCTGTGTTTTTTAGATTATGAAGATAACAGTACTGTTATAACTTGAAAATGTTTTGTAAAATGCATTCCCTACCTGGTAATTTTCTTCTGTTTCAGTTTATCTTTAACTTTTTACTGTTTTACCTGTAAACCTGAAAATGTTTAAAATTATTTTTTCTGAATGGAATGAAGATGGAACCCAATTTTTTTTAATAAACTTATCATATATATACACATTCTGCAATTTTTTTTTTATTTTTGTAAAGCAAGAGATTGATAATTTCCAAACAAGGTGTCATCAGGGTAGGGAGTATTAAATATATATGATAAAAGGTAAATGATACATTTTTGATTAATCAGCCCAAAATTGTAATACTTTTTTAACTGTATTATAAACAGGAAGTAGGATGCTAACTAATTTCTTACATCTTGATAATTTCAAGACCTTTTACTATAATCATAAAAAATGAACTTCAAATAAGCAAAAAAGTAAACATTGTTTCAACATCATAATGGCAGGGTGATAACATTTTTCATATGTAAATGCCAAAAACATTCAGCCACAATTTTTACATTATAAAAGAATGCTGAATAAATTGGAAAACAAGAAAATACTCAAAAACAATTTGCCAATAATTTTATTAATTCTAAAATGGCATTTAAATTCTTAACAGTAGATATCAATGAAAAACTGTTTATATACAAAAAATTATTTACAAAACTAACATTTTCAACAGCGAGTGTGTTAACAAACTAAAACTAACATTTATGTTAAGAGATTAATTGAAAGAAATCTAAAAATTTTTACCAATCCCAATTGAAAGCATAAGTTTAAAAATGTCTAAACCACTAAAACCTCCTACTAAGGCAATTCTTTTTTTACTCTAATTCCTTGTTTCATATACATTTTTAATGTCAATTTTTTTCTCATTTAAGACACTTTTTTGTCATTAACTAACTACTAATAGAGATCATTACAATCATAATGGTCATCTAGCTTTAAATTAAAAAAATTCTGAGTAACAGTTTTTAAGCACTTTCTGTATAACCATATTTAGAATGTTACCATACAGAATACATGGAAGAATATATGGATTTAATATGGAATTTATCTTAACAAGAAAATTTTAAGATTGATCTTAAATACTACTGTTCATTATTTATTACATAACACAGACTCTTCAAGCTGCAACACAAATGTACAAGCTTACCTGGAAGCTGAAATACAACATAATTAAAAAAAGGAAAGGCACATAGAAGTAAATCTTTCTTTCTTTTAATTATTAAACTTAATAAGCGAGAGTGTAAATATACTTCCCCCCTGTGCACAAAACAAGGTGTTATCAGCATGCAGATACAATATAATCACGTTAAAAAGTATACAATATGAAAACTTAAGACAACAAAAATAATAAAACAAAACACATAATATCATAATGTAAAATATTCCTCATACACTTCAGCATAGATATAACATGCCTATGCCATATGCTAAAGGGTCTATCCATTTGAAGTGTCAAAAAAAACATAAGCTGGTTGCTTAACCAAATCAAAAAAAAAATTGAAACTTACAGGGTATTCCATTTTAATTCAGCAAATGATCGCACTGATCATTTGCTGACATTTGCATCACAAGTAGTGATGCACTATCACTACTTTCGATTTTCATGATATTTGGTCTATGATAACTACCCACCTTGTGGCCAAAATATTTATATTTTTAAAAAAAGTTTTTGAGTAATAGAATATTTTCTAACTCGCCAACAGGTAAAAGCAACCATTTTCATCACTTTTTCCATGACCTGTAGTATTCTTATTTTACATCACACAGAGGGTCAAAAAGGGCTTTTTGGAAAGAGTAAAGATGGAACTTCATCTTACTGTACTCAAAATTCATTTTGTTGCATAACCAAATCTTATAATGTTTACTTAAGTTACGTTGTTTTTTTTTTTCAAATTTTGGGTCCAAAATAAATAATGAAGGGCTTAAGGTAACAGGTCTGTTTTTTACCTTTTAACTCTTTAGGTACTAGTGGTACCAATAGTACTTATAAAAAAAATTGGACTGTTACAGTGTCCTTCATTAAAAAAAATGGCTGGCAAATCAAAATATTTTGAAAATGTCTCATTTTTGGGACCCAAAAACCACCTTTTTACATCATACAATTTTTACAAAGGGATTGACGAGTAATGAAGCCAGTAACAAAACCACTAAAGGCACCATTCCTTCTAACCATGAACAATGTTTCCCAAAAATTCACAGCATGTATTTTTTTTTCAGATAATAATATAGGCCTACTATACAAAATATTTTGATATGTCTGTAACGAGGTAGTTTCATTAAACTGCACAAACTTGCCCATTACTAAAAACAGATCTGCATCACTTCTTCGCATTAAAACACAGTAATTCAAACATTATAAACTGATCTTGAAATATACTTAAGTAGCCCAAGCAAGTATTATTGCCAGCAAGTATTATGAGTTTATCTTATAAGATAAACATTTTTTGACGATATAAATGAAAACTCAAGAGAATAGTTGATAGATTTTATGTAAATACAATATACCTAACTGATTGATTGGCTCCTCACCAGCTGGAATGTTGTAGAAATATTATAGAGTCCATAAGAATTTCTCTACCCCTCAAACCATTCACAAAATATCACTGATCAATTAGCTGGGCAAATATTTTCTTATATACCTCAATATGTAACTCAATCAAAAAAAGACATTGTCAACTAACCCCACAAAGACAATTATTATAATATTAACATATTGCAAGCAATAACAAAGGATTTTTAACCAGGGAAAACCAAGAAGTAGAAAATTGATACTTATAATTCAGATCTGGTTGTGAATTGCCATTCTTTTTTCCACAGATAAAAACATTTATACGTGCTCTCCAAACATTCAATTTGAAGATGGCAAGCCAAAAAGTCTTTTCTTTCCTTCTTCAAATCAAACTAAAATTACAAATTATAATTATTATATGAGATGACTGTCCACAGTACAAGTTATTACTTGAAAATTGTGATAATATTGTACTAAATGGAATAAGTCAAACAGTCTATAATGATATGTAAAATCGTCATAACTAGCAATATCACAATGCATGGACTCCAATTGACCAACCTCACTTATCTATTAGGAAGAACTATCTGCTTATCTACGGTTAAATCAATTTAAAGTATTCAAAATATACACAGGTAATTCCATTCCACTGATCTCTATAGCAAAAATTGTAGTATCTCTGCCTTAATATCATAAGGTCCTCGGGTTTGGCAATTTTCATATGCTTCACAAAATTTCTACTCCATATTCCCATGCACATTATTCAAGCTTTCATTATTGAAGGTTTTTTTTCCAAAAAAAACTTGAAGTATATCCTGTTTATACAGCAGATAGACTTCCATTCTAGTTAAAAGTAAGACAAGGAAATTTCCTCGATTTCAACCACCAAATAAAACTGTCTCCAATCACCAGCACATACTTTTGATGGCACCTAGATATTTATTTACCACTTGAGCCCTTGTGTTCACTTCAAATTTGGAGGTACTGCTACTCCGTACTGGAAGCCATCGTATTTAAGTACACTCTAGTGCTAGCATTAAATTTCATAGCAGTGTTAATATCTTTGTTGATATACTTCACACAGGCTTTATAAAGACAGGCTGGCGGAAATTCTGAACAAGGGCCAGTGAAGAAGTATGCAGGATGACATTAGTTAATGCACTCTACTGAATAATTATCACTTTTCTAATTACTTTTTTTTGGATCTGATTTATAATAATCCAGACATGAATAGTAATATATTGTTTCTTGTAAGTAAATGCTCAATGTAAAGTTATCCCAATGCATATCAGATTACAGTAGAAAGAACAATATCTATAAATTCAAATTTTTTCTGCATTGAAATCCCAGTTCTTACTCAAGTAAAGTATAGAACTTTTTTTATTTACTTTGGGTCTAATTTTCATCTTTAAGAAAAATTCCCCCAAAACTTAAGTCCTATTGCAGTATAATAATAGTGGAAAAATGTCTACTTGAACAACAAGGGCAACATGGTCAATGTCCAAACTTATTGCTGTTTGTCCACGGTCCAAACTTATTTGAATAAGTTTGTGGATACTGAACCTTGAGAGAATTGGCTATTTAATGACCTCCATACTCTTTCCTCATCTATATAAACTTGATCTTGTAAAGTTCAAGTTTATATCCACAAACTTATTCAAATAAGTTTGTGGATACTGAACCTTGAGAGAATTGGCTATTTATTGACCTCCATGCTCTTTCCTCATCTATATAAACTTGATCTTGTAAAGTTCAGATCCTCATCTGGTGCAGAGCATTGTAACACTATTTTGAATATAGTTAAACAGAATTTTTACCCTGCCAAACCACACTCAATCTAACAGACATTCAGGCTAACTTTTACAGCCTGCGTCACCATACAGCACCATAAGCAAACAACACATCTCCTAAAGCAGCATATGGATCTAGTGTATAACAGAATCCATTTTTTATAAAAGTCACGGCTAACACCAGTTCGTATAAAATATATCTGAATCCTGGCTGCTCTATTACTGCTAACATCTTTTAAATTATTGGTTTTGTTCTGTTCAAAATACCAATATAAAGAAAAAAAGATTATAACTACTCGATACACGACATTCAAGGGCAACTACTTTCTTAAATGTTTGGCAAACAGCAGTCCTCACAATATCGGAGAAAAAAAAAAAGATAAAATTTTTTCTTATTCAAGTTTAATCCAATCCACCTATTTCCCTACTTTAACAGAACCAATGTGGCTAGTGAAGAAAAACAATGGTGGGGTGCTATGTGATCCCTTGAGTGACTTCTGCTTGGGCTTCTGATATTGGGTTTGTTTATTGGTTAACAAACAACACTCTAGATAAATTCACAATTTGATCAAGCTGATAAAATATGATTACAGATGAATTTTACAAGATTGGGTCACAGATAAGAGATATTTCCAGAAATTAGGGCCTACTTAATGAGGTAGAGTGATGACAAGACTTTACAACTGGAACATTTGAAATAAAATTATTTCATTGTTGAGATCCAGCAGTCTTCAATAAATTTTTTCCATAAATTTTCCATATTTTTAAGATTTTCATGTATTCAAAATTTTACATTATATTTTTCTGTTGATCAGGATTGATTGAGGGTACATACACATTTCATTATTCCTTTCAACCTTTTCTAGTTATGCTTTATGTGACCCCACTATATGTAATTTACATGGGAATATGTATATTACCATAATCTGTGCAACTTTAACACAGTTTTACTCATATTAGTTATAACAAAATTTTGAAACCATTCTATGGGTAATGCATTCTTTACAAAACACTTAGTCATTACTTCAGTTTATTCTATTTATTTAGTTATATCTCTGTGGTTTAATGCATTAAATACCTGAAAATTAATTCCTTAACACAAAGAACATAGAAGAAGAATGAAGGGATTTTGGGAACTTGTGTAATCCATCCAAGAAAGTGGATTACACAAGATAGAAAGGGTGCAGTCACAATCTCAATTTTTTTTTTTACATATACCTTAAGTCTCAATATGACATCTTTGCAGCTCTGTAGATATCAAAATGGGCATTTAATCTCATGTCACATCTTCTCAGTGAAACTCTGGAATAATCATTACGGTAGCAACAATTCTTTTCATTATACAATAATGTTGTTAATCTAACCCCAGAATAAGTCCACTGGAGTAAGGAATCTAAGAGACCAAAAAGTAAGCCAACCTCTAGTAATCTATTTGGGAACCGGACATTTTCTAATAAAGGCTGAATTGTCTAATACATTTCTGTATGAATATTCACTTAAACCAAACATAACTACACATCATTGCCTTTTTCCTTTTAATAGCTTCAATGTAAGGAAAACATAACTTTTTAATGTACCTATATTACCGTTTGCAAAATTAATTTTTATAATGAAGAATGGCCTTTGTCATGCCCTAATACCATAAAATTCACTTCTGGAGAATGCCAAACATACTTGTGAATTATATTTCGTTACTCATATCTCCAAATCCTAAAATTGCAACAAACCTCTTAATACGAAAAGACTTCATTTACACAACAAACAAACCATAAAAAAAATCACTAGAAAGTGATATCATTAATTATGAAACATACAAAAAAACAAAAAAGATCTCTGGTTTGTGTTGAATTTTATATGTATGCAGAAAAGCTAATAAAACTTACAGATAATAATTGAATAGCAGTCTTTGGAACTTCTAACATCAAATCTCAATAAGCATTGAACTTGGAATCCAAATATAAAATCTATGAACGCAGCAACATCACCAGGAGCCTGTTTTTTAAAGTACATTTCTAACTTTTCATTCTGTAGAATTAGTAAAGTGATGAGCGAGTTTGTTTTTTTTTTTTTTTAAATTATTGAAGACAGTTTAACTTTTCACTGCATTTTTTACTTTTGTGCTATGTTTTTAATAGTAATATTGAGAAGTGAAAAATTGGAGAAATCTGAATATTGATTCTGCTTTCTCTTTTTAATCCTATGTTGTTTGAAAATTTTTTGTGTCTACTCTTCAACTCTCTCATTATTTGGCAAAGTGCATTTCATATTTGCAGTGAAAAGTGTTCTGAGTTGTAATTTAATGTATAAAGTTATAGTATGGTTGTTGTACTGAAAGGGGCCATTATAATTTGTAGAAACATGGGGAGTGGGGGGTCTTTCTGTTTTTCCTCCACAATGGTTTTTTTTAATGTTATGTATTAATAACTGCTCATGTTATAATTAAATGCTTATAAAATTGTAAATATAATTAACCAAACTTAACCTATATTTGCTAACTTGACTAGCGAGTGAAGTAAGCGTAGGTTAAGTTTGGTTGCATTTTATTTATAATTTCTCTGCAAATACTTCCAAATACCATATAACTGTAACATGAACTCTAATACTAATACATAACGTAAAAAAAATACATTGTAGGGGGAAAACGGAAAAGACCAGTAACATACTGAGTTTACTGAAGAAGAGAATGATAACTAAAAAAAGACATAAAGGTCAGATTTGTCAAGGAAAGAATAAATTGTGAAGTTATGACTGATTTCATTTTAAGGAGACATAGATTTACACATAATCAATTAGATTATTTACTTAATGTCATTGGCCATCGTTTGCATAAAGCTACTCAGAAGAGCCTGCCATTTTCACCAAAAGAAAGGTTGGGCAATGAAATATGAAAGGTTGAACTGGTTGGGCAACGGGGGACAAATGAATTTGCCACTGCCCAATATTATGAAATCAACCATTTCTATCATTGTAAAGAGGTACTTAATGTGATTGTGGATAAATTACCACAAATGGTAAAATGGCCAGAAAATATTTACAATATTGCACAGTTTTTTAGATATCAGTGAATTTTCATGAGTAGATGGTACTTTGATAAATACTGATAAAACTAAATGAGCTTGAAGAAACATTTGTTGACAGACAAGGTAAACATTTATTAAATGTCTCTATGATTTGTGGCCCTGATTACATATTATAAGCTGTATTCACAAACTGGCCAAGCAGCTGTCATGATGCAAGAGTTTTACACAGTTGACTATTGACAATTTGAAAATAAATGGAGGCCATTCCCTAGTCATTTTAGATGACAGTGCATATGGGTTGTTAAACTCACCTCTTCATCACAATCCTGAGGATATCATGAGAGATGGTTCAATGTTAACTCATAAAAAAATCTAAGCGTTTGATCGAGTGTAGCATCAGTGTCATGAAGGAGAGATTTCCTGAGCTGAATCAGATGAGACTAGTGCCTCAACAAGCAGGCAAAATAGTATTAACATGCACAGCACTTGATAATGTTGCATCCAAAGTAGGCAAAGAAAATGTTATACGGCTGTTAGCAGTAGCAGACAAAAAAGTTGAGTATGATGTAAAAGAAGAAAAGGTACGCAATAACAATAGTGAACCTGAAGATGCAGTTAACACTTGACATTTCTTGCATTATATTTAGTTAAAATTTAAAAAATAAAATGTTCCTTTCAGTACAAATTACCTTGAGAACTGCCATTTTCATCACTGATGTTACTTGCACTTTCAAAGACATTGGTTTAACTTTGATTGCCATCTTATTTACATACAATCAGAATACCTGATTCTGATTGTATCCTAATCTTAATAATTAAGGAATTATCCTAATCTTAATAATTAATTCACCACATAAGCTTAAAGTTTGTGAAAGGAAATGAAAATTTTGTAGTGTATGAAAAATTCCATGCTTGACTAGGATTCAAACCAAGGACCGCCAGATAAAAGGCCAAGATGCTACCACTCCACCACAGAGATCATCAAAATATTATTTTGAAAAATCAAGTAAAACTATTAAAAAACAAGAATGTTATCATGAAAACATGAAAGTGTCCTTTTTAAAAAACAAACATCTTACTCCCATTTTTTGCTTTTCATATTTCAATTTTCCATTTTACTCTTCAAAGCTTTACTCTAAAAATCAGAATTAGCTAACAAAAATGAAGTTGAAAAATACTTTCAAACAGGCCCTAAATGTTGAGGTTAACCTGAGCTTTCTGCTTGTTTACATTTCCTATTAACCAATGTTTACGCATAAAAAAATAAGGGTTAGTCCACTTCAAAATTGCACACTGCTAAAAAAGAAACAAAGAGGGCACCATACTAACTTGATTCAAATCTAAAGATTAATAACTCAACAAGCTGAAAAAATAAATGACTAACTGAGTAGTTTAAAATTTTACACCTCACAAAAATTAAACACTGTTTATAATTTACAAAACTATTTGGTTTAAATTATCACATAATGAAATGACTGGCATCCATCGCTTGATTTAATTAATTTTAAGTTCCCAACAAGAATGTAAAATTTTACTTTTAAATCATAATAAAGTTCTAATTTACAAAAATTTCTTCCAACTGAGAATTAAATAAAACAGATAAACCTAGCCATCATTTCAAATGAATATATACAATTTTACTCTTCCAGGTTAATTGTAAAGTTATCTCTTTAGTATAAATTATTTTAATCACTTCAAAGATTAATTTAAATTACCATCAAATGAAACAAGGTTAATTTGAGAAAGAAATCAAAACTATATTATAAACAGAGCATACATAGCTAATCTACAATAAGCTACCATTAAAAGTAAATATTCCTTGTTCCTTAAACATGGTGCATCATTTCCTACTAATTTTTCAAGATCGGTTAAGGTTGTTGAAGATCAGTTACGTTTATCAATTTATAAGTTGATGTTTAACCAAAATGAGAAAGAATGTGAC